>NC_057725.1:66525503-66593656 GCF_004010195.1 Chiloscyllium plagiosum
GGATACTGTCATGGTTGTGGATTCTGTAGAAGGTGACGTTATGCTGATTGTTGCTGTTGGGGTTGAAGACTGAGCAGTTGTAGTTGCAGTCACGGTTGTGCTTGTTGAAGTGCTCGTTGGTTTTGAGGTTAAAGTGACTGTAGTGGGTGAGGTTGATGTTTGCCTTGTTTCAGTTGGTGTTTCACTAGCTGTCGATGTGGTCGTGGTCACAGTTGGAGAAGCACTGGTGGAAGTGGTTGACGATTGTGTTTTGTGTGATGTTGAAGATGATTGAGGTGGTCCTGTGGGTGTGGGTGTGGGTGATGTTATGGTCGTTGTTGCAGAGAATGTTGTGATTGGGGAGGTGGATGAAGGTGGAGCGGTGGGTGAATGTGTTTCCCCTGTCCCTGTGGTTTCAGTTGTACAGGTTGTCGTTGTCTTTGAGCCGGTGGGTGTTTCCGCAGTGCTAGTTGAATGTGGAGTGGGTGTGGATGTTGGCAGCTTTGAAGATGTTATCGGCGTTGATGCTGTGGTTGTGGTTGATATTTTGGATACTGTCATAGTTCTGGTTTCTGTAGAAGGTGACGTTATGCTGATTGTTGCTGTTGGGGATGGTGACTGAGCAGTTGTAGTTGCAGTCACTGTTGTGCTTGTTGAAGTGCTCGTTGTTTTTGGGGTTAAAGTGACTGTAGTGGGTGAGGTTGATGTTTGCCTTGTTTCAGTTGGTGTTTCACTCGGTGTCGATGTGATCGTGGTCACAGTTGGAGAAGCACTGGTGGAAGTGGTTGACGGTTGTGTTTTGTGTGATGTTGATGATGATTGAGGTGGTCCTGTGGGTGTGGGTGATGTTGTGGTCGTTGTTGCAGAGAATGTTGTGACTGGGGAGGTGGTTGAAGGTGGAGCGGTGGGTGAATGTGTTTCCCCTGTCTCTGTGGTTTCAGTTGTACAGGTTGTAGTTGTTGTCGAGCCAGTGTGTATTTTTATACTGGTAGTTGAATGCTTATTTGTGCTTGTTGTTGGGAATTTGGATGAATGTGGAGTTGAAGTGGATGATTCTTTTGTTTGGACTGTTGTTGGCATCACAGTCGTCGTTCTGAATATTTTCGGGGTAGTTGGTGATTCATTTGTTGCCTTTGAAACTTCTGTTGTTGTTGTACTCTGTGCTGTTGTTGCTGTTGAGTGTGATGTTTGAACACCTGTGGGAATCCGTGGTGTTGATTCTGCAGAAGTCATTGTGGTAATATGCGCCGTGGTTGTCCTTGATTCTGTTGTTGTTGTTGGAGCTTGACATATAAAATTACAGCATAACAGTTGGATTTCATAGTCGTAGCACGTTTTCATGTAATTTTGGTTCTTGTTTTCACATATGAGACCAAAAGAAATATTGCACTGTACTGTTTGTTCGATATCTTCCAGTTCTACATCTGGTGCATGTATGGCTCTGCATTCAATGTTGCTTGGAGCATCACAAATTGCATATCCATGCTCCTTAATTTTATCATATGTTTCAAAATCACCTCCCGAAAAGCCAGAGTTTGGCTTGGTTACACTTATCCATTGGGTCCATTCACATTGTTCCACTATCACACAAGTAGCTATAGGGAATTAAAAGATTTGATGTGAGAATTACGACATTTTACATTGATTTCTGTTCAGTTATGCATATATACATGGAAGAGTTAATGTGCACAAATCTTTCTTTAATTGCTACTTTTCAACTGGTTCTATACCATTGATAGAGAGTTATCTGTCCATAAGCAAATGATTTTTTAAATCAAATACCTGCATTAATGATGCTCTTTGTGCAAGAAAAGTATTCATAAAATTTGTTTTTAAAAACTTTTCAACGAATTATAAAATGTAATGCACTTGAAATGTCAGGCTATGCTATTTGTATTTGATGATTGCAATATAATAAAATTTCCTGCTGATGCTTTTTACTTGTTTCCTTCAAAAGTCAGATGTGACACTATTCGAAACAGTTCGGTAAAACATGCAGTAATCGATCAATATTAACTATTATGGAAATATTTCACATTACAAATGATTGTAAAGTTTACTTACTGCTCAGTATTTTGCTGGTTGTGGGAACAGTTGAAGTTGATGACTTAATTTCTGAAAAAGAAAGAAAGTTTTTAAAACACAGAGATAATATCAGTTTTATCACTCAAAGGAAATCAATAACTGAGTTGCAAAGTGAGGGTTGTGAAATAGTACATCCTAATAAGCACATTGATTATTTGAACAAAAATGCATCTGAAGATCTGCTGAAACTTTCCATGTTAATCTCTTGAAGGAGAAAGTGAGGACTGCAGATACTGGAGATCAGAGCTGAAAATGTGTTGCTGGAAAAGCGCAGCATCCAAGGAACAGGAGAATCGATGTTTCGGGCATAAGCCCTTCTTCAGGAATCCCTTGAAAACTACCAGGTTTCCATGATACATGTGAAGGACAGAGGGCCAAGATGTGACAAGGCAAGAAAATGGATAATTGAGAACATGCCATCAACCTGTAATTTTGATAGCTGATGTCTAACTCCGTAATGATGCCTGTCATAGTCTTAGTAGTATTGCTTCTAAAACCCTCAACTGAGCTTTCATGCTCAACTGTTCCAACACTTTGAACTCCCAATTTTCTTTCTTTGTAAATTAGAGCTCATTCAAGAAGTATCCAAGGCCATGCACTAAGACTCATTCCTTTATCCTGACCGGATAACTATTGGCATTTGTTCTCGCAAAGTGTTGACCTTAAAGTTTTCATATTCATCCATTGCTTGTCTTTTCCCTAGCTATGTAACCTCCTTCAAACCTATAACCTTCCATGATCACTGTTTTCTTCTAATTCTCACCAGTTACATATCTTAATCCTTCAACTACATAAACCCTAAAGTCTGGACTATCATTCCTTTTCAAATATGTGCTTCTTTATTTTTCACTCTATGGTTCATGCGGTCTGTAAAACCTACTTCTTTGACCAAGTATTTGGGCACCTACTCTAATTTACCTCGGTGTTAAATTATATACCAGTTTTGAAAGTTTTGTTGTGTGCTAAATCAATTCTTATTTTGGCTTCAAATGTTCAATTCATTGTCAGATATTTTATATCCCAGCTGACATTAATAGTACTCAGCAATGTTAGATCCTAAAATGAAACTTTCCTGATGGTCTAGTGGCTAGAATTTGGCACTTTCACCACTGTGGTCCAAGTTCAAATCCCTGTCAGGGAATGGGAATTTATGGACTCTTTTAACCTGTATTGTGAAAACAGAATTATTTTGGGGCCCTCTTGTGGTACAGTGGTAGCGACCCTTACCCTGGATCAGGAGTCCCAGATTCAAGTCCCACCTGCTCCAGTGTCATCTCTGACCAAGTTAATTGGAAAAATAGGTTAAATTAAAATAAGGAGATCCCAAAATGAAACGTGGGTTGTTAAACTCTAACTTTGTTTTATTTTTAATCTCACCATGGGGACAGTCACTGAACACACACAGTATAGCTGTCAGCATAACAGAGAGAGCAAAATATTTACTAAACAAGCACAACACAAAATATTGGAAAGATTTAAATATTGACATCAGAAAAGGATTCAAGTTCACACTCCCCCTTGAGAATGGAGAAAATTTTACAAGGTCTGCTGCAGATCGTCATTTATCTGGATGATGTGCTAATAACAGGGAAGACCAATGAAGAGCATACAGATAACTTGGCCATAGTTTTTAGATGTTTCTCCAAGGTGAACATATGCCCTAGAAGGTCACTCCCCAAGTGAGCCGCTTAGGCTACAGACTCAAGATGGGGTAGCATCTGTTGGAAACTGAAGTGAGGGCAATCAAAGGTGCCCCGGCTCCCATGTTGGTACTGGAGCTTAGGTCACTCCTTGGATTGGTGATTTACAGGGAGTTCTTCTATAATACGATGGTTGCGTTCTTGTGCAAGTACAACATTATAGAAAAATCACGCTTTAGAAACAGCGCTTAAACTATTGGCAATCTAATTGCGTTACAACCAGCACACTTTTAAAAGTTCGTACTTTAGAAACAGTGCTCCCAATTTGTTAATCGAATTTCAGCAAATTCGCGTTAAGGAAACATGCATTGTAGCAGAACGACCTGTATTACAAAACATTCATACATATCCTGGCCTCCATCCTGGCACTCTTACATCTACTACTGAAAAAGGGTCAGCCTTGGAAATGGGCTTGTAGCTAAGACAGAACCTTTATGAAAGTGAAGAAGCAGCTGTCACTGCTTGAGGTGTTGGCATACTACGACCCATTGCAAGATATCGTGATGACATATGATGCTTCTCTGTATGGTATCGAGGTAGTATTGGCGCACAGATGTACTATGAAGGTGAATACCCAATGGTGCATGCTTCCTGGAATTTGGCTGATGCAGAGCGCAAAACTGCCTAGATAGAGAAGGAAGATTTGGTGGACATCTTTGGTGTGAGAAAGTTCCATCCAATTTCCATCCATCAATTGGTAATAGTAGCAGACAACAAACCCCTGCTACCACACTCAACAAGGACAAGGCTTCAGGTGAAAAAGTGCATACAATTGTAAATTAGAACATCATCCAGGAGGTTGAGTAGCAAATGCAGATGCCTTGAGCAGCCTCCTACTGACGGATATGTCACTGGTGATGCTGCCACTAGAAAAGTCCATTCTGGTTTTAAACTTTCTGGACACCTTTCTGGTCAGCACTGACAATATCATACTTTTGATGCTAAAAAATCTGGTCCTGGCAAAACTAAAACAGCTGGTGATCATGGGGGACCGTCACAATCAAAATTGAAACCTTTCTGGTGAGACCCAATCACCAGAGAGAACCAGATAATGGCTAAACTCCACCAGAAGTGTGCAAAATGAATATGTTGATGACAAGTTGTGTCTGGTAGCCAAATTTGGGTGTAGACATAGGCACTTTGGTGGGGCAATGCCCAGAGTGCTAACAAGGACAAAAATTACCACCAGCAGCTCCCCCACATTCTTGGGAATTGCTGAGCAACCCTGGACTCGGTTACATGTCAATTATGCCTGCCCTTTCAAGGGCATTGTGGATGAACACTCAAAGTTGTGGAATGTGCATAGAGATCATTTATTAAATACTGGGACTGTGATAGAAAAGGAGCGAGTATCTTTTGCAGTACAAGGGCTCGCAGAAGTGTTGGTTACAGAAAATGGGGAACTTGAATATTTCCTAAAGTTTAATGTCATGAGGCATAGACAGCTCCATATCATCTATTGCCCAATGGTCTGGAGGAAAGACCAGGCCAAACTTTGAAGGCAGGCTTAAAGAACCACCCAACAGCTTTACTCAATGTCAAACTGTTCTGGTACCTATTTCATTATTGGACCACCCCTCATGCAACTACAGGGTTAGCTCCAGCAGAGTTGCTACTTGGGAGAAGATTCAAAACCAGGTTAAATCTGATCTTTCTGGACCTGGGAGCATAGGGTGAACCAGCATTGGGAATGTCAATGCCAGACAAAAGACCCCTCTAAGCAAGAGGAACAGTCTACTTCAGGGGACAAAGTTTGGTAATGAAACCACTGAAATGGCCTTGCATGGTATCAGGCGTGGCCAATGCAAGATCAGATCCCACAACATTAAAAATTTGGGTACGTGAGCTGGTCCTAAACAAGCATGTGGACCACATGAAAGCTGAAAACTCAGAAACCGAGCATCAGCAAAACACACCCAGCCACTCAGGACAGCTGGAAAGGTTGTCGGAATCCATGTCTACTGTTGAAGAAATGGGTGGCATGGTGACTCAGTGGTTAGCATTGCTGCCTCACAGTGCCAAGGAGCTGGGTTCAATTCCACCCTCAGGCAACTGTTTGTGTGGAGTTTGCACATTCTCTCCCTGTCTATGTGGGTTTCCTCCAGGTGTTCCCACAGTCCAAACGTGTGCAGGTTGGGTGGATTGGCCATGCTAAATTGCCTATTGTGGCCAGAGATATGCAGGCTAGGTGGATTAGCCATGGAAATTGCAGGGCTACAGGTATAGAGTAGGGTGGTGGGTCTGGTTCTGCAACTTAAGGATTCTATGATTCTATGAAATATTTGAGTCTGAGGTGGACATAGTGGGTTTGATCCTTTACTGCCCAAAGAAGAGGGTGAATTTCTTCCAAGTCGCTCCAGGCACAAGAGGTGGACAGGTGGATCAGAGGTTCAGTTCAGAGGGTAGAAAAAGCTATATGTGTCAAGTACTATGCATGTATAAATAAAGGGTGACTTGATAATGGGATACTGGCCTGTATGGAGTTATTTCAGATGGGCTCCAGGGAGTACAACCAGAGCATGTCCTTGGCATTGTGGGTGGAGTTTAGAAGAATGATGATGATGATGATGAAATAGGCAGCTACATACATGGCGAAAGTGAGGGCTGCAGATGCTGGAGATCAGAGCTGAAAATATGTTGCTGGAAAAGCGCAGCAGGTCAGGCAGCATCCAAGGGACACCCAGAGAACACCTCTGGGACACCCAGACCAACCAACCCAACCACCCCGTAGCCCAACACTTTAACTCCCCCTCCCACTCCACCAAGGACATGCAGGTCCTTGGACTCCTCCATTGCCAGACCATGGCAACACGATGGTTGGAGAAAGAGCGCCTCATCTTCTCCTCCCTACCTTTTATCTTAGCCTGCTGGACACACTTTCCTCATTCCTGAAGAAAGGCTTATGCCCGAAACGTCGATTCTCCTGTTCCTTGGATGCTGCCTGACCTTCTGCGCTTTTCCAGCAACACATTTTCAGCTACATACATGGTCTCAATCTTAGTGACAAAATACAAGCCATGAGTTCCTAACACCTGCTGTTGGAAGTGAGGTCAAGAACATTTAAGGGGGAAATTGAGAGTGGAGAAAACAGTGCTGTTGGTTATCATTGCAGTCCAATATGATCTTGGAGTCATGAGCAGTTTTGGCAGAGGGAAGACCTGACAACGTTTGTTGTGATCCAATCAGGTCTGGTGATAAATGCTAAATTGTTTTCATGTTTTATGCATTCAAATTGTCAGTGATCTGCCAATCAAATGATAATGTAGCATGATAATTTAGTGAATCCATCAGTTATTATTTGAAGAAGGCAGAGTACTCTACCCTTAAAAGGACATGCAACTATATTCTATTTCCACCTTTGAGCAGTTGATTATCAATCAAAAAATGAACACAAAAATGTTACCTGTACTGGCTGTGATTGAAAATGGCGAAATAGTCAGTGGTGTTGTTGTGGTGGTACTAGTTGGTGCACAAGGGCTTATTATTCTAATAATTGTTCCATTGTCAGCACAATATGCCACAATGCAATCTCCTAGCCCATCTGTTATGTTGTAGATAACTTCATTTGGATGGTACACTGTGCCATTGTATATACAAACACAAGCTATAAAGAAAGAAAACACGGGGTGATGTGAAAATTTGTATATTGTTCTACATAATTAACATACTGTGTAGCAAAAAATTGAAATTAATACTTACCACTGCTGTCGTTCATGCATTTAATACCTTCTGGTGTGCACAAGCTGAAAAAAAAAGAACCTTTGGTTTATTATGAGTTTAACATCATGGTAGTGAATAGAATTCCTTGCATTTGTAACTCATATGGAATATTACCATACCCTTTGAAAGCTACAAAGCATTTAAAAACTAATCGATTCATTTGAAATGCAGTCACCGTTGTAATGTAAATGAAATTAATACTCTAGCGTTCTTTCTGAAATGGTGCTAGCCACAACAATTTTGACAAAAGCAATGGTAAAAGTTACTTATATTGAACTTAAGTATGGCAATAAAAAAAGGTCAATGGTTGGAGCGGGATTTCCACCCAAAAATGTTTGACTCAGAATGTACAATTTAATGTCTTAGATTATTGAAAATGCAAACAAAATAATAATAAGTACCATTTCTCACAGTTGTTTGTGGTTTCAATAGTTTCATTAATTTCATAATATTTTCCATTTTCATAACAGCCACATTGAGCAACACACTGTTTTGAATGTTCATCATAGATGGGTGTATTTTCTGGACATTTGGGATAACACCCTAAAAAAAGACACAAAAACAAATAATTGTTTTTTCATGCTATTGAATTAAATAAAACAAATAAAGTTGGTACTGTTGAGTAAATTTACTTAAGATTAACCAGGTTTTTTTAAAAAAAACTTATTTATATTAGTTTTGGAAGAAATCTAGTTGTGTACAAAACAGTTGAAGTGATGATCGCAGTTATATTGTGGAGTAAAGTCAAGATTGCAAACAGTGAGCACTGTTCTGATTTAAAGCTACCCTTTGCCATTGGGAGCTTGAAATAGGAAGTTACTTACCTGATTTGAACTTAACATTTTCCCATCATTTTTGATTTTAGTACACAAGGTCACTCCCAGAAAGTGAGGCACCTCGTAAACATGTCATAGCCTCCCTATCAGAATATTAACCAGACCTTGAGCAGTGAAACTGTCACAGCTTTCCAGCCATGGGGAGGAGCAAATCAGCAGCTGATCAGAAGAACAAAAATGCTTTCCAGGTAAGATGAAAAACATTCCATTGTGGTTCCAAAGAAGTAAAAGCATTCCATCATGTCCCACAAAGAATGTTGAGTCACCCTTGGCCAAGATGTTTCCAATAACAACAACAACTGAGACTTTCTTGAAGTACCCTTTCTGTTATGTTGGAAGTCCCTCTTTACCCTTCCATTCACATTCTGTTCAGGAGTTAATTCAGCAGCATTTCAATCAAGTTGAGGAGTTCAGGTATGTCAGACACACTTTTTGCTTGTTCTAGCTGCTTCAGTACCCACTCCAGGATAAATTCAACATTAATAAGTTATATCTGAAAGCAACAAATAGCCTTAAAGTAAACCCAGTTAAGACTAGAGGCTAAGTTCCTGAATTCCAGCTACTGGCAGGAAAGTCAGACTGTTGGCTTTGCATCTTAATAGTTCACAAAAATCTCGTTATGCATGATCTACAGACAAATCTTCTGGGGTGGGAGCAGAACACTGAAATTAACCTGAAGCCAATAAAACAATGCAAACATGTTGTCAGGTAATACTATATACAGTTTTGAGTTACATCGTTCATAAAATTCCTCATGCTGCTTCAAAAATCCCTACAGTGTGGAATCAGGCCATTCAGCCCATCAAGTTCACACTGACCCTCTGAAGAGTATCCCACCTAGACCCACCCCCTACCCCCTACCCCAGTAATCATGCATTCCCCATGGCCATTTCACCTAGCCTGCATATCCCTGGACACTATGATCTATTTAGCTTGGCCAAACTACCTAACGTGCACATCTTTGGACTGTGGGAGGAGACTGGAGCACCCGATGAAAACCCACACAGACAGCCACCCAAGGCTGGAATCAAACCCGAATCCCTGGATCTGTGAGGCAGCAGTGCCAGCTACTGAGCCACTGTGCTGCCTATTAAAATGGGAATAACCTTTCTATCAGCGTTACTTAGTCAGAATTGTGTTGGGAAGACCATGTGCACATACAGATTTCTTTCTATTCGATACCAGACTGCCTATTACCACTGCCTATGGACCAATATTAGTGCGGTGAGACACACCAGTTTCTGTAAGTTACTGTTTTGTTTTGGCTCTTGGCAGTTCTGCAATGTATTTGCTTTCATTTGCAATCTGGGATTAGACTGGAAACTATAATATTGAGACACTTTGAGATATATTCCTGCATTTAAAAAACATTATATACAAATAATTAGTAGCCATTGCTGTTGATGTAATTTTAAAAAGCAGCAAAATATTCTTGTACTGTATGAAACTTTTAGAACAATCAAAAGGCAGTTTACCTTCTAACTGGAACGTGATGTTGCAGAGGCCAAGTGGGTTTAGGCACGATTTAAAGCAGGGGAATCCACAAGGATAATAATGCCATTCACACATTTCAGGAGAAGGGTTGTAGAAACTGCAGTACATGGCTGATAGAGGAGAAGATAGATATTCATTGCCTAATACTTGATCATAAAAGTTTACAACGTACTTCAGGATTTAATACTCCATAATAATTATCCTCTTGTATCTTTTATCTTTCCTTTAGTACTGTTTTCTCTTTCTCTTCAACCCCGAAGCAACTTCTTATACCACTCAATTTGTCTTTCCTTCTGTGTTGATTTTTCTCTCTTTTTTACTATTCTTTGCATTCACTAGGCATCTTTCTGTATTTCTATACTGGTATTAATGACTATCCCTTGTTATCACATTTTTATCTTAACATTAATTGCTTGTCTGTAAGTATTTTCCTGTTGATGGCATTTGCTGATGAATCATCAGTGGTGATCATTAATATTCATAAATAATTAGTACCAAAGATCCACCTTATTAGGTGATCTAATTAAAGTGATGTATTCTCTTTGACAATGCTTAAATATAAAAAGTTGACTTAATTAATAATGTAAATTTTTTTTCAGAAATATGTGATGTATGTTTGTTTTTGTTTAGGAACAAATTTATACTTATCATACAATGTCACGGCTAGACACATGGAGACTTGTGAGTACCAAAACACCACCTGGAAAATCAGGGACTCCTTACTTGAGTGAGGTTAAATGAGTACTATTCTGGTTGGCAATTAGTAACTAGTGGTGTGCCTCTGGGATCAGTGTTGGCACCGCAATTATTTACAATTTATATAGATGATTTGGAGTTAGGGACCATGATGAGTATGTCAAAGTTTGCAGATGACACTAAGATGAGTGGCAGAGCAAAGTGTGCAGAGCACTGTGAAACATTGCCGAGGAACATAGATACTTTAAGTGAGTGGGTAAAGGTCTGGCAGATGGAATACAATGTTAATAAAAGTGAAGTCATCCATTTTGGTAGGAGTAACAGTAAAAAGGACTATTACTTGAATGGTAGCATGCTGCTGTGCAGAGGGACCTGGATGTCCTTGTGCATGAATCACAGAAGGTTGGACTGCAGGTACTATAGGTAATTAGGAATGCAAATTAAATGTTGTCCTTCATTGTTAAAGGGATTGAGTTTAAAAGCAGAAAGGTCATGTTGCAGCTGTATTGGGTGCTGGTGAGGCCACACCTGGAGTACTGCATGCAGTTTTTGTCTCCTTACTTGAGAAAGAATATACTGGCACTGGAGGGGTGTAGAGGAGTTTCATGAGGTTGATTCTGGAGTTGAGGGGTTTGGTTTATGAGGAGGAGCTGAGCAGACTAGGATTATATTCATTGGAATTTAGAAGAATGAAACATAGAGACATATAAAATTATGAAGGGAATAGATAAGATAGATGTAGAGAGAATGTTTCCACTGCCAGGTGAAACTAGGACAAGAGGGCATATCCTCAAGATTAGGGGGAGTAAATTTAG
The DNA here is from genome assembly GCF_004010195.1 of Chiloscyllium plagiosum. Taxonomy (NCBI): domain Eukaryota; kingdom Metazoa; phylum Chordata; class Chondrichthyes; order Orectolobiformes; family Hemiscylliidae; genus Chiloscyllium; species Chiloscyllium plagiosum. The sequence goes on from NC_057725.1 coordinate 66,536,829, forward strand.
GACTGGATTGAGAAGGGTTGTAAATCTATGGAATTACCTGCATAGTTAAGTAGTTCACGCTAGTTCAGTTAATGTTTTTAAAGCTAAAATAGATATTTCTTTGAACAATGAAGGAATTAAGGGATATAGTGAGAGGGCAGGTAAGTGGAGCTGAGGCCACGAAAAGATCAGCCATGATCTTACTGAATGGTGGAGTAGGTTTGAAGGGCCAGATGTTCTTATGCTCCTTATGTTCAAAGCAGACATTTAAGCTAGGACCTTAAGGCAGGATATTTTCAGACACCAGGCAATATTGTAATCAAACAAGAACTATAAAAAGAAGACATATAAACGTCTGGTAAATATTAAATTTTAAAAACTTGATTGTTTTGTACGTTAATGTTACCATAAACTTACGACAGATTTCAGGGGTCCTCCAGTCAATGCACACCCCAGTTTCATTGCAGGCAAAAGCATAGGCAGCTACAGCAGTGCAAAAACACTCACAATCTCCACCACTGTCACAAGAACATGAATCATGGACACAAGAATCATAAAATGGATTTGGATCAACCTGTTGATACAATAGGTTACTAAATATATAGACATTTAAAAAGAATGATATCATATGAGAAAATTTTAAAAATTAGAAAGTTACACAACCATTTTATGACAATTTGCAAAGATGTCACTTGTAATTATGGAGCATTGCTTTTGTGCCCAGCCTTTGCGGTGTGGTTTCTCAGTGCAAGGGTCATCATTGGGCTCAGCATCCGGGCAGTTAGCAGTTAGCTTCCAGGAATTTCCAAACTCAATTACATCAGCAACAACAGACTGGCTTCTTGTCATGAAGTCATTGTTGGCGTTTCCATCAAAATTGCCACATAAGCCACAAATATAACCCTGGAATCACAGAGTAAGAATCATCCATTTATTGAGATCAGGTCACTTTGTTTCCATTTAAAAACTGAGGTATATAATTAATATTTTTGGCATATTGGGATAGATATTGTCTTCTGATTGTTGATAAATTTAATCATACCTGGTAAGAAGGGCTCAACTTAATAAAAACACTAGTCTTTTTGTCCCATATTAGAATCAACCCATTGTCAGCTTCCACAGTCAGATAAAGGCCAAGAATACGGATAGTGAAAGGGATCTTGTTGTTTTCATTCCTCTGAATTATTTCATGTTTTCCTTCAGCTAGTTTCAATTCAAAATTCTGAAGCAAGATATAAAGGGTTTCAGTACAAACAAATGCAAACAAGATGAATGAGTTAAATGCAAAATATTCTAATACTAAAAAGACACTACCTCAAAGAACAGTTTGATTGATTTAGAACATGTTGTTCCAGTTGTTCCACAGGGAATGTTTTCTGTAATTACGCTGAAGGTGCCATTGGTAAGATTATCTCCACAGTAATCCTGAAAATAAATGCATAATTTGATTATCTTAAAAATAACATTCTTGATATTGCAATATTAAAACAACTTATTGTATTAAACATAATGCAGATCCTCATGGGACTGATGTTAATGCCATAAAATTGCACAGTAGCAAGGTTTTTTAAAATTTAAGCCACATTGGTGGGGCAGATTTGAATTTTATTATAGGGTAAAGAAATTTAGTGAAAGAGTTACCTCAGGATATTTGAGGTATCTGATTCACTGCAGAAATCTGGAAATAAAATTACTAGCCCTCAGGTTTTTAGATCCCAGCTGAGAATATATCTGATCCAAGAAAAATATATTAGAAAACGTACCTGTGCAGCAATGTATTCACAGTTTCCATCAAAATTGTAGCGCTTGCCATCAAATGTAATGTAGTGACCACTCCCATATATTGTACATGCTCCAAAGCAGGGAATATTTGTACAGTCCCAGCTGCCTTTCTGGCAAGTACTAAATAAATTAAAATGATTTCAGAACAAAATGCAGAAAACATCACCTTTTATCAAAAACTTCAAAAGGATATTTATGATTAAAAGAACTATATATTTTAACTTCAAATTCCTTCATATTCAAGTTTGAGAAGTTTGTTAAAAGTTGTTGTGTAGCTTATTTTCCAAAGAGTCTTGGGGCCAGAATTTGCACTTGTGGACATCTCATGGTGTGCAATTACTTAGCTCATATTTTGCTGGAATTGTGAGTTGATCATGAAGTGACAATAGAAGTTGATTGGCAGTAATTGACATTGACCGCAATGTTAAAAAGGTTACTGATGCTTGTAAATATCAAATGAAAATCTCTGTGCTGAGTTTAACGGGCAGTTAGTGTGTAAATGCAGTAACTAGGCCCTCTGCCGAGGTAGTGTCCCTATCCTGGACAGGGAGGATCAGGTTTAAGTCCCACCTGCTTCCAGAGATGCATAATAAAATCTCTGAACAGGTTGATTGAAAAATAGGTTGAATAAAAAAAACGTAGTGACAAGGCCTTCTTCTTATGCAGTAGTAGTGTCCCTACCATTTGACCAAGAGACCTCGATTCATGTCCCATCTGCTCCAGAGATGTATAATAACATCTCTGAACCAGTTGATGAGAAAAATAGATTAAATTTTTAAAAATTAAATGTACTGACTGGATGAAATTCCTGGGAAGGTTACGGGCAAGATGTCTCATCTGTATAATTAACAATATAAGAAAAATATCAATAAGTTGCTGGTTGATGTTCATTCAACTGCCATTATTCTTTTTTTGCATTGCGTATCTTTTGACATTTCAGAAGTGAACAGCAGATAATATAAAAATATTATAATACAATAGGACAAAATACATGGAATAAAGATATTGACAGAATATCTACATTTACATATATATTATGTTTTATTAACTGTATAATTTTGATAGCTCAGATTTACAAAAGGCTTAGAAACAGTTTATGTTTTGATGTGTTTCAATAACTGTAGATTTCAAATAGTTATATAGATATTGATATAGTTATAAAATTACCAAGTGTTACAATCAACTGAGATTCTGCTTCCGGATGGATAATGAAAATTATTGTGCACACAGGGGCAATTGTCTTCAATAACACAACTTCCATTTCTGTCGTCCATCATCCCCTCAGGGCAAACACAGCCTGACACACATTTCTCACTGTACTGTGGAAACCAGGAAAGATAGGTTTTAGACTTCAAATTGATAACAGAAAAAAAGTAAATTGTTATCTCAATTCTTACAGTTTACCGTATTAATTGTCTGGTAGTTATCTTTAGTTTTGATGGTTTGGTAATCTGATATCAGATGGCTTATCTACTGTTCTCCCTTCCCAATATTTCTCTCCTTGTAACTCAGGGAGAGAATTAACAAGCAGCCAGTCCAACGTTATTAATTTTGCCTATTCAATAGGCAATATTATTTCTTGTTCAAAATAATTTTTTAGAACCTAACTGCACACATATTCTGGTAGCTTCCATTTAGCTATGTAGAATTATATGTGTGAAGTGAAAAGATATGAAACTGTAAGGCATAAGTCATTTCTTTCCTCATGACAAGAGTGTTACCAATATTGGAATTTTAATGAAAATGAGTAAAGTCCATCTTTTTTGATTGATGAAATAACTTTACCTTCTTATCACACACTTTGATTATTTCTTTCTCCAGAATTGTATCTGTTAACTCCTGCTTTCAATTAGACTGGTTGCTTCAATATTTATCCTATGAACTTATTTCACAACTGTTAATGCTTTGGGTGAAAATGTTCTCTTGACTTGCAAAATTTTAACATGTTTCTTAGAACCTGAGCCTGCCTTCATAGAAAACAGCTCTTGTATCATTCTACCAGAGCTACTGATTGTCACCTGAATATCTTATGTTTTCAGAGTGGGATATGAAATAACAGCCTTGTAACTAAAGAAGCAAGACAGTTTTAAACAGCTAAGGCTAGAACATTTTCCATGTTTCATTTGTCAATACACCTAAATAACTCTATCACTTGAAGGTCAAAGTCCCATATATTCCAGGGGACGTTTTAATATGCCTTCTTGTAATGACAGACCTGTCGTTTTTGACATACAACTGGATGGTATATATGATGAGTCTCAAAATGCTAATTTTAAAATTACTTTCATACACTCAGAAAAAGTAGGGATATGACTCAAGATCTCACAACTGCTGCCTAGCTACACTTTCCCTTTTGCAAACAAAAACACCTCAGCCCCACAAAACTTCCCTTACTGGCAGTCAAGCATTTTCCAGACCACTCAATATTTGACCGCTGAGTCAAGGTAAGCTGAATGTGGAGCCGTTGCTGGAAAAGGATGATTTCATGATTGTCCATGGGCCATGCTACAAATCACCAAGACTATGGTGCATTTCTGTCTCTCCCTCTGTTTGACATAATTTCTTCCTTCCGTTCCTCCTACAGACCAAGGGATAGCCCGAACAAGATTCCCATTCTCATACTTTCTCCTGCTGATTCCTACAAGATCTCTAAAAGTACCAGAGCAGCCATTCTGTTTAGGTGAAGTCATCAAAGAATTCCCAGAATACATATTGATAGAATGACATACAAAGTCCTCCAAATATCTTCCAAAATTCTTCCATAAATCCTCTTCAATGCAATGTAATCAGTTGACCTCAAAAGTGAAGAGTGAAAGTTGGGCACAGCTAGGTCTATTTCAAGTCTTTGCCAACAACTTTCTTATTCTTGCTCAACTAGTTGCTCTTAGGATAAGTTGTATACTACAGAACTAAAAACAAGTTTTTGGCACAGTAGCAATACCCCTGCCTTTGAATGGAGTTCAAGTCCCATTGCTCCATAGGTATGTCATATCACATCTGAAAGGTTGATTTTTAAAAAATCCATTAAAGCATGAGACAGTAAAATGTCTTGCAGTTTTATTAATGAATGTTAGGAGTCAATTTAGTTACAATCAGAGTGTTAATCACCCTCATGCCAGCCCATGCACCTAGCATATTTTGTTATAATGGCATTGTGCATAGAAAGGTCTAACCATGCATTGTTGCTGCCTACAGACTCCAGCTTGGCCACGTCGGAGTGTTTTAGGCTTAAAACATTGGCACAGAAATAGAAAAACTCATCCCTAATGTTGGTGCAATTTTTAAAGCATGACAGTATTCTGAGATTATAAAGTTGTAAGTTAACAGGTGGCGGACTCATTTCCACAGTGCATAATCACATTAATTTACTTATCCTAATTCTGTAGTCAGCTTAGTAGCAGAATCAAGTAAGGATTTAATTGCTTAGCTCGATAGGGTTAATGAGGAAAATTGTTTTGATATTATTTTCTAATAAATCTGTTCAGTAATGTTGTTACACTCCTCTGGAGTAGTGGGCTATGAATTTGGGTCTCCTGGTTCAGAAGGAGGGTTAATAGCAGTGTACCACAAGAACCCTCAAAAATATCAGGCTTTTTTTCTTATTTTCTAATCAACCTACTCAGAGATGGTATCACATACCTCAGGAGCAGATGGGATTTGAATCTGGGCCTTCTGGTCCAAAGCTAAGGGCACCACCACTGCGCCACAAGAACCCTCACAAAATTGTTTTCAACTGAAGTATTCTTATATTTTGCAGCTGGGTTATAATTTACTTTCAGCTGTATTCATAAGACTTAAATATTTAAGCAGAAATGGACATTTGAGAATGGTTTAAAAAGTTACTAATGCTAACTGATAAGGCTGACTTTATGATATTTCTTTGCAATGAATGCCATGGTATGTGTATAAATTAAAGAATTACAATAAATCCTTTTGAAAATGAAACACAAGAAACCCACACAGTCCAGATTTTGGTTTCCACAAGTACGACGACACTCTGTCCCTGTTGTGCCTGGCTCTGTAGTATTGCAACTTAAATAGATCTTGGGTGGAAAACATTCTGTAAAAAGAAAGACAAAAAACATGCATTTACATCATACTGTTCATAACTATCAGATATCCTAAAGCACTTTGCAGTCAATTAAATATTTTTGATGCATGGTCACGACTTTAACGTAGGAAGCCAGCCAATTGTTCACAAATTGTTCAGCTTCCACAAAAAACAGGATTCTGGTAATGACCAGATAATCATCCTTTCTAATGTTGATTGAGGGATAATCACTGACCAGGAAAATTGGTACCTCTTCTGTGATTCTTCAAATTATGTCATGGGATCTTTTACATCTACATGAGAAGAAAAGCTTGGGACTTGGTGATATTTTGTCAAAAAGGCAGAACCTCCAACAGTGTAGTGTTCCTTGAGTATTGTATGGGAGTGTCAGCCTTAATTTCTTTGTCTTAATGGAACTGGGTTTCAACCGGTTGTGACTCAGATGTTGAGTGTATTACTGACTGTTATGGCTGACAGATCACAAAAGTTTGTAAATGTCTGCCATGTATTAATGGTTAAATTAACAAAACAAATATAATTTAAATTAGATAGCAAAACTTACTTTGTATTCTATACAGCGATACAATGCACTGCATTTTTCCATCTTGACACACGCTGTAACAGATTAGTAAAAATATAAAATAAAAGTTTATAAGTATCTTTTTGATCATAATTTTTGTGCAAAATTACTACAGTAGCCAAGTGGCCAGTTAATTTACCAATGTGTATCTCCTTGATTAATTATCTCTCCAGCATTTAAGAGGGTGCCCTGATAGAGGCATGGACACTCAGATGAGGGCACGCATCTGCCTTTTTCATTCATATACATTCCATCAGCGCAGCCACATCCATCCACTGGCACGTGTTGGATTCCGCAGGTAATATCCTTCTCACTCAGAGAATGGCATGTGCGCTTGCAACTTTTCACATCATAACTGTATATTAGTGTCTCCGGACAGGTCTTCGTGTAAGAGTCTATAACAAATTTATGAAAACAAATAAGAAAAGTCAATGATCTGAAAGGACTAATCTGCCGCAGCAACTTGCAGTAATATCTATTAATCCACATTAACAGTTAAAGACTGAGTTTCACTGAAGTCTTTGTGTGAAAATATAATGATGTCTCAGAAGTTTTATATTTAGTAGTACTCATTTTTAATTCAGACTCTTATTATTCAAACTCAAAACTTACATCAGACGTGACTTGTACACACTATTCCATCCATTGAATCCTAATTCAGCCACAGCTGGATTCTTGCACTCTCATCCTTACTTTCAAATTCCTCCATGACCTCGCACCTCCTTATCTCTGTAAATGTCTCTGGCTTTATTATTTCTCTGCACTCTTCCAATTATAGCCTGTAGCACATTCTGATTTTCATCAGCCCAGAGATGTGTTTCCATTTGCCAACCCTGTCTAATTTCCATCAGCCAATATTCCAGGACAAGTATATTTGTTGTGGTTGCATCTAGATTCACTAAATAAATATAAAATAAAGCTTACTTACCACATACTTTTGTCCGCCAATTAGTTAACATGACCCCTTTGCTTGCACAGGCTCGAACATATGAATATAGTGCAGAACACATGCAGTCCTCATTTTTATCACAGTTGCAACTGTCATACATACATTTCTAAAGAGAAGGAGAAGGAGAGTAAATTACTTCTCTTGGGGAGAAGGGTGTAGGTAAGATGCAATGGCTATGTCTTTGTGCTTTTAAAAATGTGGATTGAAGTGAGAAAAGTACTGTGGAAACCAGTGGAAGGATAGCCGCATGTTTTGAAAAGCAAGAAACCTGACACATGTAACAAAGATTGCAAAAAGCTGTTTAAATACATTAATTGAAATGTTTGCAGATGAATAGGAGCCAAAGGATTGATTCAGCTGAGTAGCATCACAAAATTGATTTATCTAAGGACCTGTAACCAGTGTTGATAACAAAAGCCTTTTGCCTGCCAAAATACATGTAATTGGTTGTCAGATAACTGAACAGCTTGGGACTTGGAACAAAATATTCAAAAATGATTTGATCTCTATTAGCTCATAAGAGGCCTCTCTGTTTTCTGCAGTCAAAACCATTTGTCAGTAGCAGCAACCGTGAGAGGAGTGACAGTGAGGGTCAGGGGCATGCCAGGAAGTCTGTTTGGGAATTTAGAACAGTGAGGATGGTGGTTAGGGCAGTTGAATGTTCCTGCTGCAGAATGTGGGAGGTAAGATCACCACGAGTGTTCCTGCTGACTTCATCTGCAGCAAGTGCACCCAATTTCAGCTTCTCAAAAACCACGATAGGGAGCTGGAGCTGGATGAACTTCGGATCATTCGGGTGGTGGAGGGGGTTATTTAGAGGAGTTACAGGGAGGTAGTCACACCTCAGGTATAAGAAAAAGACAGATAGATTACTGTCGGGGACGGAGAGGGAACCGGCAGGCAGTGCAGGGAACCCCTGAAGCTGTTCCTCTCAATAACAAGTATATCATTTTGGATACTGTTGGGGGGACGACAGGTCTCTGGCACACAGTCTGTCCCTGTTGCTAAGAAGGGAAGGGGGCGATGAGCAGAGCATTAGTCATTAGGGACGCCATACTTAGGGGGACAGATAGGAGGTTCTGGGGGAACGGGAGACACTCATGATTGGTGTGTTGCCTCCCAGGTGCCACGGTTTGTGATGTCTTGGATTGTGTTTTCAGGATCCTTGAGGGGGAGGAGGAGCAGCCCCAAGTTGTGGTCCACATAAGTAGGAAAAGGGATGGGCATTTAAGGCAGAAATCCAGAGAGTTAGCGTGGAAGCTCAGTGCTAGAACAAACAGAATTTTTATCTCTGGTGTCTTGCCTGTGCCACGTGCTAGTGAGGCAAGGAATAAGGAGAGAACACGTGGTTACAGGGATGGTGCAGGAGGGAGCGTTTCAGAGACCTGGATAATTGGGGCTCAATCTAGGGTAGATGGGGCCTCTACAAACAGGATGGTCTACACCTGAACCAGAGGGGTACTAATATCCTGGGGGAGAGGGTTGGCATTTGCTAATGCTATTCAGGAGGGTTTAATCTCATTCAGTAGGGGGAATGGGGACCTAAATTGTAGATTAGATTATATTACAGTGTGGAAACAGGCCCTTCGGCCCAACAAGTCCACATTGACCCGCCAAAGCGTAACCCACCCATACCCCTACATTTACCCCTTAGCTAACACTATGGGCAATTTAGCATGGCCAGTTCACCTGATCTGCACATCTTTGGACTGTGGGAGGAAACCAGAGCACCCGGAGGAAACCCACGCAGACACGGGGAGAACGTGCAAACTCCACACAGTCAGTCGCCTGAGGCGGGAATTGAACCCAGGTCTCTAGCGCTGTGAGGCAGCAGTGCTAACCACTGTGCCACCGTGCCGCTGTAGTTCCAGTGTCCAGGAGGTTGAGAGTAGTGAGGTTATAAATATGGTTTTAAGGTCGCAGGAATTAATTGGCAAGCAGGAAGGTGGTTTGAAGTGTGTCTACTTCAACGCCAGAGACATCTGGAATAAGGTGAACTTGCAGCATGGGTTGGTACCTGGGACGTTGATATTGTGGCTATTTTGGAGACATGGATAGAGCAGGGATGGTTGTTATAGGTCCCAGGATTTAGATGTTTCAGTAAGAACAGAGAAGATGGTAAAAGAGGGAGATTGTGCTATTGTTAGTCAAGGTCTCCTGAGGTAGTATGGGCTGAGGCTAGAAACAGGAAAGGAGAGGTCACCTTATTGGGAGTTTTTTATAGACCTCTGAATAGTTCCAGAGATGTAGAGGAAAATATCGCAAAGATAATTCTGGATAGGAGCGGGAGTAACAGGGTAGTTGTTATGAGGTCTTTAATTTTCCAAATATTGATTGGAAATACTATAGTTCGAGTACTTTAGATGGGTCAGTTTTTGTCTAATGTGTGCAGGATTGTATCCTGACACAGTGTGTAGACAAACCAATACGGGTCGAGGCTACATTGGATTTGGTCCTGGCTAATGAACCTGGCCAGGTTTTAGATTTGGAGGTCAGTGAGCACTTTGGTGATAGTGACCACAATTCGGTTATGTTTACTTTAGCGATGGAAACTCAGGGCAAGCGTTATTGCTGTGTGAGAGGCAATTATGATGTGATTAGGCAAGATTTAGGATGTATAGGATGGGGAAGGAAACCGCAGGGCATGGGCACAATTGAAATGTGGAGCCTGTTCAAAGAACAACTACTGAGGGTCCTTGATAAGTATATACCTGTCAGACAGGGAGGAAGTTGTCGAGCGAGGGAACTGTGGTTTAGTAAAGAAGTTGAATCTCTTGTCCAGAGAAAGAAGAAGGCTTAGATTAGGATGAGACATGAAGGCTCAGATAGGGCACTTGAGAGATACAAGTTAGCCAGGAAACACCTTAAGAGAATGCTAAGAAGAGCCAGGAGGGGACATGAGAAGTTGTTGGCAAGAAGAATCAAGGAAAACCCTAAAGCTTTTTGTTGGTACATCAATAAAAGAATGACTAGAGAAAGATTATGGCCAATCAGTGATAGAAGTGGGAGGTTGTGCGTGATGTCTGAGGAGACGGGGAAGCGCTGAATGAATATTTTTCATCAGTATTCATGCTGGAAAAAGACAATTTTGTTGAGGACAATACTGAGATACAGGCTACTAGACTAGACAGGGTTGATGTTCGCATGGAAAAGGTGTTAGAAAGAAGAAGGTTGAGAGGTGACTCACAGGATTAGGTATGGTGGACAGTGAGATGGTGATGGCTGGCATGAGGGGACATAGCTTTAAATTGAGGGGTGGTTGATATAAGACAGATGTCAGAGGTCATTTCTTTACTCAGAGAGTAGTAGGGGCGTGGAACGCACTGCCTGCAACAGTAGTAGACTTACCAACTTTAAGGACATTAAATAGTCATTGGATAAACATATGGATGAAAATGGAATAGATGGGCTTCAGATTGGTTCCACAGGTTCGGCAAAACTTTGAGGGCCGAAAGGCCTTAATGCACTGTAATGTTCTATGTTCTAAAACACATCAAATCTGAAGGAAACCACTTAATCTTTCCTTCAGGTGTTGCTGTTAGTTGTGACTCTTAATTGACAGAGAATTGGCATTTTACAGGTGAACCAGCCACCCTGTGCCTCTTACAAAGCAGTGGAAAATTTTGGAAAAGGGAATCCAGGAATAAACTTTTAGTTTGGCGTGAACCAACTCAACAGAACCTGGGAGCGAACACTAAAGAAATGTTTTCCAGCTTTTCATGACTGACCATATGTCTTTCCTTTGCTGAACTTCTGTGTACATGTAAGTGGGAGTTTGTAAAGAGGTAAGAGTTTTAATTAGCAGTGTTATGTACCAGCAGTTTATAATTGCTTACCTATAGTTAGGTGATATTTACTTGTGATAAATAGTAATTCTTGTTAAGTATAGAAAGTTGGTCCATATTTGGTATCAAACTGGGTCTGGAATCAGGTTAATCAGTCAATTTTGTGTGTGTATTTTCAAAAAAAACTTTTAATTTTTGTGACAACTCCAGAATTGGTGGGACTTGATTTTCAGCACAACACCCCAGCGAGTCATGACAAAAGATACCTGGAAACTCTTTTTTATTTTCACTTTTGCATGAGTACATGACATCAGAGAAGATTCCAAAACAAAATGTAACACCTATTTTGAAAGTTATTGTTTATTAATTGTTCTTCCCTGAGGTGAACAAGGCATAAAACCTGGAGTACAAAATGATTTCACTCACATACACACACAATGGCACAAACCAGAAATATTTGTTGGAAAATTGAATACTGGTGTTACGTACCATTGGAAAACTAGGGGATCCAACCAATGGGGATTTTATGTTTCAGTATTTTGAGAAGAAACACTTATTGTAAAATGAAATTAAGACCATCAGACTTAGGATCAGAAGTCTGCTGTGCAATTCAATGAGATTATGTCCTGATAATCATTAACTCAATTTTTCTGCCTTTTAATAAGACAATAAGCAATAGAAACAGAAATAGGCCTTTCAGCCATTCAAGTCTGCTTTGCCATTCAATAGTATCATGCTGATTCAACCTTCCTCACATCTACTTTCCTGCCCTTTCTCCAAATCTCTTGAATTCGCTCCTAATAAGAATTTATTTATCTCATCCTTAAAAATACTCAAGGATTCTGCCTCCACAACTCGCTGTAGCAAAGAGGTCCAAAAATTCACAACTCGCTTAAAGACATCCCTCCTTATCTCAGCCTTAAACTAGCATCCATTAATTCTGAGACTATGCCCTTTGGTCCTAGACTCTTTCATGATGAAAAACATCCTTTCAGCATTTACTTTGTCAAGCCCCTTAAGAGTCCTATAAGTTTCTTCTAAACTTCAGTGAGTCACAACATGTTCAACCTTTGCTCTTAAGACAATCCCTCCATTACCAGAGATCATCCTAGTGAATCTTCTCTGAACGTCTTCAAATGAAATAATATCTTGCTTTAAATAAGGGCACCAAAATGGCTCTAGCACTCCAGATGTGGTCTTATCGGCATCTTCCCTACTCTTATACTCTAACTCCCTTGAAATGATGGCCAACATTCCAATAGCCTTTCTAAATACCTGCTGCGCTAGTGTGATAGCTTTTCTGTACTTAATGTGCAAGTCCTCCTAAGTCCCTTTATGTTTCAGCTTTCTACAGTTTTTCTCCATTTAAGTAATACTCTGTTCTTCCATTCTCCATTCCAAATTGAACAACTTCATATTTCCCCACATTGTAACCAATTTGCCAATGTTTTGCCCACATATTTAACCAATCAGTGTCTCTCTGTAAACTATTTGTATCCCTCTCACAGCTTGCCTTTATGCATATTTTGTGTCATCTACAAATTTAACTTTCTTCCTGCAGTCATATATTGTAACAGTTATGAGCCACGTGGAACCCCATTGGTTACAGGATGCCAATCTGAAAAAGAACACCTTATCCCATCTCGCTGTTTCCTGCCCATTAATCATTTCTGTCTCCCTCCCAACTTATTACCTCCAACAGTGTGGGCTCCCATCTTATAATTTAATCTTTGCTTATCTTGTCAAATGCCTTCTGAAGGTCCAAATACAACACATTTACTGCTTCCCCTCTGGTTGAGACTTCCTAAACAAAAACTCTAGTAAATTAGTCAGACCATGATTTCCCTTTCATAAAGCCATGCTGACGCTGCTTCATTTGATTACAATTTTCCAAATGTGCTGCTATTACTTGCTTAATAATTGATTCCAAAGCTTTTCCAATATGATATCAGATAATTGGCCGAGAGTACCCATTTAGTGCTTCACTCCTTTTTAAATAGGGTATCAAATATCCCAAGATATTCTACAAATATATCAAGAGGAAAAGAATAACCAGTGAAAAAACACCCACTAAGGACAAGGGGGCAATTTATGTGTGAAGCTGAAAGACATTGATAGATTGTTAAGTTAATGCTTCACATCTATCTTTAGTCAGGAAAGGGAGGATTGAAGTTCAGAATTGAAGAAGATGGATGTTCTTGAACAGTTTACTATAAGAAGTGAGGAGCTATTGGAGATTTTGGCGGTTTCAGAGTGGACAAATGTGAAGTGATGCACTTTGAAAGAAAGAACAATACAAGGGTGTATTCAATGAATGGCAAGATCCTTGGAAGCTCAGAGGAACAGAGAGCTACTGAGGTGCTTGTCCACAGATCACTGAAGGTAGCTGAACAGGTTAGTAGGATAGTTAAGAAGGCATATGGGACACTCGCTTTTATAAATTGAAGCATAGATGATAAGAACAGGGAGGTCATGTTGGAGCTGTATCGAACTTTGGTTAGGCATCGGTTGGAGTACTATTTGCATTTCTGGTCTCCACCCGATTGGCAGGATGTGACTGCATCGGAGGGAGTGTGAAGAAGGTCCACCAGGATGTTTTCTGGGATAAAGCATTTCAGCAATGAAGAGAGGGTGGATAAGCTCAGGTTGTTTTCTTTGGAGCAGAGAAGGTTGAGGGACAACCTGTTTAAGGTGTATAACATCATGTAGAGCAAGGACAGAGTATACAGAAAACAGTTGTATCCTTTAGTCGAAGGGTCAAGAACAAGACCTAATGTTGTTCCACTGTTCAAGAAGGAAACTAGGGATAATCTGGGAAATTATAGATGATGAGTCTCATACCGATGATTGGAAGCTCTTTGAGAGAATTCTTAGGGATAGGAATTACATGCACTTTGAAAAAGCATAGCCTAATTAGGGACAGTGAGCATGGCTTTGTGCCGGGCAGGTCATATCTTACTAACTTGATTGAGTTTTTCATGATGTCAGTGATTGATGAAGATAAGAGTAGTGGATGTTATCTACATGAATTTTACTAAGGGTTTAGGCAAGGTCACTCATGGTAGAAGATTAAGATGCATGAGATCCACAGTGACTTGGCCACTTGGATTCAGAGTGGGCTTGCCCATAAACGGCAGAGGGATGTGGTGAAAAGGGTGTTTTTCTGGCTGGAGGTATGTGACTAATGGTGTTCTGCAGCTAAGCATACTGGAACCTCTGTTGTTTGTGATATATATATAAAAATATATAAACTTGGATGAAAATGCAGATGCGTGGGTTAATAAGTTTGCAGATGATAGAAAGTGGAGTTGTGGATAGTTTAGAAGGTGTCAAAAGATACAAGGGAATAAAGATCAGTTGCAGATATGGCCGGAAAAATAGCAGAAAGAGTTTAATCCGAGTAAGTGTGCTGCATGTTGAGAGATCAAATATTAAGGCAAAATATACAGTAAATGGCAGGACCCTGAACAGCATTGATGTACAGATAGATCTTTGGGTTCACATCCATAGCTCCCTGAAAGTGGCCAGGTAGGTAGGGTGGTAAAGAAGGCATTTGGCAGGTTTGCCTTTATTGGTTGGGGAATTGAGTATCAGAGTCAGGATGTCATGTTATAGCTTTATAAAGCATTGCTTGGCCACACTTAGAGTATTCCATTCAATTCTGGTCACCACATTAGGGGAAGCATGTGGAGACTTTGGACAGGGTGCAGAAAAGGTTTACCAGGGTGCTGTCTGGATTAAAGGGTGTGAGCTATAAGGAGAGGCTAGAAAATCTTGTGTTGTTTTCTCTGGAGGAGCAGAGGCTGAGGGGCGACTTCATAGAAGTCTACAAAATTATGAGATGCATAGATGGGGTTGACGGTCAGAATCTTGTTCCCAGAATTGAAATGTCTCATACCCAGGAGACATGCATTTATGATGAGGCGAAAAGTTCAGAGGAGATTATGAAGGGCAGAAATTTTACACAGAAAGTGGCTAGGAGTCTGGAATGCTCTGTCAGGGGTATTTGTAGAGGCAGATATGATAGAAATGTTGAAGCGATTTTTAGATAAGCACATAAATAAGCAAGGAATGGAGGAATGTAGACTAAGGACAGGCAGAAGGAATTAGTTTAATTTGGTGTTGTATTCGGCACAACATCAGGTACTGTACTGTTCTATGTAAGAGGACAAACTTTTAAAGTGAAAGACAGAAGGTTTAGAGATGATTAGAGGGTGGTGGGGCTCTGGAATGCAATGCCTGGGATGGTAGCTGTGAGGCAGGTAACCTCACAACCTTTAACAAGTACTTGGATGGGCACATGAAGTGACATAACAGTTTAACATTTAAGTCTATTGTAGGAAAGTGAGACTGGTGCAGGTACTGGCTTGTTTTTTGGCAGTACAGACTCAATGGGTCAGACTCTTCTGTTCAGTATGATTCTTTGATTCTTTGCTTGATAATTTTCATTTCTCTGGTATTTCTTCAGAATTCAAGGATTTTTGCAAAATTACAACCAATGCATCCATTACCTGTGCAGCTACTTCTTTTTGAATCGTAGGATGCAAGCTACCAGGGCCAGGGGCTTATCTGCCTTTAGTCTTATTAGTTTGTCTCTAGTAATGGTGAGTTTCTTCCTCCATATTTTTTACTATTAATGGGATGTTAGCAGTATCTTCCACCATAAAGACTAATGTAAAATATCTATTTAACTGCTTTGCCATTTGCTGTTCCCTGTAACCCTGAATTGTAAGTTTGCTCGTTGAGCTGATAAACTTGTTCTCAGATGTTTTGTAACCATGCTAGGTAACATCATCAGTGAGCATCCGCTGAAGCGTTCTGTCCTGCATTCTATTTATGTGTCTTGGTCTGTTGTGATGGATTCTGTTTCTGAGACATTAGTAAATTGATGTGTTTGTTGATGGAGTTCCGGTTTGAATGCCAAACCTCTAGGAATTCCTGTGAGTGTCTTTGTTTAGCCTTACCTAGGATGGATGTATTGTCCCAGTCAAACTGGTGTCCCTCTTCATCTGTGTGTAAGGATACTAGTGATAGTTGGTGGCTTTTTGGCGCTCATGTATCCTGGTGGCTAGTTTCCTAGCCCATCGGTCCAATGTAATGTTTGTTACAGCTTTTGCATAGGATTTTGTGGATGACATTCAGTCTGCTGGTTGTTGGTACAGGGCCCTTTAGATTTATCAATAGCTGTTGGTAGGTTTGTGGGCTACTATAATGCCAAGGGGCCAGAGTAGTCTGGTTGTCATCTCTGAGATGTCCTCAATTTCCTATACAACGTATTTAAGAACAATGGGTACTCAATATGCACAGTCCGTCAATTCTTAAACAACAAACCTAAACAAGAAGACACAACATGCCCACAGACTCTAGCCACATGACCATACATTAAAGATATCTTGGAGATGACAACCAGACCATTCCGGCCCCTTGGCATCGTGGTAGCCCACAAACTTATCAACACACTGAAACAGCTATTGATGAATCTAAAGGACCCTGTACCAACAACCAGCAGACTGAATTTCAGATAGAATAATACCCTGAAAAACCTGCAACAAACATTACATGGGACAGACGGACAGGAAACTAGCCACCAGGATACATGAGCATCAACTAGCCACCAAAAAGATATGACCAACTATCACTAGTATCCTCAACTATCCTCAGACTGGAGATGAAGAGGGACACCGTTCAACTGGGACAATACATCCATCCTAGGATAGGCTGAACAAAGACAACCATGGGAATTCCTACCTGGCATTCAAATGGTAGCTCCATCAACAAACACATGGATTTCGACCCCATTTAATAATGTCACAGAAACAGAATTGGAAGTGATATCACCAACCACAATAGACCAAAACACATAAATAGAAAGCGGGACAGAATACCAGGCTCACTGATGATGTTACCTAGCATGGTGACAAAATGTCTGAGAACAAACCTATAGCTCAGCAAGCAAACTTACAACCAGAACCACAATCTTAGCTACAAATCTCTTTATTCCCTTACTGATTAAAAATCTGCCCATCACAATCTTTGACCCAGCTCCTATAGCCCCCTCTTCAGTAAAGAATTTCATTGGTACACTATCCTCTGAGAAAAGAAATTCTTCCTCCTTTCTGTCTTAAATGTGAAAAACCTCATTGTGAGATCATACCCTCTGGTCTTTGACTGTGCCACAAGGGGAACCAACCTTTCTGCACCTGCCCTGACAAGACCTTTAAGTATGTGGCATTTTTCAATAAGGTTATTGCTCATTCTTCTAAACTTCCAAGTCCCCTGTGTTACATCTTTCTGCAATCTTTGTCCATTTAAATAATATTCAACTTTTCTATTCTTCCTGCCAAAGTGCATAACTTCACATTTTCCCCATTCTATTCCATTTGACAAGTTTTGTCCACTTGCTTAACCTGTCTACATCCCTCAGTCATACTCAGAAGTTGCCTTTCCACCTATTTTTGTGGCATCTGCAAACCTGGCTATGGCTTTCCTCATCTAAGTCATTAATATATATTATAAATAGTTGTTGCCTAGCACTGATCCCTGTGCCATTCTACTAGTTGCTACCCTGAAAGTGCTTCATCTCAGCTCTCCGTCCTCTATCAATAAGCGAATCCTCTATCCATACTAATGTACTACCTCCAACTCTATGGCTCTTATCCCATTTAGTTACCTAACATGTGGAACCTTATCAAATACCTTCTGAAAAACATTCTCTGCTTTCCCTTTAATTATTCTACTTGTTGAATAATATGTACCCTCAAAGCATTCTAATAAATTAGTCAGACATGATCTCTCCTCAAGCCATGTTGTCTGTCTGATGATACTATGTATTTCTAGATGCTTGTTATTACATTCTTTATAATAGACTCTAAATATTTCCCAATAACAGATGTTAAATTAACTGGCCTATAGTGAATAAAAATGGATATTGCTGGAAAAAGTCCAGTGACATTTCTTCAGAACAGATGGTAGCTAGGACAAAGTGATATCTAAGCTGAAGACAGGAGAGGATGGATGGAAGAAAGAGAAAATGATAGGTGGAGATGGAGCCCAGAGAAAGAGAAATATTGTTAGGCAGACAAATGGATGGATAATAGAAAGCCAGGGAGAAAGAATAACTGTTTATAGGGACCATAAGTAGATGACAATGAGCGGGCTGTGAAAATAGCAGCCCAGTGATGATAGGACAGAGGCTGTGGTGGTGGGTAAAGGAATGAAGATATTCAGGTTGCAGAGTTCCCAAGCAGAAAGTTAGGTGTTGTTCTTCTAGTTTATGCTGAGCTTCGCTGGAGCATTGTCACAAGCCCGAGACAGAGATATTGGCTAGGAAACAAGGTCGTGTTTCAAAATGGCAGCCAACCAGAAGCTCAGTCATTTTTGCAGACAGAACGTGGGTATTTTGCAAAATGTATTTTGACTCCCCAATGTCGAGAGGACCACATTGTGAGCAGTTAATACAGAAGACTAGATTGAATAACGTGCGTAAATCACTGCTTCACCTGGATGGTATGTTTGGGGCCTTGGATAGTGAGGAAGAAGGAACAGGTAAAACATCTTCTGTGATTGCATGGGTAGATGATGTGGAGAGGTGGAGTGATGTTGGGGAGTGGAGCAGTAGTAGACCAGGGTGCCCTGGAGGAAACGGTCCCTGAAGAATACTGACAAGGGAGGGGAGGGGAATATGTGTCTGGTGGTGCATCGTATTGGAGGTGGCTGAAATGAACATAGAACAGTGCAGCACTGCAAATGCCTTTCGGACCACATACATCTGTGCTGACCATGAGGCCATTCCAACTTAATCCTGTCTCGCAGCACATGGTCCATAACCTTCTATTTCTTGCCTGTTCATGTGTCTCTAACTGCCTTTTAAACATTGCTATCACATCTGCTTCTACCATCTCTGCTGGCAGCACATTCCAGGCACCTACCACGCTCTGTATAAAAATACTTGCCAGTCACATCTCGTTTAAACTCCGTCCCCTCACTATAAACCTTTCCCTGATAGTATTTGATATTTCTACCCTGGGATATAAATTCCAACTATCCACCCTATCCATGATTTTCAGAATTTTATGTACTTCTATCAGTTTGTTTCCCAGCCTCTGATTCTCTAGAGAAAACAATCCAAGTTTGTCCAACCTTTCCTTACAGCTGATACACCCATCCAGGCAACATCCTGTTAAATCTCTTTTGTACCTTCTCTAAAGTCTCCAATCCTTCCTTTAGTGTGGCAACCAGAAATGGCAGCTTATAATCCTTTGGATATGGATGTCAGTTGGCAACAAGTTGAGGACGGGGAGAGACTCTATGTGTTGTGGAAGGGAAGAAAAGGGGAGAGAACAGAAGTACAGGAAATGTGTTGGACATGGCTTTGAGGTGTGTCAACCACAGTGGATGGGACTCATCATTTGAGGAAAAGGATGGACATTTCTGAGGCCACCCTGTAGAAGGTAGCATCATCAGAACAGGTGCAGTGGAAATAGATAATCAAGAGAATGGAATTGAGTCTTTACGGGCAGCTTTGGAAGTTGGGTGGGTTTATAGTGGATATCAGTGGGTAGCCTATCCTCAGAAGTAGAGACAGAAATGTCATGGAAGGGAAGAATTAGAGATGTACTAGGTGAAGGTGAAGGCAAGGTGTAAATTTGAAGTGAAATTGATAAACCTTTCCAATTCCAATGACAGAAGGAAGCAGCAGCAATGATATCATCAATGTATTGAAAAAATGTTGTAGGGAGGAACCCGAATATGATTGGAACAAGGAATGCTCCATGTACATAAAGTACAAGCAGAGCTCGGATTCATGAGCGTACCTATGGCTACACCTTTGATCTGAAGAAAGTGAGGGGAGTTCAAGGAGTTGTTCAAAGTGAGAAGAAGCTCTGCAAGGTGGAGGAGTGTGGTGGTAGATGGGATGGTTCAGGTCTTTTTTTCAGTAAGAGGAGGAGAGTCTTAGCACCATCCTGAGAGGGAATAGACATGTAAAGTAACTTGACATCCATGGTGAAGAGGAGTACGCTGGTACCCATGAACTGAAATTCTGAAACTGACATAAAGCAACAGAAGAGGTTACCACTCTTTATCTCCTTCCCTTCTTAAGATGTTACATTGAATTGTTTTCCAATCCTCTGGAATTTCTCCCAGAATCTAAGGACTCTTGGAAGGCTACAACAAGTTCATCCACTATTTCTGTAGCTACTTTCTTTAATGTCCTGGGATGCATCCAATCAGGTCCAGGAAACTATCGATCTTTAGCCCAGTTAGTTTCTCTCGTGATAGTTATTATATTTATTTCCTCTCCTCCTTTTGTGCCTTAATTATTTAGTAATTTTGGAATGCTGTTAGTGTCTTCTATTGTGAAGACTGATGGAAAGTATTTATTTAACATTACAAACATACCTTGAAATATTCATTTGGTTGAATGGTGGAATGGCAGGGCGCAAAATCTCCTCCAGGTTCTTTTAAAAGTGAACACCAGTACTCAGCATAGTTTTCTGCAAAATAATTTTAGATATGAATTAAAATTTTTCACGAGTTCCTTACAGAAGAATACCCTGCATACCCAGTCACATTGACATAACTCACATATTCTAAGGGTTATAGAGTCATCCTAGTAGACCTTTTCTGAACCCTTTCCAGCTTAGTGACACCCTTCCTACATCAGGGTGAGAAAACTGCACACAGTATTCCACAGCAGGCCTCACCAACATCCTGCACAGCCACAACATGACATCCCAACTCCTGTATACAAAGGTCCAAGCAATGAAGGCATGTGTGCTAAATGCCTTCTTAACCACCCTGTTAACCAAATTTCAAAGAATTATGTACCTGAACCCCCAGATTCCTTTGTTCTTGAACAATACTGGAGCCTGAAGTTTGCTGTCCAAATTCAAAGATAATAAAATCTTATGGGAGGATGATGGGTTCACTTTTATGACAGAAAAACTGAAACTTACATGAAGTAGAAGTAGCTCAGAAATACCTAACACCTTTTTCTCCATCAGAAGAAATGGACAAAAAGAAGATGCAGAAATATAAAGTTTTGCCCTTAAATTATTCTTGTCAATACAGCCTGAATTTGTTTCTTTTTGCTCTTACTGTTTTCCACACTGATAGTGCAAGGGTTTTCCAGACGATCTGTTTTATCCACACATTTCCGCTGGGCTTTCCATGTATTTGCAAAGGATGCAGCTGTTCCCTCAATTATGCCATCACTTGCCTTGAAATCATCATACAGAATATCATTAAAATTCCCACAGAAACCTAGCAGAAATAAAATACGATTAAGTTCAGTGTAAGAATTTGTGTACATCCTTAAAAAGAAAATAAAATCACAAGCATAATGATGTAATGTAGCATTAGAACACATGAAACTAGAGAAAAAATGACAACAGAAAGAGTTTACATAGAACAAGGAAAGGACTGAGTTAAGAGTTAATGTTTAATTGGGATCTTATGAAGAGGCTATTTGATAAAATTCCTCACAAAAGACTGTGAGCTAACATTGAAATCTATAGAAATTGAAGGTAAGTAAGTGACCTGGTTAAGAAATTTGCCCGAAACGTTGATTTTACTGCTCCTCGGATGCTGCCTGAACTGCTGTTTTCCAGCACCACTAATCCAGAATAAGAAATTGGCTGATTGGAAGGAGAGGCAAAAGCAAAAAATATGGGAAGGGTGTGACCAGTGATGCCTCATGTTGGTTCTTCAACAATTGACAGTATTTACGAATAACTTATACAAAGGGTTGGAAGTGTACATATTCAAATTTGCAAGTGATAAAATTATACAGTATTGTAAGCAATATAAGTAGAAACATGATATTAGCAATGCATTATTAATCATACTCTGTATGTGCGAGGATTCTGGTCCTATCACCCCCTGCAAATGATGAAATTCGCGAGTGTGGCAGTTATTACAAATACAGGTTAAAAAAGGTTAAAAATTACAAAAACACGAGATTGTCCGCAGATGCTGAATTTCGTTGTTACTTTTTGGTGAGTTAAGATTTCATGGTTACAGAGGATTTACTGTATACCGTATTACTATTACTTAATTGGTTATCTTAATGTGCAAAATTGTGTCACCTGGGGAAGAAATAAGGTAGATACAAAGAAAACATTTCTGCTCATTGTGGAGTCTATAACTAGGGAAACGTAGACTCAGAATTAGAGCAAAAGTAAAATGAGGAAACACTACTACACATAAAAGTTGGCAGAAGTTTGAAACTCTCTTCCTCAAAAAATAACTTATACTAAATCATTTGTTAAACTGAAATTTATAGTTTTATTCAGCATAGGTATTAAGGAATAGAGAGCAAAGATAAACTTATGGAGTTAGATTCCAGATCACTGAGGGACTAAATGGTCAATCCTATTCCTGTGATATTTTGAACCAAGAATTGCTTCTATTTGATTTATCTCTGACTATAGGTCACTTGAAATGACTATGACAAATTCAAGTATACAATACTTACCGCATGTTTTCCCTTTGTATGATTGGTCTAGTGTTATGTAGACTTGCATTAGAGGAATTAGTTGGACTTGCAGCTGCAGGCCAAACCGGGTCTCTAACAGGATGTGGAATGTTGATGGTTGGAAAACAGTATAATTTGCTGCAAAAAAATTGAATATTTATTTAGCTCCTGCCTTTTGTAACAGATGCCACTGAGTAGCCTACCCCTATCAACCCAATTTGATATCAAGTTAACAGAACAAAAACAAATAATTGCAAATACTGCAAATCAGAAATATGAACAGAAATTGCGAGAAAAATTCAGCAAGTCTGGCAGCATCTGTGGACACAAAGCAGAGTTAACATATTGGGTAGAGTGACCCTTCCTCAGAACAAGTTTGAAACTCTGCTTTCCCTCCACAGATGCTGCTAGACCTGCTGAATTTTTCCAGCAATTTCTGTTTTTGATATCAACTTACATGCAAGGAAGCAACTGACCACTCCAAATATTTACTCTTATTCATTTAAGCTGGTATCCAATAGATTGCATTTCCCAGTGCAACTTTAGTATTTTCACAGATATGTCTGAACGGTTTGGGGAAATGTGTTTGTGTAACACTGTTTGAAGCAGTTTACATTGATTCCCCGTGGACACCATGGACCACTCAGTTCATCCAACTTTCTTCAATGAGGTATCCCACACACGTTGTGCAGTTCGTGTCTGCAGCACTATTTGTCCTCAGGAATTGATGGAAAACTCCAGAAGCAATATTTAAACAACATTCTTCCTTTAATTTAATTTGTGACATCATATTACAAAAGAAAAGATTAACTTTCAAAGGTTCAGTTTTTATCTTAACATTTAAAATAATTTAGAACATGTTTGGGATGACCTGTGGCTTTGAGACAATGAAGTAATTTAGATTGATTCTGAAGTACTAACCAATACTTTGCCTTTCATTCAACGTCCCCAACAAGGGGATTACAAAAACAGTGTGTAAATGTGCTTCAAAATCCAATATAATTCTCATGCATTCAAATTGATTACTTTTAATGATTCCTGAAGAAGGGCTTATGCCCGAGACATCGATTCTCCTGTTCCTTGGATGCTGCCTGACCTGCTGCGCTTTTCCAGCAACACATTTTCAGCGCTACTTTTAATGACACACAGTTTGGCTAATCCTTGGCACACAAATTTAAGGAAGGACTTATAAAGCTGTTTTCATTTTCAATATATATCCATTAGAGACACATGAATGTACACAAAGATGTGAATTTACAAAGTCTGTAAGAAAGGAGGTTAGGACCTCAAAATCTAGCAAACTTTGAGTAAGTAAAGGGCATACATTTAAGCTTGTTCCTTTTGCTTTCAGGCCTAAGGAGAGTTAGAACAATCTCTCTGAGTGTTGTTGCACATAAAGGGCAGCGAATTAAATCAATTAAGTTAAGTGGTTGAGCCTGGTTCCCGAGACAGAGCAGGCCTACAGTACAAAAGCAAGGCCTAAGGTGCTCCCAGTCGGATTGTGAATGGCAGAAATGAAAATGCTGGGACTGGTGCAAAGTGTAGTATTTAGGGAAGTGGAAGAGGGTGGCATTGTTGTGTTTTGTTTTGACTATTTTTGAGATAGATTGTTTGCGGCTGAAGTGCTGCTGGAAGGTCTCAGTGTGGGCCGAGGTGAATAGTGAGCTTTGATGAGCAGGGTAAGCAGCAACAATGTAAGAGAAGGTAAGACCTCTTTTTTTTCCCCAAGTCTGCTAGTTATTAAAGGGACAGAGAAGGCAGTTAGTGAAACAGTATGTCCTCGTGTCAGATGTGGGAGTTTCGGGAGAAGTTGAGTATCCCTGGTGACTATATCAACAGGAAGTGTCCAGCTGCAGCTCCTCTCAGACTGTATGGAGTGGCAGTTGGGAGTACTAAGGAGCATACAAAAGGCAGAAAGTGATAGATAGTAGCTTCTGCGAGATGGTCACGGTGCAGGTTCAGTGTTCACCGGGAGAGGTAGACAGATAGTGCAGGAATCTTTTGTGGCTGTTCCCCCTCTCCAAACAAGTATACTGTTGTGGTGGGATAGCTTTTCATGGGAAAACAGCAGCAGCAGTCAGGTCTTTGGCACGATAACTGACTCTATTGTAAATCAGGGTATGGCAAAGTTCAAGAGGGCAATTGTGATAGAAGACTCTTTAGTCAGGGGCACAGACAGGTGTTTGAGGCTGTGAGTGAGACTTCAGGATGGTTGTTGCCTCCCTAGTGCCAGAGTCAAGAACATCTGAGTGGTTTCTTCACATTCTCAAAGGGAAGCATGAGCAGCCAGAGGTCATTGCTCACTTTGGTACTTAAGATATAAATAGGAAAAGGGATAAAATCCTGCAGAGTAAATATAGGGAGTTAGGCAGGAAGTTAAAAAGCAAGACCTCAAAGTAGTATTCTCTGGATGATTTCCGGTGCCATATGCTAGTGATAATAGAATTATAAACATAGGGCAGATGAATACATGACTGAGGAGCTGGTGCAGAAGGCAGGGATTCAGATTTTTGTATCATTGGATTCTCTTCAGGACGGAGGTGACTTGTGCAAGAGGGATGGGTTGCAGCTGAATTGGAGGAGGACCAATATGCTGACTGGGAAATTTGCTAGAGCTACTTGGGAGGGTTTAAACTGGTCTAGCCAGGGAGTTGGACCCTAAACAGTAGTGAGACACGAGAGGGTTGAGACTAGTGGAGATGTCAGAGAGCAGGTTCAATAGTCAAGGCAGGCAAGAACACAGCAGAGAACAAAGAAAGACTGATGAATTAAACTGCATTTATTTCTGTGCAAGAGGTCTGACAAGTAACGCAGATGAACTCCAGGCATGGATGGGAACATGGGACCAGAATATAATTGCTACTACAGAAACATGGCTGAAGGTGGGACAGGACTGGCAGCTCAGTGTTCTGAGGTACAGATCCTATAGGAAGGACAGAAGGCGAGGCAAGAGAGGATGGGGAATGGCGTTTTTTTACTATCATGGGAGTACTTAAAGAGGATATTCTTGAGGGATCATCCAGTGAAGCTGGATGGAAATGAAATATATGGGTGGAAATGAAATATAAATGGGTGATCACTTTGGGATTGAACTAATACAGGTAGCTCTACTACAACACAGATTTCATCAATGTAAATTCTCTACAGCACGATTGACAAATTGGGAACACTTTTTAAAGTGTGAACTCATAACATTTGTAAACACAATTACATCGCCAATACCTTAAGCACTGTTTCTAAAGTACAATTTCTTTTCTATAATATGGGGTTGCACAAGAACTCAATCATCACGTTATAGAAGAATTGAATGTAGTAGGGTATTTTAAGTTTCAAAGCAGTCTGGGAATGAAATTGGCTTGGATGGGAGGAATTTAAGTCTGTTCATAGAAACTTTCTCAATTAATGTGTAGATGACCCTTCTAGAGAAAGGGTAAAACTGGCCTGCATCTTGGGAAATAAGGCAAGGCAAGTGACTGAAGTGTTCGTGAGGAAGCACTTTGGGACCAGTGACCATACTTCCAGTAGTTTTAAAACAAATATGCAAAAGGATAGGTCTGGTCCACAAGTTAAAGTTCTGAACTAGGACAAGGCTAATTTTGATGATATTAGACAGGAACTTTCATAAGTTGATTGGGGGAGGCTGTTCACAGGTAAAAGGACTTCTGGAAAGTGGGAGGCTTTCAAAAGTGACATGAGAGTTCAAGGCCAGCTTGTTCCTCTTAGTGTGAATGTAAGGCTAGGAGGAATAGGGAGCACTCAATGACTAGAGATTTGAGGCACTGGTTAAGAAAAAGGAGGAACGTGTCAAGAATAGGCAGCCAGGATCCCTTGAGTATAAGGCTTGTACCAGTACACTTAAGAGGGAAATCACAGGGCAGAAAGGGGACATGGAATAACTTTGGCGGTGAAGATAAAGGAGAATCGAAAGAGATTTACAAGTATATTAAGGACAAAATAGGAACTACGAATACACATGTTTTGTGCTATACAGGCAGATTGCACCATACAAAGTGCAGAAGGGTAGCAGTGCAGAATACAGTATTATAGCTGCAGGAAAAGTGCACAGAAAGATCAGAATTAACATTTGAGAGGTTTTGAAAGTCTGATAACAGAGAGGAAGAAGCTGTTTCTGAATCTATTCTAACGTTACTCAAACCTTAATATCTTCTGCTGAATGGAAGAGGGTGGAAGAGATTATAACTGGGTTGGTGGGGTCTTTGATTAAGTTGGTTGCTTTTCTGAGGCAGCGGGAAGTATAGGCAAATGGAAGTTTGGTTTATATGATGGGATGGGCTGTGTTCACAACTCTGCTGCTTGTGATCTTGGGAAGAGCAGTTGCCATACTACACAGCAATGCATCCAGATAGAAAGCATCTATAAAAATTGGTAAGAGTCTTTGTGGACATGCCAAATTTCCTTAGCCTTCTGAGAAATTAGGACTTTGTTGTGCTTTCTTGACCATCGTGTCGACATAAGTGGACCTGGACAAATTGCTGATGATCATCATTCCCAGGAACTTGACGCTCTCAACCATTTCCACCTCAGTACCAAAGATGCAGACAAGGGCATGCCCTCCATTCCACTTTATGAAGTCAATGACTTTGTTTTGCTGCCATAGATGGCAAGCTTACCGTGCCACTAAGGACTCAATATCTTTCCTGTATTCTGTTTCGTTGTTTGAGATCTGACCTACAACAGTGGGGTTGTCAGTGAACTTGTAAATGAAGTTGGTACAGAATTTAGCAGAGTGTATAAAGAGTATAGTAGGGGGCTGAGTATGCTACTTTGCAGAGCACAGGTGTTGAGAATTATAGTCGAGGAAATGTTGTCACCTATTCTCACTGATGCAATCTATAGATCAGGAAGTAGAGGATCCAGTTACAGACAGGGGACGTGAAACCTAGGTCTGAGTTTAGATGAGTTTGTTTGAAAATATGGTATTGAAGGTAGAACTGTGGTCAATAAGTAGTATCCTGACAATAGGCATCCTTATTATCCAGCTGTTCTGGGGATAAGAGTAGGGCCAGGGAGATGGTGTCTGCTGTGGAGCTGTTGGACCTGTAGGCGAATTGCAAAGAACATAGTGCAGTTTGGTAGGCTGCAGTTGATGTGAGCCTTGACTGATCTATTAAAGCACTTCATAATTATGGAGATCAGACTCATAGGGTGATAGTAATTGAGGTAACTGTATGTTTTCATTTGATACTGTGATGATGATCTACTTTTTGAAACAGATCAATGAAGTTGCCTGTGTGAAGCCACAGAAGATGGGTGAGATCCTATATGAAGATAGTGGCGGAGTGAGTAAGCTGAGCCCACAGCTCACCCATTCCCATCAGCTTCCTTTCTCTTTTTATTTCCATTTTACTTTTGTTCATTTTCTTTTTTTATCCTGTTTACTCTGTTTTTTTCTATAAAGCCTGAAAGTGGCAGGTGAAGGAACAGGCCTCTGGCTGCAGCAGCCATACCAGGATGAGCTGGACACTGCTTCCCGTCAGCGTGGGCTCTACCAATGAGTAAGGAACAGGTTCTAGGCTGAATCCCCTGGCCTGAACTTAAAGGCTGAGCTGAGGCTTCAGGTCCACAGCTCGGCCCAGGTGTCTGAAGGAGCAGAACTATTGGCAAAAGGGACACATGGCAGATCAGTGGCAGTGTGAGGAACGTGTGGCTTATCCTGGCCCAGTGTGGTATTCTAGGCTGAGTGTGGCAGTCTTTGGTGAAGGTTTATGGTCCAGTGTTCCAGCGTGGTGTACTTGTCCCAGAATAGCGGTTTCATCCTGACTGTGTCTTCAGGGTGTTCAGTCATTCCTCAATCGGCTTTCCCTGAATCTAATAGGTGTTAACTGAACTGTGATTAATTTTACATTACTATTATTATGATGATGATGAATGACTTCGGTCATTAATATGCACTGTGGTGTGGCAGCTTATAAAACCTTTCACTTATTTTACATATAAAAGTATACTTGACAATAAATTTCTATTCTATTCTTAAGTATTTCTCATTAGCATTTACCATGTGAAAAAACCTGGAAACTAAGCAACTCTGGGGAAATAAATAGTGATGTCTTGTAAACAGTCCACATTACTGAACAAGAAATGCTGGAGTTCTTAAAACGCATAAAGTTAGATAAATCCCAGGGATCTAATCAAATGTATCCCACAACATTATGTGAAGCTAGGGAGAAATTGAAGGACCCCTAGTGAAGTTATTTGTATATTGTGATGTGCCAGAAGACTGGAAGGTGGCTTATGTTGGGACATTATTTAAGAAAACCTGCAAGGAAAAGCCAAAGAATTATAGACTCATGAGTCTAACATCAGTATTGGATAAGTTGTTGGAGGGGATTCTGAGAGACAAGATCTACATATATTCGGAAAAGCAAGGACTGATTAGGGATGGTCAGCACAGCTTTGTGCGTGGGAAACTGTGTCTCAAATTTGAGTTTTTTTTTTGAAGATGTGATCAAGAAGATAGATGAAGGCAGAGTGGTAGATGTTGCCTACATGGACTTTTGCAAGGCCCTTAACAAGATTCTGCATAATAGACTAGTTAGTAAGGTAGGCAAAAGTGAGTACTGCAGATGCTGAAGATTAGAGTCATAAGTGTGGTGCTGAAAAAGCACAGTGGGCCAGGCAGTCTTCGAGGAGCAGGAAAATCAATGTTTCGGGCAAAAGCCCTTCATCAGGAATCAGCCCTCCGTCGATTATCCTGCTCCTAGGATGCTGCCACATCTTCTGTGCTTTTCCAGCACCATACTCTTGGACTCTAGTTAGTAAGATTACATGGAATCCAGGGAGAGCTAACTAATTGGATACAAAATTGGCTTGCCAGTAGGAGACAGATGATGATAGTAGAAGATTGTTATTCAGTCTGGAGGCTTATGACCAGCAGTGTACTGCAAGGATTGGTGCTGGGTCCATTGCTGTTGTCATTTATCTAGATGCTTTGAATGAGAATACATGAGGCGGATGACATCAAAATGAAAGTATAGTAGACAGGAAAGAAGGTTATTTGAGATTTCAAAGCGATTTTGATCAACTGGCCTAGTGGGGCAAGGAATGGCAGATGGAGTTTAATTTGGATAAATGTGAGGTGTTGCATTTTCGTAAGACTTGCAGAGTTAATTGTGGGGCCCTGGGAAGTGTTGTCGAACAGAACCTAGGGTTTCAGGTACATGGTTCTGTGAAAATGGCATAACAGGTAGTCAGGGTGGTGACGAAGGTGTTTGGCATATTTGCCTTCATTGGTCAGAGCATTGAGTACAGGAGTTGGAATATCATATTACAATGTACAAGACACTGGTAAGGCCATATTTGGAGTACTGCATATAATCCTGGTTGTCCTGCTGTTAGGAAGGATGTTATTAACCTGGAAAGGGTACAAAAAAGATTTACAAGGATGTTACCGAGACTGAAGGTTTGAGTTAGAAGGAGAGTTTGGTCATTTTTTTCCTGAAGCTTAGGAGGATGAGGAGTGAATAGCCAAAGTCTTATTCCCAGGTAGGGGAGTTCAAAACTGGAGGTTTAAGGTGAGATGAGGAAAGACTTAGAAGCGACCTGAGGGTCATTTGTTTCATACATGGAATGGGTTGTTGGAGGAGGTTGTAGAGGTGGATACAATTACAACAATTAAAAGACATTTGAGGTCAGGAATGGGACAAGTTTATAGGGATATGGGGCAGTTGCAGGTGAATGGGACTAGTTCATTTCCAGAAACCTGATCATGATGTGAAGGTACCAGTGTTGGGCTGGGGTGAAAAAAGTCAGAAGTCTCACAACACCAGGTTATCATCAAAGAAGCAGCACTTCAAAAGCTTGGAATTTAAATAAACCTGTTGGACTATCACCTGGTCTCATGTGACTTCTGATCTTGGAAACCTTATTGACATGGATGAGTAAGACCAAAGGGCCTGTTTGTCCTAAATGACTCAATGGCCATATCGATGATAAATGACCATTTAAAATTTATACAATGAAACAAAGAACTATGGATGTTTGTGATCTGAAACAAACTGGTAGAGAAATTCAGCAGGACTAGCAGCATTTGTGGTGAAAAAAAATGTTGATGTTTTGGGTTGGTCACTAGGCTCGAAATATTAATTTTGTTTTCTGAGATGCTGCCAGACCTGTTAAACTTAAAAATGATCTTGCTGATTATATTGGTAGAGTCATGTGAATCCCTTACTTTTGTGTTACAAGGAGTGGGAGGAAATACATGTGGAAAGCTTTACTCTGTTCCTTCATGCATTCATAGTTTTGTAATCATGATTCATCTCTCTGGAACATTTTGGCTCTTTTTGTGAAAAACGAGAGACTATAAGTCTGAGAATGAGAAACTTATTATAATCTATAAAAAAAACTGTATTATGATCCCCTGGCCACACTGCTATTTGAATAGAGATTGAATTGTCAGCTAGTACGTGGAAAACACAAGGTTAGCTTTTGGAGTGTGATTAATGGCACTGATGAAATCTCTGCGTCATCCTGTATGAAATTTGAAAGGAGAACTGATAAAATTAGTTAAATTGTAGAACAGCCCATCTCTGCGAAAAATAAATAACAATATTGTTACTGTATTGAATTTATTGTATTCAAAATAATTCAACTTTCGATGTTTGTCAAAACACTTCTTATTCTTTCTCAATCAAATCAACCTCGTTCACAATTCATAAACTTCAGCTTTTTCCATAGAATCCCTACAGTGTGGAAAGAGGCCCAACAAGTCCCACCGACCCTCTGAGGAGCAACCCACCTCACCATTCCACACCTACCCTGACCAATGCACCCAACCTACACATCCCTGAACACTGTGGGCAATTTAGCTTGGCCAATTCACCTAACCTGCACATCTTTGGATTGTAGGCGGAAACCAGAGCACCCGGAGGAAACCATTGCAGACACAGGGAGAATGGGTAAACTCCATGCAGACTGTCACACGAGGCTGGAATCGAACCCAGGTCCCTGGTGCTGTGAGACAGTAGTGCTAACCATTGAGCCACCATGCAGCTTCTTAATGGACATTATGATGCACTTGGGCAAAGTGCATAGAATATCTTGGTTATATTTTGCAAATTCAACTTTTTAATCCCATGTTTTTGTATGTCAAGAGATTCGTAAAAGCCATCATTATTAGGCAATCAGTAGAACATGCTGGATTAGAAAACTCTCAATACTTAATTGAGGTTTTGTGATGCATTGAGCAGCAAATCTAAGCTATCATTTCAAGTGCTCCTTGATGGCCAAGATAAGATCCTATACCAGAATTTAGCAAATAATATTACAGCACATGGAATTGGTGGTGATGATATACTAGAATAAGCTGAGAATTGGTTAACAGACAGAAAATGGAGAATATGAATAAACTGGATATTCTCAGAATAGCAGGCTCATGAAAAGCAGGTCATGTTTAACTAATCTATTGGAATTCTATGAGACGTTACGAGTGCGGTGGACAACAGACACCCAGTAGATGTGGTGTATCCAGATTTCCAAAAGGCGAGGTGTTGCACAAAAGGCTGCTGCTTAAGATAAATGTGCACAACATTTCAGACAATGTATCAACATGACAGAGTATTGGTTTACTAACAGGAAGTAAAGAGTGGGAATAAATTAGTGCTTTACTGGTTGGCAATCAATGACTGGTGGAGTGCCTCAGGGATCAGTGTTGGGACCGTAATTGTTTACAATTCACATAGATGATTTGGAGTTGGGGACCACAACTCCAATTGGACCACATGTAGTGTGTTAAAGTTTGCAGATGACACTAGGATGAATGGTAGAGCAAAGTATGCAGAGGACTCTGAATGTTTGTAGAGGGATATAGATAGTTTAGATGAGTGGGCAAAGGTCTGGCACATGAATGTTGATAAACATGAAGTCATCCATTTTGGTAGGAGGAACAGTAAAAAGTACTATTAATTAAATGGTAAAAATTACAGCATGCTGCTATGCAGCGGGACCTGGGTGTCCTTGTACATGAATTGCAGAAGGTTGGTTTGCAGGTGCAACAGATAAATTAGGAAGGCAAATGGAATTTTGTCCTTCATTGCTAGAAGAATTGAGTTTAAAAGCAGGGAGGTTATGTTACAGCTGTACAGTGTACTGGTGAGGCCATACCAGGAGTACTGTGTGCAGTTTGGTCTCCTTACTCGAGAAAGGATGTACTGGCACTGGAAGGGTGCAGAGGAAGTTCACTAGGTTGATTCCAGAGATGGGAGGGTTGATTTATGAGGAGAGACTGAGTAGACTGGGATTATAATTGTTGGAGTTTGGAAGAATGAGGGGCAATCTTATAGAAACACATAAAATTATGAAGTGAAAAGATAAGTTCGAAACAGGGAGGATGTTTTTCAAATAAGTATGCTGTTTGAAATGTAGGAGGTGGATGTAGGGGGTGATGGATTCTCAGGAGAATTTAGCATGAACAGCCAATTTTCTGGTATTGAGACTGGCCCTAATGTAGTGAGATATACGTCGGGTTCCAAGCGATCGATTGTGTTAGGGGACTCAGTAGTCTGAGGTACTCAGAGAGGGTGCAGAATGTTCTCAAGAGGGAGAGGGGCCACCAGGAGGTCATTGTATACATTGGAGCCAATGACAGAGGAATAAAAAGGTTGAGATTCTGAAGGAAGATTACAGAGAATTAGGTAGGAACTTAAAAAGGAGGTCCTCAAGAGTAGTAATATCTGGATTACTCCTGGTGCTACGAGCTAGTGAGGGCAGGAATATGAGGATAGAGCAGATGAATGCATGGCTGAAGAACTAGTGTACGGGACAAGGATTCACATTTTTAGATCATTGGAATCTCTTTTGGGGTAGAAGTGACCTGTACAAAAAGGACGGATTGCACCTATATTGGAAGGGGACTAATATACTGGCAGGGAGATTTCCTTGAGCTGCTCGGGAGGATTAAAACTAGTTGGGGGATCGGACCCAGGGAGATAATGAGGAAAGATTTAAATCTGAAACTGGTACAGTTGAGAACAAAGGCGAATCAAACAGGGCAGGTAGGGACAAAACAGAAAACAAGGTAGGAGTGATAAATTAAACTGCATTTATTTCAGTGCAAGAGGCCAAACAGGGAAGGCAGATGAACTCAGGGCATGGTTAGGAACATGGAATTGGGATATCATAGCAATTACAGAAACATGGTTCAGGGATGGGCAGGACTGGCAGCCTAATGTTCCCGGATACAAATGCCACAGGAAAGACAGAAGGGAGGCAAGAGAATAGGGGGAGTGGCATTTTTGATAAGGGATAGCATTACAGCTGTACTTAGGGAGGATATTCCCAGAAATACATCCAGGGAAGTTATTTGGGTGGAACTGAGAAATAAGAAAGGGATGATCACCTTATTGGGATTGTATTATCGATCCCCTAATAGTCAGAGGGAAATTGAGAAACAAATTTGTAAGAAGATCTCAGTTATCTGTAATAGTAATAGGGTGGTTATGGTAGGGGATTTTAACTTTCCAAACATAGACTGGGACTGCTATAGGGTTTAGATGGACAGGAATTTGTTTACTGTGTACAAGAAAATTTTCTGATTCAATATGTGGATGTACCTACTAGAGAAGGTGAAAAACTGGACCTACTCTTGGGAAATAAGGTAGGACAGGTGACTGAAGTGTCAGTGGGGGAGCACTTTGGGGCCAGCGACCATAATTCTATTAGTTTTAAAATAGTGATGGAAAAGGATAGACCAGATCTAAAAGTTGAAATTCTAAATTGGAAGAAAGCCAATTTTGACGGTATTAGGCAAGAACTTCAAAAGCTGATTGGGGGCAGATGTTTGCAGGTAAAGGGACTGCTGAAAAATGAGAAGCCTTCAGAAATGAGATAACGAGAGTCCAGAGACAGTATATTCCTGTTAGGGTGCAAGGAAAGGCTGCTAGACGTAGGGAATGCTGGATAACTAAAGAAATTGAGGGTTTGGTTAAGAAAAAGAAGGAAGCATATGTCAGATATGGACAGGATAGATCGAATGAATCCTTAGAAGAATTTAAAGGCAGTAGGAGAAACTTAAGAGAGAAATCAGGAGGGCAAAAATGGGACATGAGATAGCTTTAGCAAATAGAGTTAAGGAGAATCCAAAGCGTTTTTACAAATACATTAAGGACAAAAGTGTAACTAAGGAGAGAATAGGACCCCTCAAAAATCATCAAGGCGGCTTTTGTGTGGAGCTGCAGGAGATGGGGCAGATACTAAATGAGTATTTTGCATCAGTGTTTACTGTGGAAAAGGGCATGGAAGATATTGGATGTAGGGAAATTGATGGTGACAACTTGAAAAATGTCCATATTACAGAGGAGGTTGTCTTGAAATGGGTAAAGGTGGATAAATCCCTAGGACCTGATCAGGCGTACCCTAGATCTCTGTGGGAAGCTGGGGAAGTGATTGCTGGGCCTCTTACTGAGTTATTTGTATCATCGATAGTCACAGGTGAGGTGCCGGAAGACTGGAGGTTGGCTAACATGGTGCCACTGTTTAAGAAAGGGGGTAAGGACAAGCCAGGGAACTATACACCAGTGAGCCTGACGTCGATGGTGGGCAAGTTGTTGGAAGGAATCTGAGGGACAGAATGTACTTGTATTTGGAAAGGCAAGGACTAATTAGGGATAGTCAATATGGCTTTGTGTGTGGGAAATTGTGTCTCACAAACTTGATTGAGTTTTTTGAAGAAGCAACAAAGAGGACTGATGAGGGCAGAGCGGTAGTTGTGTTCTATATGGACTTCAGTAAGGCATTCGACAAGGTTCCTCATGGGATACTGATTAGCAAGGTTAGATCTCATGGAATATAGGGAGAACTAGTCATTTGGATACAGAACTGGCTCAAAGGTAAAAGACAGAGGGTGGTGGTGGAGGGTTGTTTTTCAGACTGGAGGCCTGTGACCAGTGGAGTGCCACAAGGATCGGTGCTGAGTCCACAATTTTTTATCATTTATGTAAATGATTTGAATGTGAGCATAAGAGGTATAGTTAGTAGGTTTGCTGATAATACCAAAATTGGAGGTGTAGTGGACAGCAAAGAAGGTTACCTCAGATTACAATGGGATCTTGATCAGATGGGCCAATGGGCTGAGAAGTGGCAGATGGAGTTTAATTTAGATAAATGTGAGGTGCTGCATTTTGGGAAAACAAATCTTAGCAGGACTTATACACTTAATGGTAAGGTCCTAGGGAGTGTTGCTGAACAAAGAGACCTTGGAGTGCAGGTTCATAGCTAAGCACTGCCCATTGAAATTCAGTGGTGTTGGCATCACTGATTTCTCACTATTAATATCCCGGGGATTATCATTGACCAGAAACTGAAGCGGACTCACCATGTAAATACAGATCAAAAGCTATGAATATTGTAATGACAACTCAACGTCTGATACCCCAAAGTCTGTCTAATTATACAAGGCACAAGTTAGGACTGTGATGGAATACTCCCCACTTGCCTGGAAGACTGCAGCTCCAACACCTCTCAGGAAGTTTGGCGCAATCCAGGACAAGTCACACAGCCTGCTTAATTGGTACCACATCCACAAACGTTTACTCCTTCCACCACTGACGCTCAGTAGCCCCATCTACAAATTGCACTGCAGACAGCACCATCCAAATCCATGTGCTCCACCATCTAGAAAGATAAGGGACCACCATGGCCTGCAAGTTTCCTTCCAAGCCACTCACCATTCAAACTTGGAAATACATCACTGTACCTTCAGTGTCAAAATCTTGGAATTCTGTCTCTAACCATGTTCCGCATGATAGACTGGTTAGCAAGATTAAATCACAAGGAATGCAGGGAGAACTAGCCATTTGGATAAAAAATTGATTTGAAGGTAGGAGACAGAGGGTAGTGATGGAGGGTTGCTTTTCAGACTGGAAGACTGTGACCAATGGTATGCCATAATGCTGGGTCCATTGCTTTTTGTCATTTATATCAATGATTTTGATATGAAAATAGGTGTTATGGTTAGTAAATTTGTAGATGACAGCACGTTGATGGTGTAGTGGACAGCAAACAGCATAACCTCAAAGTGCAACAGGACCTTGATCAGATGGGCAGATGGGCTGAAGAGTGACAGATGGAATTTAGTTTAGATAAATGTGAGGTTCTGCATTTTCGAAAGGCAAATCAGGGCAGGACTTATACACTTAATGGTAAAGTCCTAGGGAGTGTTCCTGAATAAAGGGACTTTGGAGTGCAAGTTCATAGTTCATTGAACGTAGAGTCGCAGGTAGACAGGATAGTGAAGAAGTGGTTTGGTAAGCATATCTTTATTGATCAGTGCATTGAATATAGGAATTCAGAGGTCATGTTGCAGCAGTGTAGGACATTGGTTAGGTCACTTTTGGAATACCGCATTCAATTCTGGTCTCCCTGCTATAGGAAGGATATTGCGAAGCTTGAAAGAGTTGTTAAAAGATTTACAAGGTTGTTGCCAGGGTTGGAGGGTTTGAACTGAAGGGAGAGGTTGTATAAGCTGGGGCTGTTTTCCCTGGAGCATCGGAGGATATTTATGTTTATAGAAGTTTATGAAATTACAAGGGGCATGTATGGGGTGAATAGTCAAGGTCTTTACCCCAGGGTGGGAGAGTACAAAACTAGAGGGCATAGGTTTAAGGTGAGAGGGGAAAGATTTAAAATGAATCGAAGGATCAACACTTTCAAGCAGAGGGTTGTACATGTATGGAATGAGCTGTCAGAAGAGGTAATGGAGGCTGGTACAATTACAACATTTGAAAGGCAGCTGGATGGGTAAATGAATAGAAAGGATTTAGAAGGAAATGGGCCTAATACTGGCAAATGGGAATAGGTTAACGTAGAATATCTGGTTGGCATGGACAAGTTGGACAGAAAAATCTGTTTTCTTGCTATACATCGATATGACTCTGTGACAATGACTCTGCCATCCTTACCTAAAGCTGCAACAGACTGCAACAGGTATGTGAAAGTGCAATGAACTGTAACACATTACATCTTAATATAAAATCTAGTACTGATGCATCCTTGATAAGCATACTTATATGATACTGTTAGGTGACAGTTGACTAACTGAAGATTTACTGAACTCATTAACATCTTTTTTCAAGTCCCTTAAATATTAATGACTCTCATTTAATTGAGTAGGATATCTGCAACAAATTTCATAAGGACTGGCTCCTACCTGTTACCAGTGGTAATGTTGTTTTGACTCCATTAAGAAGAACATCCCCATTATCTTTAAAAATAAGCACCTAAGAATTAAAGCAATACTTTTAGATGAACATAGCTCAGTAAAAAATAAGGAAACAATAGTCTTTTATTTTAGAGACAATCACCCATTTCCTATTAAGTAACAAAGTCAAAAGGTCAAAGAAGATAATGCAGTCATCACCACTGTGGAAAAGAGCAAGGAAAATGAAACAGATCAAGCAATAATGATCAGCTAGCAAAAAAATTGAGCTTTAAAAGTGTGAAGTTTGTAGGGGAGAAAAGCTGAAGCATTACTGAAATTATGGATGCTGTTAAATTAGTGCAATGAGTTTTTCCTTCAGTCAGCAGGGAACTGTTGAACATTTTAAGAGGAGAAAGATCAAAACAACACTGTCTGGAATAGTATAAATTTAACAGAAAGGGAGATTAATACAAGAGTGAGATGGATCATGAAGGGGATAAAGGCAAAATACTGCCTGGTAAAACACAGAATAGACAGATTCTGTCATACCAGACTCAAAACTTTAATTCTGTTTCCCTCTCCACAGATGCTGCTCAACCTGCTGAGTTTATCCAGCTTTCTTTGTGTTTGCATTAGGTAGAGGGTTGGCTTCCCTTATATCTAATTGAAAAATCTGCGGGATCTATTAAAAAAGTATCCTATAGTATCAGAATGACACTCTAACTTTGGATGGATTTGGGCTTTATGGAGAATAAAAATAATTGCAGGAAAGAAATATTTGCCTGAAAATGAAACAAATTAGTGTCTTTAGAGATGGAAATGATGTCAGTTCCATTTGAGGCCAATAAACACATAAAGGCTAAAAACGATAGATTGAGTAGGACCAAGAATTTAGTCATCAAAGGTAGTGGTGATAACGACTAATTAGACTTGCCACAACATATTTGAAGAAACTTACATTTTGCCTATGGTCAGTTGTTAACACTAGTGTTTTTAGGCAAGTTTCTGATACAATTGTTCCACATGGAGCTATTTCTGCCAGCAGTGTGTACTGCTGCTTATCGCAGTCCTGTTAACAGGTAAAATGAAGATCATTATTATCCATCTGTTAAGATTCAGAAACAGAAATGACAAAAACAAAACATTGCTGGATATATCGAATAGATTGCTGCAAGCATGATCAGTCTGTATTTACTTCAGTCTAATGAAAAAAAAATGACTGTTTAACAATAGAACTAAAAGTTATAAAGATAGCTTTATACATAAATGACCAAATGCTGACCAGTATAAGCTTACTGACTGACATAGAAGTGGAAACCTTAGAGTGTTTCAAGGTTCTGACTGAACACCTTAGATTCTGGATACATATGGACACTAAAGAAACTTAATGTCTGTCTTATCAAGTATAAATTATGCTTTCAGTTGCGTTATCTCTGACTCAGCTTTATCCAATTGCTGATCTTCCATTATTGTGAGATGAGGAGTTTATATTAATTATTCTAAGAGTGCTGCAAAGATTCCACCCATTATACATATACAAGAATTTAATAATCAATTCATGAATATTATTACCAATTGCTTATAATTATTAATAAGCTGACCATTATGATTTTTTTGATGCTGTAATCATAGAAACATCTCCACAGAATTTATTACACACACGCAAATTTTAGTCTGATATTTTTACATGTTATGAGAATGCCAGTTAGATTTGCAGATGACAAAGCACATGTCACAAGCACAAAGGAAGGAGAACAAGAATCTATAGATAGTGTTAAGACTTAACCTAGGGCAATGTTCCCCAATTCATTATGGGTCTGGATTGGAGACCTCACATTGTTAAACTCCTGGGTGTGGAGGATGAACTGGCTCTGCATCAGTTGGGTAAAACAAATGTAATTTAAAATCAGCTCCTTTTTCTTGTGGATACCTTTCTCTCAGACTCAAGTGAAGTTACATTTTAATAACAGCCAATTTAAGCAGGCTGTCTGATTAACATAGAATGAATTTATTAATTACTGAATACAAGAAGAATGGCAATGCAACACAAATATACACAGATCAGAAGTAAGAGCGGAGTCCAGAAAGATAAAAGTTAAAAAATAGACTTTTGGATTAGTCTCGGTTTACAAAAAGCAGATAGTTTAACATTGAAACAATTGAAATGGAGGGTTTGGCAGTGATGATGTTGGTAGTTGAACAGTCAGTTTCCTGATCCTTAGTTTTGAGAATTGGTTGAGATTCCGTAGTTCTGATTCCTTCCAGCCATGATTGAATTTTAGTATTCAGGGTAAGAGAGAATGCTTTTATGTTGTACTTACTTTTTTAACTAATTTATTATTTGATTTATTTATTGTTATAAAGTACACACATGCTATCTTAAAACACAGAAAAATAAATGGATAAAAAGAATATAAAGGCAGTAAAATAAAGAATTAAAGAAATAGGAAGGATATTATTAAGGAATGATCTGTGAAGATTTTATAATATGGGTTTGGAAGAGTATGGAAAAGATCGGCTGCATGGAAAAAAGTAACAAATCACAAAGTCTTGAGTAGAATGAATGAACAAAGGAATCTTTGAAGTGTCGTTAAGAAGAGACAGACTTGGTACAGCACATTAAAAGGAAATGGACCTGCAGAAAGCAAGGAGAAAAATTTTCAAGGAAAAGCAAGAAAAGAAAGGAATGGAATATCAATTCTGATAATTTGAAAATGGCTTGATAAATGAGCTAAGGACCTCCCTTTGGCCAGGGCACAGATGATATTCCTGACATTTTCACTTGAGTATCCAATGTCATCCCTAATAATGTTTCCTTACCAAAAGACAGTAAATTCTTGCTAATATGTAGTTCTTAGAATAAAAAGCCTTTAGTACATAGCAATCTGCTACGTTGCTTCCAATCCACATGGAAAAAGTCAGCAGCAGTTCTGTTCTGATTAGTGGCAATGCTTGAGAAAATTAATAATCCACTCATGCCTTTCTTATGGCATGCTCGTTGATACTCTGATTCCAAATACTTCACTGTAAGTGCTATCTGTGAAAATATATGTATTTGTGGCTGCTCATAGTTGAGATGAAT
Source organism: Chiloscyllium plagiosum (assembly GCF_004010195.1). Lineage (NCBI taxonomy): Eukaryota > Metazoa > Chordata > Chondrichthyes > Orectolobiformes > Hemiscylliidae > Chiloscyllium > Chiloscyllium plagiosum. Next base: position 66,577,664 of record NC_057725.1, read on the forward strand.
AAATTGATTTGCAAATTTCAAAGTCAAAATCTGAACTACAGGGAGAGGCTGAACAGGCTGGGGCTGTTTTCCTTGGAGCGTCGGAGGCTGAGGGGTGACCTAATAGAGGTTTACAAAATTATGAAGGGGCATGGATAGGATAAATAGGCAAAGTCTTTTCCCTGGGGTTGGGGAGTCCAGAACTAGAGGGCATAGGTTTAGGGTGAGAGGAGAAAGATATAAAAGAGACCTAAGGGGCAACTTCTTCACGCAGAGGGTGGTACGTGTATGGAATGAGCTGCCAGAGGATGTGGTGGAGGCTGGTACAATTGCAACATTTAAGAGGCATTTGGATGGGTATATGAATAGGAAGGGTTTGGAGGGATATGGACCAGATGCTGGCAGGTGGGACTAGATTGTGTTGGAATATTTGGTCGGCATGGACGGGTTGGACCGAAGGGTCTGTTTTCATGCTGTACATCTCTATGACTCTAATTACCATCTTTTCTTAAAGATTCTTTGGCATTGTAACATACCTGAATTACTAATCAATAAGGCAATACTTCTGTGCAGATGTCATGCTAAAGTAGTGTCATGCTAAAACTGTTCATGAGGAGTTTATTTTTTTTTCAAATTGAATCTTTGTTTATCCTCACTTTTCTGGACTTTAGAACTTTCATATACTACTTTGTTTACATTCCTCATTAATATTGTATAGGAATAATGTCATGTTAATATTGTTAGAGCTAACTAACCATATTTTATATTTCAAGGTAGTATCCAATGTAGAGATGATACAGATAAAAATTAATACAACTACAGAACCACTGACAGATGAATAATAAAAAGTTGGCTGTAACATTTAAGCCATGAGAATGTTTCCAGCTTTGAGGCACAATACTGTGCTAGAATATGTTAGTACATTCACGCAAAGCATTCTGTTATAAAAAAGAAGGCTTTGTTCTAAATTTTCCTGAATTAGCTAAGTTGATAGTTTTATTGGTAGGCATTCTCTCAACTCTTTATATTTAGTGTCTGTACCACTAACCCTTACCACAAAGGAAAACGTGTATAACAAAAGGGAAGAGTAGCAAAATAGGAATATAGTAGAATGAGTACAATATCCTATAAAGCTGCCTGGACAACTGAGAAACCGACACAATTGTAGCATACAAACAATCAAACAATGAACGAGAGTCAATCAATTATCTCTTTGAGCCTGCTCCACCACTGACTAAGAACATGGCTGATCTGGTTTTCAGAGGGTTCTATTCTACATTCCTGCATACTTCCAATAACCTTTCAATCTCCTTGGTAATCAAGAATCTAATTCTGCCTTAAAAATATTTAATTAATTCATCTCTAACTCTGCTAAACTCCAGAGCATACAGGCCTAGTGTTTCCTCATAAGGCAATGTACTCATTCCAGTTATTAGTTTAGTAAATCTTTGTTGAACTGCTTCCATCATGTTAACATACTTCCCTAAGCATGGTAATCAGTACTGCACACAGTACTCCAGATGCAGCCTCAACAATATCCTGTATAACTAAAGCATAACTTCCCTACTCTTACATTCAATACCCTCACAATAAAACATAACACTTCATTTATTTTCCTGATTACTTCCTGTACTTGCATACTAATGTTCTGTGAATCATGCATGATGACACCTGGATCTCTCTGCATCTCAGATTTGCAATCTCTCACTATTTAGATATTATTTCTTATTTTTTATTATTTCTGCCAAAATGGACAATTTCACTTCCCACATTATACTCCATTTGCTAGATCTTTGCCTACTCACTTAACCTACTGACATTCTTTTGTAGGTGTTTTATGTCCTCTTCTCTATTCATTACCCTACCTGCTTTTTTGTCATCAGCAAATTTAACTACCATTCATTTGGTCCCTTCATTCAAATAATTTATGTAAATTGTAAAGAGTTTAGCCCCAGCGCTGACCTTTGTGGCAGATGACTTGTGACATCCTGCCAGTCTAAAAAAAAGACCCATTTATTCTTACTCTCTACATCCTGTAGTCAGCCAGATTTCTGACCATGTAAATATGTTACCCCTACATTAGAAATTGTTAATTTCTACAATAAACTTTGATGAAGCACCTTGTCATATGGCTTCTGGAAATCTAAATTCAATACATGCACTGGTTCTCCTTTATTACTGCACAATTATTTCTTCCAATAAATTAGTTGAACATGATTTGTCTTTGACAAAATCATGTTAGTTCTGATTGACTCACTTGAATATATCCAAGTCCCACGTTATAACATCTTTAATAGTAGCAATCTAACATTTTCCCTGTGACAGATAGTAAGGTAACTGGCCTGCAGTTTCCCACTCTCTGCCTCACTCCCTATTAAAATAAAGGAGTTACATTAGCTATGCTCCAATCTAAAGGAACCTTCTCAGAATGTAAAGAGTTTTGGAAAATTAAAACTAACACATTAATTATTTCAATGGCTACTTCTACAATAAAGTCCACCAGGACCTGGGGACTAATCAATTCGCAGTTCAAACATGTACGCAGCATAATATTACTATTCACATGTTGTTGACATGTAACAAAAATAAAAATGTATAACATCTTTTTACCTTAGAAAGAATGTAATAGCAGTCACCGTGAAATGTGTATTTCATGCCATCAAAAGTGGAGACATGTGCTCCTCCCTCAAATGAGCAGACACCTGGACATGGTAGATTTTTGCACAGCCATTTACCTCCGTCACAGAGACTTAAATGACAAGGAAGACCAATTTAGTGTATTTATTCAAACCTAAATGGAATTTTTTTACAGAAGCTGAATTCATGCTGACTATACCATTCTTCACATTCTGTTGAAATCAGAGCGCCTGGATCATAATGTTTGCCCTTTATTGTACATTTACACTCCTTCACACTAATGCATCCAGTGCCAGAGTAGTCATCAAGCACCGTTCCTGAAAAATATGAAGCATATCTCTAATTATTCCCGTGTACTTCTAATCATTTTGAAAAGCGGTCTCATGTGCTTATGCAGTTATGATCTTCTAGCTGAAGGTGGTTGCAAAGATTTCAGTCTTGGTTTTGGCAATGATGTGCTGGACTCACCCACATTAACCTTCAGGTCACATGCTGTGATGCGGTGATTATATTATTAACGTGCCTCTTTAAGGCATACTGACATACTGACTGTGAGACATTATACAACAGGATCAACATGTAAATGGTTAATACTCAAGGTTACACAATGCAGTTTGTTGCAGAAGTTACCAACTCATGCCAAATAGTTACTATCCCATACAATGGAGAATACAAATGATAACCCTATAAAAGTCAGAATTCCTAAGCAAGGCATCCCTAAGTGTGAACCCCCAATTTAGATATTCTATGCCAGCTGTGGACCAGTTGAAAGCTCAGTAATTAAATTTAGATCCACCACTTTTTTCTGTGTTTTCCTGCCAGCTGTTACCTGCCAAGGGTCAATATTTTACACATACTCCAAGGTGATTAGTTTCTTCCTCCCAGAAATCAGTTTCAAAATCGATTATCTGCTTACAGGTTTGAGTATTATTTTTCCCACATTACTGATTTAACAATTAAGTTTGCTGTAGGATTCTTTGTGATGGAGGAAAGTAGGGAGAAACAGATCATTTATTTGAAGACACTGTAAATTACCTACCTGATGGACAGAAGCAGCCATCCATGTAGTGCTCCTCACACAAACTGCTTGTGTCGAGATGAGAACAACTGTTCATACAGGGAGAGCCACTTTCCTTATGGATCATGTTTAAAGGACATTTCTTTGCTGTAAAATAGCATATACAGAATGAATAAAGGGACAAACAGATATATATTGGATGTAGTCCCTGTAAAATGAATTCAACTGGAATCTTTTAAAGCCCGACTTCTGCAGTAACCTATTGGGTATGGAAATCTCAAGAAAATGTTCTCAATATGTACAGAGAAAAGTAATACAAACACCAATGTTTCTTTTAATGGTTGCTTGTTGCACCATGCATGTCAGCCATCAATCACTTATCTATAAGGTCACTTTTTACATCTACACTTTCTAATCTCTTACTATTTAAGAAATACTCTTCACATCTGGTTCTCCTACCAAGTGAATAGTCTCATGTGTTTCCACATGATAGAACATAGAGCAGTACAGCACAATACAGGCCCTTCAGCCCTCAATGGTACGCCAACCTTTGACTCTACTCTAAGATCAAACTAACCTACATACCCTACATTTTACTCTCATCTATGTGCCTATCCAAGAGTGGCTTAAATATATCTGATTCTATTACCACTGCTGCAGTGCATTCCACGAACCTATCTCTGACACTCTCCTAAACCTTTTTCCAATCACATTAAAATGTTGGTCCCCCTCGTAATTGCAGTTTCTGCCCTGGGCAAAGGTTTATGGCTATCCACTCTATTTATGCCTCTCATCATCTTGTACACCTCCATCAAGTCACCTCTCATCCTTCTTCTGTCCAATGAGAAAAGCCCTAGCTCTCTCAACCTTTGTTCATAACACACGCTCACCAGTCCAGGCAGCATCATGGTAAATCTCTTCTGCACTCTCTCTAAATCTCTTCCACATCTTTCCAACCATGAAACGATCAGATGTGAATACAGTATTCCAAGTGCAGTCTAACCAGGACTTTATATAGCTGCTCTTAAACTCAATCCCCAAGCTAATGAAAGCCTTCTTAACAATCCTATCAACTTGGATGACAACTTTGAGGAATCTATAGACATGTACCCCAAGATCCCTCTATTCCTCCAAACAGCCAAGAATCCTGCCTTTAACGCTGTATTCTGCATTCAAATTCAACCTTCCAAAATTAATTACTTCACACTTTTCCCAGGTTGAACTCCATTTGCCACTTCTCAGCCCAGCTCTGCATCCCGTCACTGTCCTGTTGCAACCGACAACTGCCCTCCACACTGTCCACAACTCCACCAACCTTCGAGTCATCGGCAAACTTATTAACTCACTCTTTCACTTCCTCAACTAAGTCATTTATAAGAATCACAAAGAACAAAGGGCCCAGAGCAGATCCCTGTAGAACACAATTGCTCACTGAACTCCAGGCTGAATACTTTCTGTCTATTACCGCCCTGTGTCTTCGATGGTCCAGCCAATTCTGTTCAGCCAGATTTCCCTGTATCCCAATGCCTCTTTACTTTCTGAATGAAACTACCATGGGGAACCTTATCAAATGCCTTGCTAAAATCCATATATGCCACAGCCACTGCTCTGCCTTCATCAATGTGTTTTGTCACATTCTCAAAGAATTCAATAAGGCTTGTGAGGCATGACCTGCCCCTCACAAAGCTATGTTAACTATCTGTAATCAAGCTCTGCTTTTCCAAATAATCATAAATCCTGTCTCTCAGATTCCCCTCAAACAATTTGCCCACCACTGATATAAAACTACTGATCTGTAATTCCCAGGGTTATCCATATTCCCTTTCTTAAACAAGGGAATACCATTTGCCACCGTCCAATCATCTGGTACTACTCCAGTGGGCAGTGAGGATGCAAAGATCATCGCGAAAGGCACAGCAATCTCCTCCCTCGCTTCCTGTAAAAACCTTGGATATATCCTACCTGGCTCAGGGGACTTAACATCTTCATGTTTTTAAAAATTTCCAGCATATCCTCCTTCTTAACAATAAGCTATTCAAGTGTATCAACCTGTTTCACGCTGTCCTCACAAATGGCAAGGTCCCTCTCACTAGTAAATACTGAAGCACAGTATTCATTAAGGACCTCCCCTATCTCCTCTGACTCAAAACACAAGGTACCTCCACTATCCCTGATTGGCCCTACCGACACACTGGCCATCCTCTTGATCCTCACTTAAGTATAGAACCCCTTGGGGTTTTCCTTAATCCTCTCTGTCAAGACTTTTTCAAGCCCCCTTCTAGCTCTTCTAAATCTATTCTTCATTTCCTTCCTGGCTACCATGTAACCCTCTGGAATCCTGCCTGATCTTTGTTTCCTCAACCTTAAGTGAGCTCCCTTCTTCCTCTTGACTAGATGTTCCACATCTCTTGTCATCCAAGGAGTGGGGGGTGCGTGGAATGGAAGCCAGCAGTGGTAGTAGAGTCAGATACATTAGAGACATCTAAGCAACCTTTAGATAGGTATGTGGATGATAGTAAAGTGTCGGATATGAAGGTTAGTTTGATCTTAGAGTTGGATAAATGATTGGCATAATATTGAGGGCCAAAGGTGCCTGTACTATGCTATACTGTTCTATGTTCTATATTACTTCCTTCACTCTTCCATCCCCTCCACGTCTCAGTGGGACAAACCTATCCAGCACTCGCAGCAAGTACTCCCTCAACAACCTTCGCATTTCTGTTGTGCATTTTCCTGAAAATATCTGTTCCCAATTTATGTTCCGTAGTGCCTAATAGCATTATAATTCATTCTCCCCCAGTTATATAAGTTCCCATGCCATCTGCTCCTATCCCTCTCCAAGACTATATAAAGATCAGGGAGTTATGATCACTATCACCGAAATGCTCTCCCACCAAGAGATACCTGACCTAGTTCGTTGACAAGCACCAAATCCACTATGGCCTCCCCTCCAGTTGGACTATCTACATATTGAGTCACGAGTCCTTCCTGGACACACCTGACAAAGTCTGCTCCAACCAAACTATCTGCACTAAGGAGGTTCCAATCAATATTAGGGAAGTTGAAGTCACCCATGACAACAAACCCATTACTTCTGCACTTTGCCAAGATCTGCCTCCCAATCTGCTCCTCCGTGCCTCTGTTGCAATTGGAGGCTCTATAGAAAACTCCCAATAAAGTGACTGCTCCTTTCCTGGTTCTGACTTCCACTTCAGGTGCAGCCCGTCCTCCATGTACAGGTCCCACCTTCCCCAGAAGGTATCCCAATGATTCACACATCTGAAGCCCTCCCTCCACCAGCTCTGCAGCCATGTGTTCAGCTGCACCCGGTCTCTGTTCCTAGCCTCACTAACCCGTGGCACCGGTAGCAGTCCTGAGATTACTACTGTGCTCATCCTGCCTTTTAACTTCCAACCTAACTCCCTATATTCACTTTTCAGGTCACCATCCCTTTCTGGCTGATACCTTCCCCCTTGAGAACCCTGTAGACTTGATTTGAGGCATCCCTGACCCTGGCATCCGGGAGGCAACATACCATTATATTCTATCTACCATGTTCTTGCCCATTCACTAAGCTTCCCAATTCTTCCTGAAGCTATTTTCTGTCTTCTTGCCAAGGCATCAAGCAGAAGGCCAAGAGGAGAGTTGAGGAGAATTCGTTTCACTCACAGGATGGAGGGAATTTAGAAGTCATCTCCTGAAAAGGGTGGAACATAGCCTAGCTAGAACACAGCCTGGAGTAACTGAAATACCACTCTGGACTGACAAGAACACATTCCTGGACTGACTAGAACAAACTCCTGGACTGACTAGAAGGTACCGGCAGAATAATTGGAACACAACACCCAGACTGTCTGGAACACAGCCCTGGAGTGACTGGAATACACTTCCCAGACTATTGGGAACATAGCCCTGGAATGACAGGAACACACCATCTGGACTATCTGGAATACAGGTCTGGCGTTGGAGTGGAGGACACCCCAAACTGACTTGAACACCCCCCGCCCCACTGACTAGGATACACCACCTACCCTGGTCTGACTGGTGCACAACCTTGGACTGACTAAAACACCCCCCCCGGACTGACTAGAACACACCCATCTGTACTGGCGAGAACACACTGACCAGAACACACCCGTCTGGACCAACAAAAACAAAAACTGACTAGAATACACTCCTGGACTAATTAGAAGGCACCCCTTGACTAACTGGAACACATCTCGTAATGTCTGGAACACACTCCCCAGACAGACAGTAACACAGCCCCGGATTGACTCGAACATAGTCCTGGACTGATTGGAGTTTAATTAAGATAAATGTGAGATGTTGCATTTTGGTAAGGCAAATCAAGGCCGTACTTATATACTTAATGGTAAGCCCTGGGGAGTGTTGCTGAACAAAGAGACCTTGGGCTTCAATTCATGGTTCCTTGAAGGTGGAGTTGTAAATTGACGGGGTAGTGAAGAAGGTGTTTGATATGTTTGCCTTTATTAGTCAGTGCATTGAGTATAGGAGTTGGGAGGTCACATTGCCGCTGCACAGAACATTGATTAGACCACTTTTGGAATTCTACATTCAATTCTGGTCTCCCTCCTATAGGAAAAATTGTGTAAAACTTGAAAGGGTTCAGAAAAGATTCACAAGGATCTTGCCAGGGTTGGAGGATTTGAGCTATAGGGAAACGCTGAATAGCTGGGACTATTTTTCCTGGAGCATCGGAGACTAAGGGGTGATCTTATAGAGGTTCATAAAATCATGAGGGCATGAGGAATAGCCAAGGTCTTTTCCCCAGGATGGCAGAATCCAGAACTAGAGGGCATAGGTTTAAGGTGAGAAGGGAAAGATTTAAAAGGGACTTAAGGGGCAATTTTTTCATGCAGAGAGTTGTACGTATATAGAATGAGCTGCCAGAGCAAGTGGTGGAGGCTGGTACAATTACAGCATTTAGAAGGCATCAATATGAGTACATGATTAGGGATCACATCACAGCTGTGCTGAGAGAGGACACACCAGATGGATTGTGCAGTGAGGCATTATGGGTGGAGCTCTGGAATAGGAAGGGTGAAATCACAATGTTGGGAGTTTTCTGTAGATGTCCTAACAGTCCATGGGACAGAGAGGACTCAGATATGTACTCAGATACTGGAAAGGTATGGAAAAAGCAGGGTAGTTGTGTTGGGTGACTTCAATTTTCCTCTTATTGACTGGGACACCCTTACAGCCAGGGGCTCAAATGGAGAGCAATTTGTTAGATGTGTCCAGGAGGGTGTTTTGAGACAGTATATTGACAATCCAACCAGAGAGGAGGCCATACTAGACTTGGTATTAGGGAATGAGGCAAGACAGGTGATCAATGTTTCAATAGGAGAGCATTTTGGACTTAATGACCATAATTCCATAAGATTTTGAGTAGCCATATATAAGGACAAGAGTGGCCCTTGGGTGAGGATACTAAAAGCTAAGTACATCCAAATTAGACAGGTACTGGAGAATATGGATTGGGAGGAGTTATTTGAGGGCAAATTTACAGCTGGCATGTGGCAGGCTGCAAAACTGAAAGAGGAATGACAGGATTCAGGAACCATGGATGACAAAGGAAATTGTAAGCTTAGTCAAAAGGAAGCATACAATAGGTCTAGGCATTTACAAACTGACAAAGTCCTTGAGGAGTACTGAGAAATTAGGAAGAACTTATATGCGGAATTAGGAAGGTTAAAAGGGGCCATGAAATATCTTTAGCAAACAGGGTCAAGGAGAATCCCAAGGCTGTTTATGCTTAGATTAGAAGAAAGAGGGTAGCAAGGGAAAGAGTAGGTCCACTCAAGGACAAAGGAGGGAAGTTATGTGTGGAGCCACAAGAAGTGGGAGAGATCCGTAATGAGTGATTTGTATTGGTATTCACGAAGGAGAAGAATATAACTGATGTTGAGATCAGAGATGAGTGTATGAATACTTCAGAGAATATCAGTATATTGAAGGAGGGAGTTTTGGGTATCCTAAGTTGCATTAAGGTAGACAAGGCCCCAGGGCCAAATGGGATCTATCCCAGGTTACTGCGAGAGGCAAGGGAAGAAATAGCTGTGGCATTCGCAGATATCTTCACATCCTTTTTGACCACAGGTGAGGTTCCAGAGGATTGGAGAATAGCCAATGTTGTTCTCTTGTTTAAGAAATGAAGCAGGGATAATCCAGGAAATTATAGGCCTGTGAGCCTGACTTCTATGGTTGGGAAGCTCCTCGAGAAGATACTGAGGGACAAGATACATGGACATTTAAAAGAAAATGGACTACTTAGTGACAAGCAGCATGGTTTTGTATGGGGAAGGTCATGTCACACCAACCTGATTGGATTTTTTGAAGTGGTGACAAAGATAATTAATGAAGGAAGAGCTGTGGATGTAGTTTATGTGGACTTCAGTAAGGCATTTGATAAAGTCCCAAATGGCAGATTGGTACAAAAACTAAAATGACATGGGATTCTGGATGGGTCATGGAAGACAGACAGTAGCAGTGGAAGGTTGTTTTTCAGAATGGAGTAACTCGTGGTGTTCCACAGACATCAGTCTTAGGTCCTTTTTGTTTGTAGAATATATAAATGATCTGGGGGAAAATGTGGATGGTCTGATTAGTAAGTTTGCAGATTACACAAAGACTGGTGGAGTTGCTGAAAGTGTCGATGGTTGTGAAAGGACAAAAGGATATAGGTAGATTGGTGACTTGGGCACAGAAATGGCAGATGAAGTTTAATCCAAACATATGCATTTTGGAGATGAAATTTAGATGTGAATTATTTTGTAAATGGCAGAACCATTAGGAGCATTAACATACAGACAGATCTGGACGTGCAGGTCCACAGTTCTGTAAAAGCAGCCAAGGTGAGTAAGAAGGCATATGGCATGCTTGCCTTCACTGACCAGGGCATGGAGTACAAGAGTTGGCAAAACATGTTGCAGCTATATAAAACCCATATTTGGGCTGCATTTGGAGTATTGTGTGCAGTTTTGATTGCCACATGACCAGAAGGATGTGGAAACTTTGGAGAGAGTGCAGAGAAGGTTCATTGGGATGTTGACTGGTGTTGAGGGTATTGGCTATGAGGAAAGGTTAAAAAGTCTGAGATTGTTTTCACTGGAAAGTGGACAGCTGAGACGAGACCTGATAGACACCTACAAAATTATGAGAAGTATAGATAGAGTGGATAGTCAGAGGCTTTTTCCCAGGATTGAAGTTTCAATTATAAGGGGGCACAGGTTCAAGGCGAGAAGGGAAAAGTTTAGAACATAGAACAGTGCAACACAGTACAGGCCCCAACAGCCCATGATGTTGTGCCGAGCACTTATCAACCTAACCTATACACCCCTCAATTTACTGCCATCCACATTCTTGTCCAGCAGTCGCTTAAATGTCCCGAGTATCTCTGACTCTACGATCACCGCTCGCAGTGCATTCCACCAGCCACCACTCTCTGCGTAAAGAACCTATCTCTGACATCTCCTGTATACCTCCCTCCAATCACCTTAAAATTATGACCCCTTGTGACAACCATTTCTGCCCTGGGGTAAAGTATCTGGCTATCTACTCTATTTATGCCTCTCATTACCTTGTACACCTATATTAAGTCACCACTCTTCCTTCTTCTCTCCTCCTTCTACAGTGAAAAGCCCTAGCTCACTCAACCTTTCCTCATAAGACAAACTCTCCAATCCAGGCAGCATCCTGGTAAATTTCCTTTACACTCTGCCTTTGCACTCTGAGGCAACCAGAACTGGATATTCCAAGTGTGGTCTACCCAGGGTTTTATACAATTGCAGCAAAACCTCTCCACTCTTAAACTCAATCCCCCTGCTAATGAGAGCCAAAACACCATACACCTTCTTAACAACACTATCGTCTTGGGTGGCAACTTTGAGGGATCTTTGTACTTGGACCCCAAGTTCTCACTGTTCCTCCACATTGCCAAGAATCCTGTCTTTAAAGCTGTATTCACATTCAAATTTGACCTTCCAAAATGAATCACTTTAATTAAGGGAGATGTATGTGGCAGGATTTTCATGCAGTGTGTGGTAGGAGCCTGGGGCGTGCTGCCAGAAGAGGTGCTGGAAGCAGGAATGTTGGCGACATTTAAGAGGTATCTGGATGGTTACATGAATAAGAGGGAATACAGGGCTATGGACTGAATAAGGGAAGAAGGTATCTTTTTATTTTAGTTAGGGCATGATGATCAGCACGGGTTTGGAGGGCCAAAGGGCCTCTTTCTGTGCTGTAATTCTCTTTTGCTTTTCTTCTTTTACGATTAGGAGTATATGGGTCAAATGCTAATTAGGCTTTTAGCTCTTTCAAAACTAAGATGAACAGAATGTGAGCTATATAATTCCATGATTCTATGAAATGACAAATTAGAAATTAGGGTTGAAGCTGTATGCAAAGCTGGGGAATTTTCCCTATTACCAAATATTGTTCTCTTGTATAAATGTGGTTTGAAACAGGGTGCTCCACAGTTAAAACCTCAGTTTGCAACTCAAGTGAAAAATTTGGTGTGTGTATAAACATTTGTTTGTTTGACCAATCTATGATAAAACATCTTCCTGTGCCAGCTAACATCTTCCCAAAATAAATTTATCTTAGTTGAATTTGAACTCCAAATATTTACCTGGAAATGAGTTGCTGGAAGGTGCTAAGCCTTGGTATTCTAATCTATTATTTTAAACTTTGTTTGGCAAATGTTATTTGACTATGAAATATAAGGCTTTATGGAAGAGGAATAGATCTTCAACTCCAATAAGCCACTGTCTGTTTGTCAAATTCAGTTACTTGATTGTCACCACAGTTCCCTCAATTTTTCTTCAAAAATATAAATAAAAACTGTTTGTATATTCACAATGGTGATGAGAGCATAGAACAGACCCCACACTCCCTTTGAGCATGATTCTTTGCTGGGATAGCTGATTTACACAATTAACGACGTAGTACCTTGTTGTGCTTTTTATACTCGGTTTGCTTTCTGGGTCTTCTTTGGATATGCTTTCATACTTCTAATATGTTAATATTTAATATTTCCCTCCTTTGTTGACCACAATGAGCAATTTTCTTACTTCAACTTTATGCTATACTTACGGCAAAATGTCTCTGTCCTCCAGTTTTCTGGTTTCCCACCAGCATGGGAGCATTGCCTGGAATATTCAGAGACTGTGCTACACAAGCAGAATGAATCTAAGACTTTACTGCAGGTGCACATGTCTTGTATGCAGGCCTGTATATAATGTTCGATATTTAAGCGGGACTTGCAATCTGCAAATGCGTTTTTTGAAAGGAGATTTTCACAAGCTTCTCTCTGAAAAACATTAGTGTAATATATCGAACTCTGTTGCCTGAAAAATGCAGCAGCTACATAAAAAAGTGTACATAGACATTTGAATTATTGAATATGTGCATGAGTATATAAATTTATGAATGTAAGTATATATGAGATGTGAGAGTAGACATAAATTGTAGTGTAAAGGATTAATATGAATAAGTATGCAAACATAAATACAGAACAACCTCAGTTATCCGAACATCAATTATCCGATTTCACGTTATCTGAACAATATCTCAAGGTCCCGTTATCCATTATCCAAACAATCAGTTCTCTGAGCAATCAGTTATCCGAACAAAATACTCCCCCGCCCGTCTCGTTCAGATAATTGAAGTTGTTCTGTATGTGTTTGTTTGTTCTTGTGCTTGTTTATGGTCACAATTCTTTTAAAAACTCATTAAGATTTTATGGATACACATTTTCTTAAGTTTAAGATTTTACTCTTCCAGCCCCAAAAGACGATGTTTCAAGATAGAAGCACTAATTGAGAATGCCAGCAGCTTTCTTTGCGTGTAAGCCCAGATAGTGTGAGTTATTTAACAATTTTATCAGGCATCTGAATTGAACTTATTTATTGTCTAGGCCAACATTTACATACAGGTGTACAATTCCTTGTAAAATGGGGTGGTCCAATGGCTAACACTGCTGCCTAACAGTGCCAGAGATCTGGGTTCAATTCCACCCTTGGGTGGCTGTGCAGAGTTGCATGTTTTCCCTGTGTTTGCTTGGGTTTTATCCAGGTGCTCTGGTTTCCTCACTCAGTCCAAATATATGCAAGGTAGGTGGATAGGTCATGCTAAATTGCCCATAGTATCCGGGGTTATGCAGGCTAGGTGGATTGGCCATGGGGAATACATGGTGATAGGGTAGAGGGTGGATCTGGGTGGGATGCTCTCAGAACGTTGGTGTGGACTTGATGGGCCAAATGGCTGCTTCCACACTGTAGGAATTCTATGATGTCATTGCATTTCTAGTTTAGTAATTCCAGAAAAGTGTGATTAACTTCAAAGATTTTACTAGCCATACATCCAGATTAGTGAAACTTACATATTGCTCACACAAAGCACTGGTTTCTATCTCACGTTCATCTACATCTTCACATTGCTCGTTTGGCTGATGGACTTTTTGCAGATTTCCAAAATGAATTGATGAAAATTGTTGGCCTAAAGTGTATGAAAACAAGATACTTTAAATTTAAAACTATTTCATTCAGCAAATTATTTTACGAAAAAGTTCAAGCATTCTTGCCTTACCATCTGCAATGAATTCATTGTATAAAGGAAGCCCATTGTAATCTCCACAGAGCCCACAGGTCGTATTTTGAAATTTCACATCAAGTTCCACCTAAAAAAATTGTAATAATAAACCAGTTGCCTTTTGACTAAGACTTAACTTCATGAGAGAACTTCAAGATTTTACACAAAATATTTATGACCGTATATTATTACGTTAAACTATAGGAGTGAATACCTCGAATATTGCTGTCAACTCAGTGATAGTACTTAGGTGTAGAGGGCAGAACTTTACAGCCACTGGGTTTGAAGGCAGAGGAGTGGGCCCATAAAGCTCCTTGGGTGACCTCCTCACTTCTATATGTCCCCAAATGAGGCCTTTAAGAAGTAATGATCACATAAGCTCTACTCTCCACTCAGTCTAAATTCTCAAACTAGTGGGAGGAAGTCAAGGACTTTATGGGAAAGTGAATATTTAAGTTTGGTAAAGGAAGGATTTGGAGGGAGGGGTGGCTTTATTTACTTGTGCATAGTACACTGGCTGTGGCTCAGTCAGCTCAGAGTCAGTTCCTTGAACAGAGGAGATTCTGAATCCCCTGTTGCTGTTGGTCAGCCGGGGTGTCTTTCTGGTTACCAACCCCAATTAAGGATTGCATAGTCTGCGAGATCCACCTGGTTCCAATCACTACTTATTTATGAGGAAAGTAATGCACCCTAACTGGTCTGTCTTCATAACTGAATTGCTCCAGCCCAGTCAGCATCTGGTGAATCCTCTCTGCACCCTTTCTAGTGCAATCCTTGCAATAGTGGGGCAATCAGAAATGCACAAAATATTCTGATTCTGATTATGGACAAACTAATGTTATATACAATTTCAGCATAACTTTCCCTGCTCATGTATTCTTGAACTAATATAGTGAAGTACAAGATGCCTATTTGTAGAGTAATAGGGCAGGGGGATGGGTCTGAGTGGATTACTCTTCAGAGGGTTGGTGTGGACTTGATGGGCCAAATGGCCAGTTTCCACACTGCAGGGCTTCTATTCTATGATCTACTTAACCATCTTATCTATTTTCTCTGCTGTTTTCAGGATCTATGGACATTCAAACCAAAGTCCCCTTTGATCCTCTGTAAATCCTAATATCCTACCATTCAACATGGATCCGAGCGAGTGTTGCTGATTTGTTAGTCTTTCTAAACTGCAACATTTCACACTTTTCAGCATAAAATTCATTTGCCATCGTTCAACCTATCTCACAAATCCACCTATATTATCCT
Organism: Chiloscyllium plagiosum; assembly: GCF_004010195.1. Classification (NCBI taxonomy): domain Eukaryota; kingdom Metazoa; phylum Chordata; class Chondrichthyes; order Orectolobiformes; family Hemiscylliidae; genus Chiloscyllium; species Chiloscyllium plagiosum. Next base: position 66,593,163 of record NC_057725.1, read on the forward strand.
GTAGCTTAAGAATTTATTCTTCACTATTTAAATGCCACCAACTTCCAGTCACCTTTGAAATTATTGATCTATCGCCCACAATAATGTCAAGATCATTACACAGCAAACAGCAACTAGTTTAGTTTACAAACAGCAAGGAAGCCAGCACCAAACCTGCAAAATGTCCAGATTACAGAAGAGGAAGTGCTGGATGTCTTGAAACGGTTAAAGGTGGATAAATTCCCAGGACCTGATCAGGTGTACCCGAGAACTCTGTGGGAAGCTAGAGAAGTGATTGCTGGGCCTCTTGCTGAGATATTTGTATCATCGATAGTCATAGGTGAGGTGCCAGAAGACTGGAGGTTGGCTAATGTGGTGCCACTGTTTAAGAAGGGCAGTAAAGACAAGCAGGGAACTATAGACTGGTGAGCCTGACCTTGGTGGTGGGCATGTTGTTGGAGGGAATCCTATTTGGAAAGGCAAGGACTGATTCGAGATAGTCAACATGGCTTTGT
>NC_057725.1:66594189-66605605 GCF_004010195.1 Chiloscyllium plagiosum
AATTCTGGTCTCCTTCCTATCGGAAAGATGTTGTGAAACTTGAAAGGGTTCAGAAAAGATTTACAAGGATGCTGCCAGGGTTGGGGGATCTGAGCTACAGGGAGAGGCTCAACAGGCTGGGGCTGTTTTCCCTGGAGTGTCGGAGGCTGAGGGGTGACCTTATAGAGGTTTACAAAATTAAGAGGGGCATGAATAGGATAAATAGACAAAATCTTTTCCCTGGGGTCAGGGAGTCCAAAACTAGAGGGCATAGGTTTAGGATGAGAGGGGAAAGATATAAAAGACACCTATGGGGCAACAGTTTCACACAGAGGGTGGTACGTGTATGGAATGAGCTGCCAGAGGATGTGGTGGAGACTGGTACAGTTGCAACATTTAAGAGGCATTTGGAGGGGTAAAAGAATGGGAAGGGTTTGGAGGGATATGGGCCAGGTACTGGCAGGTGGGACTAGATTGGGTTGGGATATCTGGTCGGCATGGATGGGTTGGATTGAAGGGTCTGTTTCCGTGCTGTACATCTCTATGACTCTAAACGCCTTGGCATGCCACTGGCTTGCATTGACAAAAACACCCTTCAACCATCTGGTAGAGTTCAATCTGGATAAATGCAAGCTATTGCATTTTGGTACAACAAACAAGGGTAGGGCTAATACAAGTAATTGTAGGGCTTGGGTAGTGTTGTAGAACAGAGGGACCTAGGCGTGCAGGTAGATGATTCTTTGAAGTTTGTGTCAAATATAGACAGAGTGGTTAAAGAGCCATTTGGTACGCTCGCCTTCATTGCTCAGTTACTTGTGTTGTGGAGTTGGGAAGTCATGTTGAGGTTGTACATGACATTGGTGAGGCCTCTTCTAGAATACTATGTCCAGTTGCCTAGTTACAGGAAGGATATTATCAAGCTAGAGATGGTTCAGAAGAGATTTACCCATTGTTGCTGGGAATGAAAGGTTTGAGTTACAAAGAAAGGCTGCTTAGGCTGGGACTTTTTTTTAATTGAAGGAGGTTGAGTGGGAACCTGATAGAAGTTTATAAAATAATGAGAGGTATAGATAGAGTTAACGGTAGTTGTCTTTTTCCGAGGATAGGGGATTTCAAAACTAGGGGCACATTTTGAAGGTGAGAGGAAAAAGATTTAGAATATTTGAGAGGCAAATATTTTACACAGAGGGTGGTTCATGTGTAATGAACTTCCTGTGGAAGTGGTAGATGTCGGTACATTTACAGTATTTAAAAGACATTTGGATAGGTACTTGAATTTGAACGATTTGGAGGAATATAGGCCAGGTGCAGGAAAGTAGGACTAGTTTAGTTTGGGATTATATTCAGTCTGGATTGAATTGAAGAGTCTGAGGTCAGCCGTTTCTGTGCTGTATATCACTGCTTCCTGCTTTTAAGATAATTTTGGATCCAATTTGCAAGATTGTCCTGGATTCCATGGGCTCTTAGCTTCTTAAACAGTCTGCCATGCAAGATCATGTCAAAAGCTTTTCTGAAGTCCATGTAGACTACATCAACTGCACTGCCTCATTACGTAAAAATTCAATCAGATTTGTTAGATATGATCTCCCCTGACAAAACCATGCTACACAACCTTAGTTTCCCTGTTTCTCCAAGGAGAGATAAATTCTCTCCCACAAAATGTTTTTACAATAGTTTCCTTACCACTCAGGTTAGACTTACTGGTCTGTAGTTTCTTAGTATATCCCTGCCACCCTTCCTGAATAATGTATTACATTAGGTGTGTTCCAGTCCTCTACCCCCTGTCCAGTGGCCAGAGAGGATCTGAAAATTAATATAAGAGCCACTGCAGTCTCATTCCTTGCCTCCTGAAGAAGTCTGGGATACATCTCATCTGAGTCTGTAGATTTATCCACTTTGAAGCCTGATAAAACTACTAATTCCTCCTCTAAACCAATGCTAATCTGTTCAAGAATATCACAGGCTGCTCCCTGATACTTAGACCTACATCATCCTTCTGCAAAATGCTCATTTAAAACTTCAGCCATATCTTCTAGCTCTGAACACACTTTGGTCACTAATTGGCCTTACCCTTGTTCCAGTTTTTTTTTTTGCCCCTAATCTACTTATAAAATACCTTTGGATTTTCCTTAAAGTAACACACCAGTTGTTTTTCATGTCTTCTCTTTGCCCTCATAACTTTCTTGTTACATAACCCCTGAATTTTCTAAACTTCTCCTGGGAATCCATTATTTTGAAGTCTCTGGTATCTTTCTTTTTCCTGATGCAATCCTGTACAACCCTTGACATCTTGGATTCTCTGGACTTGTTGGTCCCACCCTTCACCTTTTTTGGGAATCTGTTGGTTCTGCACTCTTACTATTATCCTTTCTGCACTCTTACTATTATACTTTGGTGTAGATTTTCCTCCAAGTTGGTGGTCCCAGTTCATTTTGACCAGATCCCATCTAATGGTATTAAAATCCACCTTTCCTCAATTCAGAACTTTTCTTTTATTCATACTTGGGATGTCAACATTGCTTTGGGCCAGGAGTTATTGTTGATCCCTAGCTGTCCCTGATAAGGTGGTGGTGCACTGCCTTTTTGAACTGCTGCAGTCCATGTGCTGTAGTGTGACCCACAATACTCTTAAGGCAGATATTCCAAGATTCTGACCCAGTGACAGTGAAGGAATGGTGATATATTTCCAATTCAGGATGGTGAGTGGCTTGAAGGGGAACTTGCAGTTGGTGGTGTTCCCATATATCTGCTGACCTTGTCTTTTTAGATGGAAGCGGTTGTGGATTTGGGAGGCACTACCTAAGGATCTTTAGTGAATATCAGCAGCTCATCTTGTAGGTAGTACATACTGCTACTACTGAATATCAGTGGTGGAGGGAGTGGATGTGGTGAGAATCAAGAAGGCTGTTTTGACCTGGATGGTGTCTAACTTCAGCTACATTCATCCAGGCAAGTGCAGAGCTTACCATCATATTTCTGATTTGTGCCTTATGGTACAGGTTTTGGGGAGTCAGGAAATGAGTTACTCAGTGTAGTATTCCTAGCCTCTGGCCTGCTATTATAGCCACAGCATTTAAATGGTGGGTCTAGTTGGGTTTATGGTCAATGGAAACTCCCTGGATGTTAATGATGGGGAATTCAGAGATAGTAATGCCATTGAATATGAAAGGGCATTGAGTGGATTGTCTTTTCTTTGAAGTGGTAATTTCTTGGCATTTGTATGGCATGAATGTTACTTGCTAGGGTAGCACAAGTCTAAATATTATCCAGATCTTGTTTGGAGACAGACCTCGGTATGTGAAGAGTCACGAATGGTACTGAACATTGTCTAATCATTGGTGAATTGTTGCTGAGGCTGGAGAGTTGCTGGTAAATTAGATTAGCCGGCAACTCTGTGAAGCAGAATACTCTTGCAAGTGAGGAGCAAAACCCTTCTCTCCAGTTAATTCATGCTGCACAGAGGACTAAATGGTGTAGAATGGACTGCTGACATTAGCGAAAATACACTTCCCGCAGACTTTGGTCTCCAACTGAAAATGCCACCCATATAGAAATTCACTGTACAAAAACAAACCACTGAAGTAACCATGTCAAACAGAAACACACAGTTTTAAAACTAAACTTTGTTTGCCTTTGATCAATAGGAATACAGTATTTGGGAGAATCAATTTTATTTGCTCAGTCAGAAAATGTTGCTATGTCTTCTAAGCCCAAAGATAATGATAGAAATAAATTGAAATTACAACATGTAAATAGTCCATTTGGTTTGCAATCCTGTATTGCTGTTCACACCTCAAGAGTGCAGGATTTTCAATAACAGTAATACTGTTGTGGTTCTGTTCGCCGAGCTGGGAATTTGTGTTGCAGACGTTTCATCCCCTGTCTAGGTGACATCCTCAGTGCTTGGGAGCCTCCTGTGAAGCGCTTCTGTGGTGTTTCCTCTGGCATTTAGGGTGATTTGTATCTGCCGCTTCCGGTTGTCAGTTCCAGCTGTCCGCTGCAGTGGCCGGTATATTGGGTCCAGGTCGATGTGCTTATTGATTGAATCTGTGGATGAGTGTCATGCCTCTAGGAATTCCCTGGCTGTTCTTTGTTTGGCTTGTCCTATAATAGTAGTGTTGTCCCAGTCAAACTCATGTTGCTTGTCATCTGCGTGTGTGGCTACTAAGGATAGCTGGTCATGTCGTTTCGTGGCTAGTTGGTGTTCATAGATGCGGATCGTTATCTGTCTTCTTGTTTGTCCTATGTAGTGTTTTGTGCAATCCTTGCATGGGATTTTGTACACTACATTGGTTATGCTCATGCTGGGTATTGGGTCCTTCGTCCTGGTGAGTTGTTGTCTGAGAGTGGCTGTTGGTTTGTGTGCTGTTGTGAGTCCTAGTGATCGCAGTGGTCTGGCTGTCAGTTCAGAAATGTTTTTGATGTATGGTAGTGTGGCTAGTCCTTTGGGTTGTGGCATGTCCTCATTCCATTGTCTTTCCCTTAGGCATCTGTTGATAAAATTGCTGGGTTCCGTTTTTGGCGAATACATTGTATAGGTGTTCTTCTTCCTCTTTTTGCAGTTCTGGTGTGCTGCAGTGTGTTGTGGCCCTTTTGAACAATGTCTTGATGCAACTTCTTTTGTGTGTGTTGGGGTGGTTGCTTTCGTAGTTTAGGACTTGGTCTGTGTGTGTGGCTTTCCTGTATACCTTTGTGGTGAATTCTCCGTTCGGTGTTCTCTGTACCATCATGTCTAGGAATAGGAGTTGGTTGTCCTTTTCTTCCTCTCTAGTGAATCGGATTCCTGTGAGTGTGGCGTTAATGATCTGATGTGTGTTCTCTATTTCTGTGTTTTTAATGATTACAAAGGTATTATCTACATATCTGACCCAGAGTTTGGGTTGAATTTGCGGTAAAACTGTTTGTTTTAACTTTTGCATTACCGCTTCTGCTATGAGTCCAGAGATGGGTGAGACCATGGGTGTGCCGTTGATTTGTTCATATATTTGGTTGTTGAATGTGAAGTGTGTTGTGAGGCACAGGTCCAGTAGTTTGAGTATGCAGCTAACGATCCGCATCCATGAACACCAACTAGCCATGAAATGACACAACCAGCTATCCTTAGTAGCCACACACTCAGATGACAAGCAACATGAGTTTGACTGGGACAACACTACTATTATAGGACAAACCAAACAGAGAACAGCCAGGGAATTCCTAGAGGCATGGCACTCATCCACAGATTCAATCAATAAGCACATCGACCTGGACCCAATATACCGGCCACTGCAGCGGACAGTTGGAACTGACAACCGGAAGCGGCAGATACAAATCACTGTAAATGCCGGAGGAAACATCACAGAAGCGCTTCACAGGAGGCTCCCAAGCACTGAGGATGTCACCTAGACAGGGGACAAAACGTCTGCAACACAAATTCCAGCTCGGCAAACACAACAACGAGCACCCGAGCCACAAATCTTCTACCAAACTTTGAACAGTAATACTGTTGAAGTGATTTCAAAACATTCAGAAATTTTTGCATGAAGAATTTTGACTCCTTTACTATTGAAAACAAATCAATTTTATTTACTGTGCTTTATCCTTTCATAATTTTAAACATTTCTATAATATCACCCAATATCCTATAAAAACACAATTTTGAAATTTTTGTCATTTATATTTTGGCATATTCAGCAGTATCCTCATGAATCTGGAACCTCAACTTACTTTTCATGACACATAGGTCAAAAGTATGCACAGTACTTCAGCTAAACATTTATTAATGTTTTATATAATTTATCAATGTCATATTTTTTCATATTCTTTGTTTCTTAAGATGAAACGTCTTAAACATTTTAGCACAGCATGAGATGTTGTCTTTAATGTATTCTCAACATACAACCCCTCCCATCCAAACCCCTCTGCTCCACTGCAGTACTCACCCACTTTCCATTCTATATATTTCCAGATATTGTTTTCCCCAAAATGAATCATATCACACTTTCTGATTTGAATTCCATTTGCCACCTTTTAGTTCTCACCTTAGTAAAATTACTTTGTAGTTCTTTGGCCTTCTAGTTAATGATTATTCCTATTTTGGTATCAATTACAAATTTTGACACCATTTTCTGTAGGCCTATATCCAAATCTTTGATTAACAGTGAATAGAAATGGCCAAAAACCCTGAAAATGAGCCTTAGCTCCTATTTGTATTTTCTTCCTTCCAACCAATTTTAATTCAACTTGTAACCCAGCGCCTCATTCTATATTTCCAATTTTCTCTAGTAGTTTTTATGGCTTTCAATCACTTCAGGATTCATCTCCAGTTCAAGAATCTTTTTTTTGATGAAGCCTGATGCATTAGAAAAGTCTTAACTAGTTTTTGGCTTTTTTTTTCAATTGTAGTGCTTCTCCCTTTCCTTTAACAAATCTATTTTCACTGACATACTTGTAAACCTTACTATTCCTTTGATTATATGTTTGTGAGCTTTTTCAAATAAAATTTGCTGTTGTTCTAAACGGCTAATTTCTCGCTCCACCTTCCCTTATTTATGTACATAGGATCACAGTGACAGGAAACAGTGACTTAACCTGTCATGACTGCCCTACCATTCAATTACACCATGCCTTATCATCTACATTGACACCATATTTTGTACTATCCCATATATTTTGAGGTCATGAGTATCCATAGTACTAACAATCTTGAACGTAATGATTAAGCTTGCAGAGCCCTCTGGGGTAAGGAATTTCCAATGATTCACCATTATTTATTGAAGAAATGCCTCCTTACCTCAGTTCTAAATACCTGTCTACTTTGATTATGATTAGATTAGATTAGATTAGATTAGATTAGATTAGATTACAGTGTGGAAACAGGCCCTTCGGCCCAACAAGTCCACACCGACCCGCCGAAGCGAAACCCACCCATACCCCTACATTTACCCCTTACCTAACACTACGGGCAATTTAGCATGGCCAATTCACCTGACCCTGCACATCTTTGGACTGTGGGAGGAAACTGGAGCACCTGGAGGAAACCCACGCAGACACGGGGAGAACGTGCAAACTCCACACAGTCAGTCGCCTGAGGCGGGAATTGAACCCGGGTCTCAGGCGCTGTGAGGCAGCAGTGCTAACCACTGTGCCACCGTGCCGTAATAATTGTGTTCCTTGGTTCTAGAGCCACCAGTCAGGTGAAGCATCCTATCTATATCCAGTGTGTCCCATCCTGTAAGAACTTCATAAGTTTCAATGAGAAAACTTATCATTTTTCAAAACTCTAGAGAATACAGACTCGGGTTCCTCTACATCTTCTCATTAAACATTCCACTATCCCAAGGATTAGTCTGATGAACCTTCATTGCTCTCCCTCTATAAGCAGTATTGAGGTTGCACAAACATTAATTCTTGAGTGTATTCAGAAGTCAGAACACAATGCAGGACAATGTAAAGTAGCCATTCATTGGTACAGGAATCCATTGGTATCCTCCCATAGGTAAGAAGGCCAAAAGTCTACGAAACACTTCAGGTGCAGTCTCACCAACATTCTGTAGAATTGCAGCAAGACCATCTTTACTTTTACACTCAAATCCCCTTCTGGCAAAGACCAACATATGATTTGCTTTTCTTATTGTTTGGTGATATGTTGGACAAAACGTACACTGTCAAAAGGAGTCTAGTTAGCACAGGGATGGGTTGAAGCCTCTAAGTGGTATCAAGTCAAGGAGACCTGGCTTTCGAGTTGAGTAGAAATTCTTGTAGTTGTCAGAACAATCAAAATATGGAAACTGAGGATTTAACTCAGCATTCTAACTGAGCAAGCCAGTGCATGAATTTGTCATTCTGTGAGGAACTCACAAGGGTCAACAAGGAAGGACAGTAGGGATTCTTGAAGAATGAAACTGATATGTTGGGAAGCTTATATGAAATTGCAAAGGTTTTGTCCAGTTTAAGTGCCTCACATGCCACTGGCTGACTCCTTGGAGACCACAGTTAACCTTGATATCCTCGCCAATGATTTTCATAAGGTATCGTAACCAGAGAAGTGGTATAACAGACAAAAGCCACATGACTGCAAATACAGTAAACTGAATTACTCAAAGTGAAAACACATTGAACAGACCTTCGAGCACTTATCATTATTCCCCCATTAAGTGTTTCCAAAATGGATGTGGTCCACTCTGCTTTGCTCATCAGAGAGTTACTCTGTACTGATGATACTACACTAACTTTCTATACTTAGGAACACATTCAGAGACAAGTGGACAGACTCTCCCAAGAGTCTAGATGGATCAGGAAGACACATGTCTTGCTCCAGGGTGTTGCCATATCAGCACTGACAATGCGCAATGGAAAAGCTGCAGCTATGTCCAAGTAAGAGATTATGGAACAACCTGACATAGAACACGAAACTGTGAATATCCCAAATATGCAACTTAAGCACATTCCATGGCAAGTGTGAAGGTTGAAGAACATAAGAAATAGGAGCATGATTCGGCCATCTAGCCTCTCATGCATGCTCTACCATTCAACAAGATCATGGCCTTTTGTGGACTCACCTCCACATATCCGTCCACTCACCATAACTCCTAATTCATTTCCTGTTAAAAAATCTATCTTGGGGGATTCAAGATGGCGGCGACCCCGCAAGTCTGAGTCTATAGTGCTCCTCCCAAGACTTGGGCAAAGTGGGCCACCCACCCCCACCACACTCACCAAATCATTTAAAATAGCTGTTTAATTTAATTAGTTGCTTAGTATTAAATTTAAACAATCTAATCTTTAGTAAAAATGACTAAAGGGAAGGGAAGCCGCAGCTCTCAGCAAGCAGGAACCCCTCCCCCACCCTCTCCAGCTGCAGCAGAGGCGTCCACAGCCACCTCAGGGGACTTTCCCACGAGGCTTGCCACTGTAGGTATCATCTCCAAACTGGATGCGAAGATCGACGCTTTCATTGAAGAATCCCGAAGTCAATGGGACTCACTCTCAGCCGTGCTGCAAAAGCACGACCGAGACATTAAAGAAATCGAGCGCCGAGTCGGAGGGGCGGAGCTAAAGGCCGCGACCTCCGCAACTACAGCGCAATCGGCCGTGGATCAGGTCCGGACTCTCGAACAGCGAGTCTGGACCTTAGAGAATCATATTGGTGACCTCGATAATCGAGGTCATTCCTCGAGCAGTGGCTGCCACAGCTTTTAAATTTGGAGGCTGGATCAGGCCAGGTAAGGGTAGAATGGGCCTACCGGGTTGCAATACGCGGGCCTGGCTCGAACCTGCGCCCTCGTTCGGTCCTGTTCCGGCTGCAGAGCTATAGGGAGAGGCAGATACTCCTAGAAGCTTCTAGAAATCTTGGAAAAGATTCCCAAGCCATGATCGAGAAAGGATCCAAGATCATGTTATTCCAGGACTTTTCCCCAGCTCTGGTCCGAAAGAGGAAGGCATTCGATGAGGCGAAGAAGTGTTTAAGGGACTTAAATATTCAGTACTCCTTACGCTACCCAGCGACGCTACGCTTTAACCATGAAGGATCCGTGTATAACTTCGGATCGCCAGAAAAGGCTAAGGAATTTTTGGACTCTCTTAGATAAATTGTAAGAGACAATGGATGTTGGTTTGCCTTTCCCCCACTCTGGTTTATATCCCCCCCTTTTCCTTTTTTCTTACCTTACTGTTTAATATTATCTTGGGGGGTGGGGAGAGGGATTTATTTATTTGTTCTCTATTTAACAATTTTCTCCCCCCCGGGGTTGTTTTTTTTATTATTCTATGTATGTATGTGTGTGTGTGTATATATATATGTGTATATAAGCCGGGGGGGTTTAATTAATGTTGGTGGGGGGAGGTGGTTACCTTATTCTATTTTACCTCTGTCTCTAGGAGCGGGGTTGTTTTCCCTTGCTATTTTGTATTATTATATTTAATTATTATTTGTTGAGGTTGTAATTTTATAGTTTCATGGTTATATATGTTTCTATATGGTATTAACATTACCAAATATATCCAGGTGTGGGGGTAGGGTGCTCACTGTTAACTTTAGCTTTGTATTATATCTGAATTCTCCTCATCCTATTGAGGAGCGCCTGGGTCAAGGGTGGGGTATTGGTTGGGAGAGGATACGATGGACCTTTGGAAAGGAAGTGATACTCCCTGGAAACAAGGGGGAAAATCTCCATTTAAATACGTTTTATATTTTTTTTATTATTTAGAAATAGTTTTTTATTATACTGTTGTGAGTGTATTAGAGAGTCTTTATTTTTGTGAATTTTATATGCTCTATGCTAGGGATGTTTTGGATAGGGTTTCCCCTCCCGAGGGGTCTCGGATTTGCCCGGATGATTATGGTTGATCAGTCGGTTAAGTGGTGCACCTGGAATGTCAAGGGGAGTAATTCGCCAGTCAAAAGGAAGAAAATATTATCAAATCTTAAGAAAGAAAGAGTTGATATAGCTCTCCTACAGGAGACACATCTGTTGGATAAAGAACACCTGAAATTACGACAGCGTGGATTTGATCAGGCCTTTTTTTCTTCTTTTAGCTCAAAAAGTAGGGGAGTTGTTATTCTTGTTCGGAAGAGTTTCCCTTTCAAAATCCTAAATCAGACAAAAGACGAATCTGGATGATATATTCTGATTAAAGTCCTTATAAATGGAGAGGAATATGGGATTTTAAATTTGTACTGCCCCCCGGCACACCCCTTTAAATTTATAACGGAAGCCTTTTCAAAATTGATGGCTCTTGGTGCCCGTCATACAATTATAGGGGGAGACTTTAATTGTATTATGGATCCGGAAATAAATAGGATTCCCAAGAGTACTGCAGGAGTACCTCCCAGATCTAGACAATTGGTGGTTCTGAACAAAGAATTAGGATTAGTAGATGTATGGCGATGTTTTCATCCACAGGGCAGAGATTTTTCTTTTTACTCCAATCCACATAAATGCCATACCAGAATTGATATGTTTTTTGCCCCCTCGATTTTTTAAAATTCCATATCATCCTGTAAAATAGGTAGTATAGCAATTTCCGACCACGCTGCTGTATATATGGAAACCAAGGCGAGGAACAACGGGATATCCCCTCGGCATTGGCGTATGGACCCCTTCCTAATGAAAGACAGTAAATTTGTAAAGTACTTCTCTCAAGAATTTAAAACTTTTTTAGAAATTAATTTAGGTACGGCTAGCAACCCATCAATGATGTGGAAGACCATCAAAACTTACGCGCGAGGTTTGATCATCTCCTACTCAGCGACCCAGAAGAAATTGAAGGGAGAACAACAGCGTCTGCTTGAAACACGCTCAAAAGCAGCTGAAACTGCATACGCTGATAGACCTTCTATTATTAAATTGCAAAGGATTATGGCCCTTAGGACAGCTCTAAACACTACGCTTACCCAAACGGCTAAGAGGGAAATATTATTTGCAAAACAAAGGTTATATGAATTTGGCGACAAACC
>NC_057725.1:66607146-66618744 GCF_004010195.1 Chiloscyllium plagiosum
TAGTGTATTCTCAGGCTATAAAATTAATTTCTCAAAATCAGAGGCTATGCCTTGCTATGATACCCCACTTAGTGGACGGATCCCATTTTCCCTTTCGTTGGTCCCTGGAGGGTTTCTTATATTTAGGTATTTTTATTACCCCAGTATTTGGTCACTTATACAAGGCTAACTTTGTGCATTTACTGGAAAGGATAAGGCAGGACCTCCAGCGATGGGGAGACCTTCCAATTTCCTGGCTGGGTAGAATAGCACTAATTCAAATGAATGTCCTGCCCCGTCTCCTATACCCTATGAGAATGCTTCCGGTGATGCTGCCGAGGCTGGCACTACGTAAATTATATGGCTGGTTGGGTTCCTTTATCTGGAATCATAGACGGCCCCTCATTAAGCTGAAGAAGCTACAGCTTCTACAGGCAAGGGGAGGATTGGACTTCCCAGATTTTAGGAAATATCAGTTAAGTTCCTTATTAAGTTACATAGCTGATTGATTGTGGATCAAACAAGTCCCAATCTGGCTGGCATCGAGGCTTCTCAAGTAAAATGCCCACTTATTAACCTTTTATTTTCAGACAAGAGGAAAATCATTACGGATCACTGTAAAAACCCTATAATACTAAATACAATTAAAGCTTGGAATATAATGCGGCAAAATGAGGGCAACTCACATAAAACATCCCCCTGTGCGCCGATAGTGGGAGCATGGGGATTCCAACCGGGGTTTACAGATGCCTCTTTTAAACTCTGGAGATTCAGGGGTATCTCATGTCTAGGGGACCTATTTGAAGATGGGGTCCTGATGTCTTTTGAACAGCTGCGTCAGAAATTTGAATTACCTAATGGAGACCTCTATCGATACTTCCAAATTCGAGATTATATACAGAAGAAGACTACGTTATTAGATAGTCTTTATAAATCAGATAGAGAATGTAGAGTACTACGACCAATGGGGTTATCCTCCATCAGTACTATTTATCATTTACTACATGATGAAGTATCGGGAGATGTGGACAATCTGCTTAAAACATGGGATCAGGAATTGGGACTAGAAATCTCTATAGAAACGTGGAATGACATTTGGGAAAACGCTGGAAGAATCACCATCTGTAACAGAACTCAGGCTATCCAGCTCAAGATACTTCATAGGGCCCATATAGCACCGGATCGATTGGCAAAATTTAAGGCAGGGGCATCCCCAATGTGTCCCAAACGTAAAATAGAGGTGGGCACTCTTGTACATTGTCTATGGATCCGTAGATACTGGACTAAAGTAGCAAGTACCCTGACAGAAATTTTAGGAACGGAAATTAAAGTGGACCCCGTTTCTCTCCTTTTGGGCTTTTCGAACTTATCCTCCCTGGACATGCATGGGAAGAGACTATTTTCTATTCTCTCTTTCTGTGCAAGGAAAAATATTTTGGTAAACTGGGTGGCTGAGGGCCCCCCTAGACTTTTAAATTGGCACAGATTAATTATGGAATGTATTCCCCTTGACTTCCTTACAAATATGGTGCACTGAAAGACCGAATTATTTTATAAAATATGGCATCCCTTCTTGAATTATATGAAGACAGATATTTTAGCTATCCTAACAAGGGCTTTTAGTTAATTGAGATTACGAACCTGGCTGGTCCGGGGCCCCTTCGGAGAGGAATCCCGCACGAATACGGGTTTTGTTACATTTGATGTTAACACATTCCGAGCATGTATCTCACTACCCAATTTCTATGTTATCCACTGTTTTTTTTTCTCTCTTTCTCTTATTTGAATAATGTAAGAGACTTAAATACACACTGTGGTTAGTTGTAGGTTAGAGTAGTAGTTAGTTGAGTTTTGTTATTTTTTCCTCGGTATTTTTCTTTTGTTAAATTTTGGTTATTATATATTTAAGATTTAATTGTATATCAATGTTTCTACTTGAGAGTTTTGTTTATTTTTGTAAACTTGTAAAAATGTTAAATTTCTAATAAAAATATCTATAAATCAATCTATCTTGTGTTAAAACATTCAATGAGGTAGTCTCAGCTGCTTCAGTGGACAGGGATTTGCACAGATTCATGGCGCTTTGGGAGGAAACGTTTCTCCTCAACTCAGTCCTAAATCTGCTCCCACCTATTATGAGGCTCCAGAATAAGGTGGGTGAACTTCCAGCATGAGTTGGTACCTGGGTTTTGAAGTTGTGGCCATTTCAGAGACATGGGAGAGCAGGGACAGGAATGGTTGTTGCAGATTCTGGGATTTAGATGTTCAGTAAGAACAGAGAAGATTGTAAAAGAGGTGGAGGTGTGGCATTGTTAGGCAAGGACAGTATTATGGCTGCATAAAGGATATTTGAGGACTTGTCAACTGAGGTAATATGGGCTGAGATTAGAAACACGAAAGGAAAGGTCACCCTGTTGGGAGTTTTCTCTAGGCCTTCAAATAGTTCCAACGATTTGGAGGAAAGGGTAGCAAAGATGATTCTCGATAGGAGTGAGAATGACAGAGTAGTTGTTAAGGGGGACTTCAACTTCCCAAATATTGACTGGGAATACTACAGTTTAAGTACTTTAGATGGGTCAGTGTTTGTCCATTGTGTGCAGGATGGTATCCAGATCCAGTATGTAGACAGGCCAACAAGAGGCGAGACCATATTGGATTTGGTACTGGGTAATGAATCCGGCTGCATGTTAGATTTGGAGGTATGTGAGCACAATTCAATTATGTTTACTTTAGCAATAGAAAGGGATAGGTATACACCAGAGGGCAAGAGCTACAGCTCGGGAAAAGGCAATTATGATGCGATTAGACAAGATTTAGGATGCATAGGATGGGGAAGGAAACTGCAGGGATGGGCACAATTGAAATTTGGAACTTATTCAAGGAACAGATACTGCATGTCCTTGATAAGTTTGTGCCTGTGAGACAGGGAGGAAGTTGTCGAGCGTGGGAGCTGTGGTTTACTAAGGAAGTTAAAACTCTTGTCAAGAGGAAGAAGAAGGCTTATGTTAGGATGAGACGTGAAGGCTCAGTTAGGGCGCTTGAGAGTTATAAGTTAGCCAAGAAAGACCTAAAGAGAGAGCTAAGAGGAGTGAGAAGGGGACACAAGAATTTGTTGATGGAAAGGATTAGGGAAAACCTTAAAGCTCTCTTTAGGTATATAGAGATAACAGAATGACTAGAGTAAGATTAGGGCCAATCAAGGACAGTATTGGGACGTTGTGTGTGGAGTCAGAGGAGATAGGGAAAGCACTAAATGAATATTTTTCGTCAGTATTCACACTGGAAAAAGACCGTGTTGTTGAGGAGAATACTGAGAAACAAGCTACCAGACTAGATGGAATTAAGGTTCACAAGGAGGAGGTGTTAGAAATTCTTAAAAGTGTGAAAATAGATAAGTTCCCTAGGCTGGATGGGATTGATCCTAGGATTCGCGGGAAGCCAGGGAGGATATTGTAAAGCCTTTGGCTTTGATCTTTACATTGTCATTGTCTACTGGAATTGTACCAGGAGACTGGAGGATAGCAAATGTTGTTCCCTTGTTCAAAAAAGAGGAGTAGAGACAACCCTGGTAATTGTAGACCAGTGAGCCTTACTTTGGTTGTGGGTAAAGATGGAAAAGGTTATAAGAGATAAGATTCATAACCACCTTGAGAGGAATACGTTGATTAGGGATAGTCAGCACGGTTTTGTGAAGGGTAGGTCATGCCTCACAAACCTTATTGAGTTCTTTGAGAAGGTAACCAAACAGGATAAAGTGCTTGATGTAGTGTATATGAATTTCAGTAAGGCGTTTGATAAGGTTCCCCATGGTAGGCTACTGCACAAAATATGGAGGCATGGGATTGAGGGCACTTTAGTGGTTTGGTTCATAAATTGGCTTGCTGAAAAAACTTAGAGGGGGGTGGTTGATGGGAAATGTTCATCCTGGAGTTCAGGTACTAATAGTGTACCGTAAGGACCTGTTTTGAGTCCATTGCTGTTTGTCATTTTTATAAATGACCTGGATGAGGGCATAGAAGGGTTAGTAAATGTGCGGATGACGCTAAGGTCGGAACAATTGTGGATGGTGTCGAAGGATGTTGTAGGTCACAGAGGAACACAGATAAGCTGCAGATTTGGGCTGAGAGGTGGCAAATGAAGGTTAATGCAGAAAAGTGTGAGATGATTTTCTTTGGAAGGAGCAACAGGAATGCAGAGTACTGGGCAAATGGTAAGATTCTTGGTAATGTAGATAAGCAGTGAGATCTTGGTCTCCATGTACATAGATCCCTCAAAGTTGCCACCCAGTTTGATAGGGCTGTTAAGAAAGCATACAATATGTTAGCTTTTATTAGTAAAGGGATTGAGTTGCGGAACCATGAGGTCATGCTGCAGCTGTACAAAACTCTGGTGCAGCTGCCCATGGGAGTATTGCGTGCAGTTCTGGTCACTGCATTATAGGAAGGATGTGAAAGTTTTGGAAAGGGTTCAGAGGTGATTTACGAGGATGTTATCTGGTATGGAGGGAAGGTCTTACGAGGAAAGGTTGGGGGACTTGAGGCTATTTTCGTTAGAGCGAAGAAGGTTGAGAGGTGACTTAATTGACACATAAGATAATCAGAGGGTTAGATCGGGTGGACAGTGACAACCTTTTTCCTAGGATGGTGATGGCTAGCACAAGTGGGCATAGCTTCAAATTGAGGGGTGATAGGTATAGGACAGATGTCAGAGCTAGTTTCTTTACTCAGAGAGTAGTAGGGGCGTGGAATGCACTGCCTGCAACAGTTGTAGACTCGCCACCCTTATGGGCAATTAAATGGTCATTGGATAGGCATGTGGATGAGAATGGAATAGTGTAGATTAGATGGGCCTCAGATTAGTTTCACAGGGTTACGAAACATCAAGGGCTGAAGGGCCTGTGCTGCACTGTTGTGTTCTATATTCTATGTAGGCTATGACCCCCAGTTCTAGTTTCACTTGCAGGTGGAAACAACCTCCATGTTTCTATCTTATCTATTTCTAGCATAATTATATGTTTCAGTAAGATCCCCACTCATTCTTCTAAATTTCAATGAGTTTGGTTCCTCATAAGCCAACCCTCTCAACTCTAGAATCAATGTAGTGAACTTCCTCTGTACCCCCTCTCATGCTAATTCATCCTTTCTCAAGTAAGCAGTCCAAAACAGTACACAGTACTCCAGGTGTGGCCTCATCAGCATCCTATACAGCTCCAGCATAAACTCCTTTTTTTTAAACTCCATCCCTCTAGCAATGAAGAACAATATTTCATTTGCCTTCTTTATTACCTGCTGCAAATGCAAACCAACTTTTTGTGATTTATGCACAAGGGCACACAGTTCCCTTTATACAGCAGCATGCTACAATTTTTCACCATTTAAATAATAGTCCATTTTGCTGTTATTCCTACCAAAATGGTTGACTTCACATTTACCAACATTGTACTCCATCTGCCAGAGCCTTGCCCACTAAATTAACCTAGCTATATCCTTCTGCAGACTTTCAATGTCCTCTGCACACTTTGCTCTTTCACTCATTTTAGTGTCACCAGCGAACTTTGACGCACTACACCTGGTCCCCAACTCCAAATCATCAATGTAAATTGTAAATGATTGTGGTCCCAACACTGATCCCTGAGGCACACCACGAGCCACTGATCGCCACCCAGAAAAATGCCCATTTATCCCCACTCTTTACTTTCCATTAGTTAACCAATCTTCTGTCTATACTAATACATTGCCTATAATGCCATGCACCTTTGTATTATGCAGCAGCCTTTTGGGCAGCATCTTGCCAAATGCCCTCCAGAAATCCAAATACACCACATTCACCAGTTCCCCATTGTCTAACTCACTTGTAATGTCCTCAAAGAATTCCAATAAATTAGTCAAACGTGACCTGCCTTTCATGAAACCATGCTGTGTTTCACAATGGGACAATTTCTATCTGAATGTCTCACTATTCCTACTTTAATAATACATTTCCTGCTACAGAAGTTAAGCTAACAGGCCTTTAGTTCTTTCTACCCCTTTTTTAAACATATTTGCTGTTTTCCGATTTGCTGGAAGTTCCCTTATGTCCAGCAAATTTTGGTAAAGTACCATATGTACATTTGGTATTTTTCCCTCCATCTCTTTTAGTACCCTGGGATGCATTCCATCAGGGCCAGGAAACTTATCTACTTTTACCATATGTACATTTGGTATTTTTCCCCTCCATCTCTTTTAGTACCCTGGGATGCATTCCATCAGGGCCAGGAGACTTATCTACTTTTCACCCCATTAGTTTGCCCAATACTACTTCTTAGTGATGATGATCATTTCTAGTCTCAGGAGCCATAGCCTCCTTGTCATCAAATATTGACATGATATTTGTATTTTCCAATATGAAGCCCGACACAAAATAACTGTTGAATGCTGAGATTATTTCCTCATTTCCCATTGTTAAATCCTCCTTCTTGCTCTCTAAAGGATCAATATTTACCTTAACCACTCTTTTTTGTTTTATAATTTTGTAGGAACTTTTATTATCTGTTTTTATATTCTGAGCTATCGTAACTTTCTGTTGACCTTTAAAGATTTCACAATCCCCTGGTTTCCCACTAATCTTTGTCACTTCGTATGCATTAACTTTCAATTTGATACCCTTCTTTATTTCCTTAGTTATCCACAGCTGATTATCCTTTTTCCTATGGTCCTTGCTTTTCACTGGCATATACCTGTGCTGAGTGTTTTGAAAAATCGCTTTCAAAATCCTCTCCTGTTCCTCAATTGTAATTGTCCCAACTTATAATCTTTGCTCCCAGTCTACCTTAGACAACTCTTCCCTTATCCCATTGTAGTCTCCTTTGTTTAAGCACAATAAACTGGTATTAGATTTTACTTTCTCACCCTCTGTCTGTATTTTAAATTTAATCATACTGTGATTGCTCCTTTTGAGAGGATGTCTAACCATGAGATCATTAATTATTCCTGTCTCATTACACAGGACCAGATCTATGATAGCCTGTTCCTTTGAAGATTCCATTACATATTGTTCGTGGAAACTATCACAGATAGATTCTCTGAATTCTTTCTCAAGGCTGCTTTAACTGACTTGATTTGACTGATCAATATGCAGATTAAAATCCCCGACGATAATTGCAATATCATTTTTCCATGCATCAATTATTTGTTTATTGCCTGCCCCCTGTGATGTTATTAGTTCATGGTCTATAGATCACGCCTATCAGTGACTTTTTCCCCTTACTATTTCTAATTTCTACCCACATTGATTCAACCTTTTTCTCCATAGAACCTTTATTATCTTTGACTATTGCTCTGATGTCATCCTTAAATACCAGAGGTACACCACCTCCCTTTCCTTCCAGTTGTAACCATCCTGCAACCACATCTCTTTAATGGCCATTAAATCATACCCATTTGCAAAGATTTGTGCCATCAACTCATTTACCTTGTTTTGAGTGCTATGAGCATTCAGGTAAAGTGCCCTTATGCTAGTTTTATACCTTATTTTTGAATCCTAACAACTCTATCAGAAGAACCTTTATTTTTAAACATTTTCTCTTTTTCTGTCACTACCTGGTTTCCATTCATCTTAGTGCTACATTGTTCAGCTACTTCTTGCTTTTTATTACCTCGATTCTCTTTTTCTTTAAGCTCTCACCCACTCTAGATAGCTTAGGGCTTCCCCTTAAGTTCTGACCCCTCTGCCAAACTAATTTAAACACCACCCAACAGTGCTAGCAAAACCACCTGCAAGAATATTGATCCTGTCACTGTTTAGGTGAAGACTGTCCCTCTTGTACAGGTCCCACCTTCCCCAGAAATGGTCCTAATTATTCAGAAATCGAATGCCCTCTCTACTACACCACTCGCCCAGCCAAGTATTAAACTGCCTAATTCCAATTTCAATGTCTCAGGCATAGCTTTAACATTTCTTGGCAAGGCAAGGTCATCAACGCAGAGGTCCTGATATGTGCTATTTCAATGGTATACAATCATTGTTAAGCAAACACCATCTGCACAGAAATAAAAACAGCCCCAAATTTTGGGAAGCTCAGCAGGTTTAGTAGCATCTGTAAAGAGAAAGAATTAATGTTTCAAGTCCAATATGATTCTTTCTGAGAACAGAACACCTGCTGCCCCAGCCAAATTTATCAGGTAGATGATGGCTGTACACTCAAAGATCTTCAGTGTGGTGAATTGGTCTCTGGGTCACTTCATCCTGTTACAAGGGCACATGTAAGTGACATATGAAGATGGTAGTCATTGAACTGACAAATGGGGGACAGTTGCTGGTGGGCATGGCCTCTGGAGGCAGACTGTCTGCAAGGACATTAGTAGGGTTAACAGAAAGGGAAAATTGAGATAGTCAAGTAAAAAACCATGAGAAAACAGAGACCAGTGAATCCCTCACTTTCTCAGTCTGTAATCTTCCCTGCAGAAAATGTGCTAGAGATGGACATGCCAGACTGTTAGGAGAAAGTGAGGTCTGCAGATGCTGGAGATCAGAGCTGAAAATGTGTTGCTGGAAAAGCGCAGCAGGTCAGGCAGCATCCAGGGAACAGGAGAATCGACGTTTCGGGCATAAGCCCTTCTTCAGGAAATGGGCTTCCTGAAGAAGGGCTTATGCCCGAAACGTCGATTCTCCTGTTCCCTGGATGCTGCCTGACCTGCTGCGCTTTTCCAGCAACACATTTTCAGCTCATGCCAGACTGTTATGCATGCAATGCTTAACGCCGAGTTAACCACCACAGTGCAAATTGCCATTTCACGAGACAGCTATCTGCTACATTTGAACCCATTCATCAATGTCAACAATAACTTACATTTTTGATCTCCTCTGAATCCTTCAAAAGTGATGGAAGATTCTAGAGGGAGAAGCTGAGATGCTCTCTCAACAGTATGAGTACCCTGAGAAAGCACCATTATGTTACAATGTGTACCCTCATAGTTGGTGAGTCTAGCATTATTCACAAATAGGCTATCCCATGGTGAGAGATTAATGGAAATTGGTGGAAAACACTTCCTCATTGGAGTCATACCTAACACAAAAGGAAAATGGCTTTTGTTGGTGGAGGTTCAATCATCCCAGTCAGAGAACCTCTCCACAGCAGTTATTCAGGGTAGATATTTTCTAATCAACCTATTCAGAGATGTTATTACACACTTCTAGAGCAGATGGGACTTGAACCCAGGTCTCCTGGCCCATAGGTAGGGACAGGCAGCATCAAAGGAGCAGGAGAATCGACGTTTCGGGCATAAGCCCTTCTTATGCCCTGAAGAAGGGCTTATGCCCGAAACATCGATTCTCCTGCTCCTTGGATGCTGCCTGACCTGCTGCGCTTTTCCAGCAACACATTGTCAGCTCTGATCTCCAGCATCTGCAGCCCTCACTTTCTCCTCATAGGTAGGGACAGTAGTACTGTACAAAATGGGCCCATGGTTCCTCAGGTAGAATATTGGGCCAAATCATCTTCAGCTACTTCAAAGATAATCTTCAGTTTATGAGAAAGTCTAAAGTGGGGAAAGTTCTGTCTACGTTCTGCCATTGGGTTGGAGTTTGGAATCAGTTGTATTTAGTATGAGGAGAATGTGAAGGTTAGGTCAAATAAGTCTAATAGCAAGAACAGGTAGGGGCAGGTTAATGAACATGGCAGGACAGGCGGTCTGAAAATGTAGTGTAAGGAGTATATCAGGTAAGGCAGATGAACTTAGAGCCTGGATTAGTACATGGAACAATGCTGTTGTGGCCATTACAGAAACTTGGCTTGAGAGAAGGGTGGATCTGCCAGCTCAACGTTCCAAGGTTTAGATGTTTCAGTGTGATAGGAATGTAAAAGGGATGGGGAAGTTGCATTACTTATTAAGGAGAAGGTCAAAGCTACCCTATGAAAAGACATCTTGGGGTATCAGGGCTGATCAGGCAAAGATTATGGGTAGAATTCAGGAATAAGAAAAGTGCAATCAGGTTTTATACCACAGTCCTCCCAATAATCAGTGGAAGATAGAAGAACAAATGTGTAAGCATATCATCGAAAGATATAAAAACAACAAGGTTATTTTTGTGAGTGATTTTAACTTGCCACATTGCCTGGGACTCCTTCTGTGCCAGGGGCTTAGATGGAGCAGAATTTGTTAGGTGCATCCAAACGGGCTTCTTGAAACAATATGTCGATAGTTCATCTAGGGAAGGGGCTATACCAGACCTTGTATTTGGGAATAAACCTGGCCACGTGATTGAAGTTTCAGTGGGGGAGTACTTTGGGACAGTGATCATAATTCTGTAAGTTTTAAGATAGTGATAGATGAGGATAACATTGGACCTCAGGTAAAATTGGATAAAGGCTAATTACAATAATATTAGGCAGGAACGGAGAAATTAGATTGGGGGCAGCTGTTTGAGGGTAAATCCACATCTGACATTTCAGAGTCTTTTAAAAGCCAGTGGATCAGAGTCCAGGACCAGCGTGTTCCTGTGAAGGTGAAAGATAAGGACGGCAAGATTCCAGAATCTTGGATGACAAAAAATATTGAAAGATAAGTCAAAAAAAGAAGCAGGTGTAATACTTAATTGAAATCAGACAAGGCCCTTGAAGAATATAAATGAAGCAAGAGAGAACTTAAACAAGGAATTAGGAGGGCTAAAAGAGTCCATGAAATGTCCTTGGCAAACATGGTTTGGTGTAAGGAGAATCACAAGGTATTTTATATGGATATTAGAAGCAAGAGTATCAGTTTTGAGACCTCTGCTGTTTGTAATTTGTATAAATGATTTGGATGAAAATGTAGGTCTTCTGATTGGTAAGTTTACAGATGACATGAAAGTTACAAAGAACATAGAACATTACAGCACAGAACAGGCCCTTCAGCCCACGATGTTGTGCCGAACATTGATCCTCATGTATGCACTCTCAAACTTCTGTGACCATATGCATGTCCAGTAGTCTCTTAAATGTCCCCAGTGACCTTGCTTCCATAACTGCTGCTGGCAATACATTCCATGCTCTCACAACTCTCTGTGTAAAGAACCCGCCTCTGACATCCTTTCCTCCAACCAGCTTTCCTACTTTCCTCCAACCAGCTTAAAACTATGACCCCTCGTATTAGTCATTTCTGCCCTGGGAAATAGTCTCTGGCTATCAATTCTATTATACCTCTCATTATCTTGTATACCTCAATTAGGTCCCCTCTCCTCCTCCTTTTCTCCAATGAGAAAAGTCCGAGCTCAGTCAACTTCTCTTCATAAGATAAACCCTCCAGTCCAGGCAGCATCCTGGTAAACCTCCTCTGAACCCTCTCCCAAGCATCCACATCTTTCCTATAATAGGGCGACCCGAACTGGACGCAGTATTCCAAGTGCGGTCTAACCAAAGTTTTATACAGCTGCAACAAGATCTCACCGCTCTTAAACTCAATCCCCCTGTTAATGAAAGCCAAAACACCATATGCTTTCTTAACAACCCTGTCCACTTGTGTGGCCATTTTAAGGGATCTATGTACCTGCACACCAAGATCCCTCTGTTCCTCCACACTACCAAGAATCCTACCCTTAATCCTGTACTCAGCTTTCAAATTCGACATTCCAAAATGCATCACCTCGCATTTATCCAGATTGAAC
>NC_057725.1:66618872-66646795 GCF_004010195.1 Chiloscyllium plagiosum
CCTTGCTGAAGTCCATATACACCACATCCACAGCTCGACCCTCATCAACTTTTCTGGTCACATCTTCAAAGGACACGATAGGGTTTGTGAGACATGACCTGCTCCTCACAAAGCCGTGTTGACTGCATTTAATCAAGCCATGCTCTTCCAGATGGTCATAAATCCTATCCCTCAGAATCCTTTCTAACACCTTGCAGATGACAGACGTGAGACTTACTGGTCTGTAATTGCTGGGTATTTCCCTATTTCCTTTCTTGAAGAGAGGAATTACATTTGCCTCTCTCCAGTCCTCAGGTACAACTCCAGTGGAGAGCGAGGATGCAAAGATCTTCGCAAGTGGCAAAGCAATTGCATTTCTCATTTCCCAAAGCAGCCGAGGACAAATCTGGTCCGGGCCTGGCGACTTGTCAATCTTAATGTTGCTGGATTTTGGTAGTGAGGAAAGTTGACAAAGGATATAGCAGGATATTGATCAGATGGAAAGTTGGATGGAGAAACAACAGACGGAGTTTAATCTGGACAAGTGTGAGGTGATGCATTTAAAGAGGCCAAATGCAAGAGGAAAATGTCTAGTAAATGGCAGGACTCATAGGAGCATTGATATACAAAGCAATCTTGGGGTGCAAGTCCACAGTTCCATAGCATCACAAGTGAATAAAGTGGTAAAGAAGGTTTATGGCATGCTTGTCTTCATTGGTCAGGGCATTGAATACAAAAGTTGGCAAGTAATAGTGCAGCTTTATTAAACTTTAGTTAGGCCACGTTTGAAGTTTTTTGCGCAGTTCTGGTTGCCACACTACATTAAGGATATTTGGAGAGAGTGAGAAAGAGATTTACCAATATATTGCGTGGATTGGAGAAAATTGGCTATCAGGAGAGCACACGTGTTTTTGCTAGAGCAACAGAGGCTGAGGGATGATCTGATAGAAATATATAAGATTGAAGGGCATGGGAAGGGTGGATAGTCAGAGTCTTTTTTGCATTTTCGTAAAAATCAAATGTTAGGGGCATAGGTTTAAGTTTAAAGGAGAAGTGCAAGGCAGGTTTTTTTACACAGATGTTATAGGTATCTAGAACATGCTGCGAAGGAAGGTAGTAGAAGCATTCATTATAACAACATTTAAATGGCAGTTAGACAGACACATGAATGGGCAGGGAATGGAAAGACTACATTCAGGCAGATGGGATTAGTTTAGAATGGCATATGTTTGGAACAGACAGAGTGGGCCTAAGGGCCTGTTCCTGTGCTGTACTGTTGTATGTTCTATGTTCTAGCCATAACACCAATATACTCATTAACAGTTAAAGATTTTAGCCTGGAAATGAGTTCTGAGTGTGTGGAAGTATTTGGGAAACTGGGAAAAGCAGACTTCCCAAAAGTCCAGCACAAGTTAACTCAGACATGCTTTAATTTTGTTTTTTTCTGTTGGTTGCTCAAACATTGATTGAGACAACCTCTGAGGTTGTTGGAGCAGATTGGCATGAAGGTCAATTTCAGGAGTCAAACTGAGTGTCTGATTTCAGTGTTATAAAAAGTTCAATGGCCTCACAGGAGTGACCAAGCTGATAAATAAATTTTCAAGTGTCATATCCTGAGAACTGCATCATTAACTCTTCATTTTATTAATGCATTAGGAATTTGTTACTCAACAACCAATAATTTTGATCAATCATGACCCATACATTACATAACATTAATAGCCATAGCACACCATCACACACTGAGCACTGCTGCAAGTCTGATACCCACACTCATAGTTTACAAACATGACCAGCTATTCTACCATGTCAATCATATTACCCAAACACACTGAACTACACTCACTGACACATCTCCTACCTTTTTACAGGACAAGCAGAGGTATTAGATATGGCTCCATGTACTTACCCCTATGGAGCAGAATATCCTGTGCATTGGGATTGCAAATGATGAGGCCAGAAGAGTGAAACCATATGATAACAGTATTTCTAAACCTAATTCTCCATTCAATTCCCCTTCCCAATTACATTACAATCTCGAACAAACACAGAAGGTGCTGGGGAAACTCAGCAGGTGCAGCAGCATTTGTGGAGAGGGAAATAGAGTTATTAGTTTGAGTCCAATATGACTCCAGAAAAGGGCTTAACTTTGTCCAATTACAAAACCACTTCAATGAATTTTGGACAAAACATTACACTGAACTTCTTTTACATCTTCTTCATCTCCATGCCAACTTCTTTGGAAAAGAATCCTCTCGACATCACTCAACCCTTTCATCCATTTCCAATACTCCTCCTCTATCTGGACCCCTCCTCCAACCGCTTGCCTGCACTTGATCTCTTCATCAAGAACTGTCGACGTAACATCAGCTGCTTTCATTTCTCTGCTCCCCTCACCCACTTTAATTTGTCTCCTCTGAACCTGCTGCACTCTGTTCTCTCAGATCCAACCCTGACTAGGTTATCAAATCTACCAATAATGGTAGTCCTGTTGTCAGCTGGTCTGCTGACTTCTACCTTGCAGAGACTGAGTGCCTGTTCTGCCCTATTGAATATATTTCTTCCTATATTCACCCTATTTTATCTCCCTTGATCAGTCTCTCCTCACTTAAATTCATGAAAAACAAAAGTTCTGTAGAAGAGTCTTTGGACTTGAAATGTTAATTCTGTTTCTGTTTCCACAGATGCTGCCAGACCTACTGAGTTTGTCCAACACGTTTTTCATTTGTTTCAGTTTTCCAGTATTTGCAGTACTTCATGTTTATTATCCCACAATCTTTTGTTTCTTTATTTACAGATATATGACCAGACATTTTCTACATTCCCTGTCTACCCTTATACAGCTGTAGCTTACTGTTTTCATCTTTTCAGATAACCAGGAATGGAAAGTAGATCAAACAGTGGAGGGAAAAAACAGATGGAATTATAAAAAGAAATGGATGATGAAGAAGCATTGTTACTCAATTTCACAATTATAGCTACTAATTCAGATGCTAACACAGCATGTATTTTAGAGGAAAGTTGAAAGGTGGGAGCTACACTTGGTGAGACACAGGCACAAGGAGTCTGCAGCCAGGCAAGATAAAGGGGTTGAGTGGGTACCAAAATCACAGACAGCATAGTTTTGCAAGAGTTCTGCTGCAAAGGACTTCGATTAACACATCAATCAGGGATGATTGACATAGTGGAAGAAGAAGATACACAGCGTACAATGAAATAGTTGGCATGGCTGTAGGCCTGTAAGAAAACCTGCTGTCCCTGCCTGTAAGCATGGAGGAATCTGACATTAACTTGGCTTATGGTTTTGCACCCAGCTAAAGTCCATTCTTTCCAGCATGAAAGTGGTGGCTAATTCTAATAGCATACTTGTAGACCCCTCCATAATACAGTATCATCTTCTATTGCAGATACCATCCAATGTCTGTTTGCTGCCATGCAAGCACTGAATGCTCTCCTGCACACATAACATTCTGTCGTGTCAGTTCAGACTGTTGACATCATGGCTGTGGAAACCAATGTTCAAAGAGATTTGCAGGGTCTCATGGTTCTCCAGCAATCTGTTCTCCAATAGTTTACTAAGAAACCACCCTGTAGACACTGCAATGCTTACACTGAGTAAAAACATGTTCTCCTAATGCTTTATTTTATGCTGTCATGATTTTGGACATTGCCAGCATTTGATGTTG
Organism: Chiloscyllium plagiosum; assembly: GCF_004010195.1. Classification (NCBI taxonomy): domain Eukaryota; kingdom Metazoa; phylum Chordata; class Chondrichthyes; order Orectolobiformes; family Hemiscylliidae; genus Chiloscyllium; species Chiloscyllium plagiosum. The sequence goes on from NC_057725.1 coordinate 66,622,538, forward strand.
ATCCCTAATTGACCTTAAGAAAGAGGCAGTAAACTGCTTTCTTGAACAGCTCTAGTCCATATGGTACATGTGCTCCCACAGTGCTGTTGCAGCATAGGAAGGGAGTTCTATAATTTTAATCTGGCTACAACTGAAGGAACAGTGATATAGTTCCAACTCAGCATGATGTGTGGAGAGAAACTTTCAGATTTTCACATTCATCTGCAGTCCATGATCTTTTAGTGGTAGATGCTGTCAATTTGAAAGGTGTTGTTGCAAGATTCTTGGAGAGTTGTTGCATTACACATTGTCAATAGTAGATGCTGCTGCAATTGTTTGTCAGTTATGGGAGGAGTGAGTGTTTAAGTTGGTGAATAGGGGTACCAATCAAGTGAGCTGCTTTGTCTAGATGATTACAAGCCAGTTGATTGTTGTTGCAGCTGCACTCATCCAGGCAAATGGAGAGTATTCAATCACATTCCAGGCTTGTGTGTTACAGATGGTGTATTGAGTTTGAGGAGTCTGGCAATGAGTTAACTGAATTTCTAATTCTGATCTAAATATTATAGCTACAGTATTTATATAGATGGTTAAGTTCAATTTTTCCTCAAATAATAATCCTTTGGATGTTGATACTGGGGCACACAGAATTGCCTAATGCCAAAGGAGGATGAGAATTTTCCATTCTTAATTAAAAGTCAACCACATTGGTGTTGGTCTGGAGTCCCATGTAAGCCTAAGTGAAGCAGATGTCCTTCCCTGCAGGGCATTTATGAAAATAAAATTGATTACATGGTTACTATTAGGCCATTTTTTAATGCTAGATACTTATTGAATTCAAATTTCACCATGGGTTCGGAGGCGGATTGGAACCATGCCCCAGAACATTAGCATGGTGTTCCAATGACTAATCTAGTGACATTACCAACATACCATCACCTCCCTGGTAAATGGCCTTATGAACATTTTGTGTCCTTATCTAATTTTATACCACAAGTAATGTGTATCCTCCCCTCTAGACTGCCTCACATCTGTTACTGTGCATACAGGATAATATGCTAGACTATGTTACAATTCTGAAGTTGCTATGAAGCTCTATCTAATGTGTGTACTTACCATTAAAGCATCCTCTCTGTTCCACATTAGAGTCAACCCAAATTTTCCATAGAGTTTAGTATATTGAACATTTTGTTCTATATACAGACCAGATCCATAGTAAGGGAGTGAGACTCTGAAAAGTAGAAGTTAAATACATATTACCAGACTAATGGATGAACTTCTGAAATCAACAGCAATTAGCTAAAAAGGAAACATTTGTGAGCTTTAAGGAAAGGGAAGCAGAGTACACGAGGTGCCTTGCTATTAGGAATTCCAATGGGCCAAGTGACCTCCTTCAGAGCTTGAACTATTTCTAGAATTCTAACTTAGCACTTTCATTTCAAATGCCTTCAGAGAAAACAATATTGCATAGAAAACGGTTTCATCCAAAGACAGGGATAAGTGTTACTCTGACAGAGGAGAGCTGGATTTATATTTATCTAATGACTAAGAGAATAGATCCTTGAAAAATGTAATAAATGGCACTTCTGTGCTTTTTTGGTATTACCACAGCTCTCCCTCTAAAACTACAACAATTCAGTGGGACGATTTCTGCAGATTTGCTTTGTTTTATCCAGTGCTGTCAGCATTAAACAAAGGCAAATTATGTGTAATATGATTTAGACACAGCATAAGCAGGCTCTTGATTATGTCATCAAATACTTCGTGAACTTGCCAGCAGAGGTTAAATGTCGGCTGAAGTTCACTCTACAAACTCTCTACCTGTCTCTGATTGGAAAATGAACTTACTGGCTCAAGTTGAAGGCCCAAACAACTGAATAATGGCAGGCATGGTTGACAAGGAAGAAGACATTGACAGGCACAGACTCTGTCCGCTATTTGTCAATGGAAACTATCATCACGTCTGTGCACAAAACCCAAGAACATGCTGGCCGACCACTCAGACACAAACCGATTTGATTGTCTCCCCTGTCCAACTACATAACTGACCTCATACTGCCTGACTGTAAGCACTGATCCACACAATGCGGCCAGTCAAAAACACTTAACTGCTATCTGCTCAGCTTCTACACACTATTTTGATATCCACCTACATAAATAGACTAACCCCTTGTTCAACCATGTGAACTGACTGTCCATCCTCATGAATTAACTGACCTTCTCCATTCTCCTAAACTAACTGACCTCTGGTCAATCATCTCAAACTGACTGTCCATCCTTATAAACTGACTCATTCATTGTCCATCAACACAGTCTGACTGTTCATCTACATGATCATATTCTCCCTCTGTCCATCAGCACAAACTGACTGCCCATCCACATTAACTGACTGTCCCTTTGTCCATCAATGAGCATATTTTTACAAAATATTTAAAAGGAGGAATGTACAGTAGAGAAATGGAGAGATATTAGAAAGGAATTCCAGAGCTTGGAGTCTGGAGCTTTGAAGACAAGGCTCCTGTAGTGGAGAAATTATGTTTGGGAATACATAACTGGTTGGAATTAAAGGAACAAAAATATTTACAGAGGATTATGAAGCTGGAGGAGTCTGCCGAAATGGAGAAATGGTGAAGCCATAGAGAGATGTGAAAATGAGAATGAGAATCTTAAAATCAAAACATTGCTTGACTGGATTATGGGTCAGCGACCATGGGGTGAAGAGGAACCACACACACACTGAAATCTTCGGCTCCATTTACACACTCAGAATGCCCTGGTCCACCTGCACACATTGACTCAACAACATCTTTGCAGAAGCAGTAGCTGTCCCCCATCTATCCAGCTTCAGAGATTGACCATTGCCTAGTCGATCCACATTCAGTAATGTACTCTCATGTTTTCGACCCACATGCTAACTCTCCCAATGTATGACCATACAAACTGAGTGTCTATTTCCCAACGACCCAAAAATGCTGCCCTGTCCACACACATGTCTAACTATCCCCATCAATGCACATGCATTTACTATTCTGTGCTATGTCTATTCACACACAAGCTGGAATCTTTCCCGCCACTGAAAAATGTTAGCATTGGTGAAAAAATTGGAAGAATTGTGTGAGATCAGTGATTCAGGGATTCCTGATACCAAGAGCAACAAGCCCATTTTTCCAATCAAATGTTGAATGGCAAGATGAGATACTTGCTCGTGAGCAATATGCAGCTGATTTGCAAATATTAACATCCTCATTATCATGTCATCCAGCCTCATTGAAATACAGTTTCTCATTCTGCCATCTACTGGATAGAAACTAGACAATGACATGTTCTCAACATGAAAACCAGAGCAATTACCAGCAGTGACTCCAGCTTGCTGCTTTCCTTTCCAGCCCTACATCTTGGATGCAAGGCATCAATGGTTCAGGGCACACTTCATAGTCAGTGACCATCTTACTCATGCCTCTGTCAGCCAATTCCTGATGAAGGGCTTACACCCGAAACGTCAATTCTCCTGCTCTTCAGATGCTACCTGACCATTTGTGCATTTCCAGCACCACACTTTTTGACCCTGCCAATTTCTTACTGTCCAACCTGTCATTTGACAAGGACTATGCAGAATAGCTGTCAGTACTTGATCAAGTGCATGACCTGACCTTAAAGATTGCACAATGCCAGCAATACAGGAGGTCCCAGCAGTGGCCAATACTTCCACTAGTACAAAGAAGATAGCATGAGAAAACTCGCTAGGGCTCAATGACAGAAATCTTCAAGAAGCTTACCAAAATTGACACTTCTGATTTCTGGTAACACTCAGCTCACAGTGACTAACTCATGTCCGTTCATCTACACTATCTACTTATCCACAGAGACTGAATGCCCTGATGCCCAACCACTTATTGCTTCCTAAAGTCTATTGTCATCCATAATATTTTCCTGATTACTCTCATACATTCATTTTCCTTCTGTTGACCCCATTATTCTTTAGTTAGTCATGTAATGATTCAGATTTAATGAGTATGATACATTTAACTGACTTTTTATAGAAGTTTGTTCACGAGCAGATGAGTGCACAAACCATATCCTAAATTTCACATTTGCATTTTCTCATTTCGGATGAATTAAGCATACCATGATACCTGTTGAATAAAGTTGCTGCTGACATTCCTGTCATTGTCCACACAGAAGATTGCCTGTTTGGGAATCAATGACATGAATTCTCATCTTCAAGTGGTGGACATAATCGCATCACACCCCCAAAATAAAGCCTGAGAAGTTTTCAGGACAGATGATATACCTGCCAGATTACTGCCTGTGTGGTGACAACAAAATTCTTTTCCAATTATTTTAGGACATGGAGCAGTACAAAAATTCAAAATCGATTTATCAAAGTTAAAATTTGTTGTTAAAGATGCATCATGAGATCAAATTGTGAGCAAAGTTGGCTGAGACCCAAGATCCATAAACTGCCTCACTGAGAATACAAAGAATATAAAGAATACAAAATATTTCACTGATTAACTTACATAGCTCCATTGATGACCACAATTTTGGCTGTCATAAAAATCACAATATCCTTGATTGTTGTTGTGATATAATGTATCTTGGGATGCCCCTTAGAGATTGTGCGTTTAATTTGAACGGAGAAATCTTTATACACTTGATTGCAGTCAGACACAAAATTATAGTCGCAAGTTCCAGGAAACGTATAAAAATTCCCGTCGAAAGTCTTAAAGTGATTGTTTCCCCAGGTGCTGCAGACATGATCTCTGTGGTTTGGTAATCTAGCTGCAAAATGTAAATTCTAACATTTAGTAATGATGGAGAAAAACAAACTGAGAAATAGCTGCAATTTAGATTTTCCATATATAAAATGGGATAAAGTAAAGTAAAGAATTCACTTGTTTATCAGAGTTCTTTGCATCGTTCATGACATCTACAGTGCCAATTAAGACGAGAAGTTCTGCTCGCCCAATTTTTCACACTTACCATGTTTGATTTCCACACAGGAGGTGGATGAAATGGCCCAGATAAAAATCCAAATCGTAGTACACCAGGAACCCATGGTAGGCTGGGTCCTGTGAAGGCCAAACCTGAATCCCTACCTCACCCAGAGTTTAAACCTTTTAAACCAACTGTTGACCATAAAAGTTATGATTGGGTGTGGCTGTAAAGTGACAGGGTTCTTATTTTCAATGTAGATTTTAGGCTACTTCCAACATAATGGGTGGATCTTTTCATTGAAGTATATCCGTTCATCATCTGTTTCAGTAACCATATGGAGTGAGATTCCGGGATTGCAGTTTGTGCACGTTCACCAATGATAAAGTGATATAGCCTGTATTTGGAGAACAGAAGCTAAGATGCAATGTGTACAAATAGTGCTATTATGTAATGCATCCATATCATGCAGAAAAAATGTTATGTCCAAATGATGTTGTAACTTGGGATACACTCTGCATGTAACTACAATGCCACCTGACCAAGTAGCCCTGTTACCCAGGTGAATTGTGACATATTCTGGTCATGTAGCATAACATAACAACTCTGTGATTTCTTATGTTACATATTGGCTACCATTTGGAAGGTCGCCATTCAGCCCATTGTGTTTTCACAAACTTTCCAAATGAACATTCTGATTTAGCATTGATCTCCTACCTTGTCCCTGTAAGCTTGCACGTTGTTTCTATTCAAATAACTATCTAATACACTTTCAAATATTTGATTAACCAACCTCCACCACATTCTAAGCAGTGCATTCCAGATCTTAACTAGTTGCTGCGTGAAAATCTTTTTTCTCACGTTGTGTTTGTTCCTTCACAGATTATTTCAAATTTGCCACGCTCTCATTCTCGATCCTTTTACAGGTGGGTACAATTTCGCCCTATGTTTTTATTTATTTATTTATGTGTGGGGCTTGGGCATCGTTGGCTGGCCAACATTGGTAGCCCATCGCTTTTTGCCCTTGAGAAGGTGGTGGTGAGCTGCCTTCTTGAATCACTGCAGTCCACTTGCTGTGGGTTGACCCATAATGCTGGTAGGTAGGGAATACCAGGATTTTGACTCAACGACTGTGAAGGAGCGGTGGTATATTTCCAAGTCAGGATGGTGAGTGGCTTGGAGGGGAACTTGCAGGTGTTGGTATTCTCAAGTACCTGCTGCCCTTGTCCTTCTAGGTGGAAGTGGTCATGGGTTTGGAAGGTGCTGTCTAAGGATCGTTGAGTAATTTCTGCAGTGCATCTTGCAAATAGAATACACTGCTGCTACTGAGTGCTGTTGGTGAAGGGATTGAATGTTTGTGGATGTGGCACTAATCAAGGGGGTCGCTTTGTTCTGGATGATGTCAAGCTTCTTGAGTGTTGTTGGAGCGGTACCCATCCAGGCAAGTGGGGAGTATTCCATCAAACTCCTGACTTGTGCCTTGTAGATAGTGGATAGATTCTGTCCAGATCTGTCATGATTTTGAAATTTTCTATGAACCCTCCTCTTAGCTTTCTTCTGTTAAAGGAAACAGTTCCAACTTCATTAATCTATTTTTGTAACTGAAGTTCCTCATTCCTGGAACCACTCTAGAAATTATCTTCCACAATCTCTCTAATGCATTCACACCCTGTTTAAAGGGTGGCATCAGTGGGCACAGTACCTCAGCTAATGTATAATTAGTGTATTAGATAGGTTTGCTACAACTTCCCTGCTCTTGCTGTATACCCCTGTTAATACAGTTCAGATTACCAAATATTTTAATAACTGCTGTCTCTCCTTTTGCCTTGCCACCTTCAAAGACATGCTCATATACACCCTGCTCTGTTCCTCCACACATTTTGGAGTTATACCTTTGTCTTATCCTGCCTTTCCATATTCTTTCTACTAAAATGTATTACATCACATTTTTTCCATATTGACCTTCATCTGCCATCTGTCCATTCCATTGTCTTGTCAATGTCCATTTGAAATTCTACACTGTCCTTCTCACAATTGACAATATTTCCAAATTTGAAATTGCCTCCTCTATACCAAGGTTTAGATCACTAATACATACAATGGTACCACTACTTACTCCAGGGGAACTTACTCCGGGCGGCAGAGTGGCTCAGTGGTTAGCACTGCTGCCTCGTAGCACCAGGGACCCAAGTTTGATTCCAACCTCGGGTGACTCTCAGTGTGGAGTTTCCACGTTCTCCCCATGTCTGTGTCGGTTAACTCACACAATACAAAGATGTGCAAGTCAGGTGAATTGGCAATGATAAATTGTCCATAGTGTTAGGTGTGTTAATTAGGGGTCAGTGTACGGTAGCGAAATGGTTATGGGCAGTTACTCCTAGGAGGATCGGTGTAGACCTATTGGGCCGAAGGGCCTGTTTCCATACTGTAGGGAATCCAATCTAAAAAGGGGCAGCACGGTGGCTCAGTGGTTAGCACTGCTGCCTCACCGCACCAGGTCCCAGATTCAATTCCAGCCTTGGGCAACTGTCTGTGTGGAGTTTGCACCTTTCTCCCCGTGTCTGCATGGGTTTCCTCTGGGAGCTCCAGTTTCCTCCCACAGTCCAGAGATGTGCAGGTTAGGGTGAATTGGCCATTCTAAATTGCCCATAGTGTTACGTACATTAGTCAGAGGGAAATGGCTCTTCGGGGGGTCAGTGTGGACTTGTTAGGCCGAAGGGCCTGTTTCCACACTGTAGGGAATCTAATTAAACGTCACTACAAAACATCCTCCAGCATGAAAAATATTCACTTACCGTTGATTTCTGTTTCTATTACTAAGCAAATTTGATAACTACTGTCTATTTTTTCTTTGAGTTCTAACTTTGCTCATAAGTCATTTTTTTGTGCTATTGTATTAAATGCCTTTTGGAAGTCCATTTAAACAACAGCAATGGCATTCTCTTCATTGGCGTTCTCTGTTACAACTTCAGAAAGCTCCAGTAAATCAGTTCCCTTAAGAATTCCATGCTGGCTAACTTTAACTAACCCATATTTGTCTGTGTAACTATTAGTTCTACATCAAATAATTGCTTCCAAAAGTTCTCTTCCTCTCTCCACATCCCCCCAAAAAGTTAAACTGACTCAAAGTTTGGGAGAAGATTTGTAGCTCATTGTTGTGGTCCTGTTCGCCGAGCTGGGAATTTGTGTTGCAGACGTTTCGTCCCCTGTCTAGGTGACATCCTCAGTGCTTGGGAGCCTCCTGTGAAGCACTTCTGTGATCTTTCCTCCGGTATTTATAGTGGTTTGTCTCTGCCGCTTCCAGTTGTCAGTTCCAGCTGTCCGCTGCAGTGGCTGGTATATTGGGTCCAGGTTAATATGCTTATCGACCTATAAATGCCAGAGGAAACATCACAGAAGCACTTCACAGGAGGCTCCCAAGCACTGAGGATGTCACCTAGACAGGGAACGAAACGTCTGCAACACAAATTCCCAGCTTGGCAAACAGAACCACAACAGTTAAACTGACTGGTCTGTGATTGCTGGGTGTCGGCTTCCATTATTTTTGAACAAGAGTGTAATGTTTGCAATTGTCCAGTGTTAAGATGGAACTTAGGTGAGATTTCCCAATGTGTATGGTTCCAGACAGGCTACCCCAAACCTTTAAACTGCCAGATAGGGAAGAGTAAAATAATTTTCCTCATTCACCCATCTTCTTGGTTGGTGGCAAAAAGGTTAAATTTGGAAAACAAAAACTCCCTTTCCTTCAGATATCTTTCTCCCAGATGCAAATGTTTTCAAAGATTTTTATCAGTCTTCTTTGAATTAACAAAGAGTGAGTTTATTAATTAGTAAACATAAGAATAATTAGTAGTGCAACACACATGCAGATTACAAATAAGATATTTTTGTTTGTGAATTGTCCATGAAGGGCCAATAGTTGAACTTTGCAGCCATTGCAGTGGAGGTTCCAGTAGTGTTGGCAGTGGTAGGTGAACAGACAGCTTTATGAACCTTAGTTTTGCAGTTTGGCTGAGATTCTGTTGTCCTGATGCCTTTTGAATGTGATTGAATTCCAGCATTCAGTGTGAGAGAGATTCCTTTTGTTGTCCCATTCACTTTTTAACTGGTTTCAACGCAGAGTAAAGAAATCTACAGGGTTAACCAGAGGATGTTTTTTGGTTATTGTCACTTAAACTCATTGACTGCACTTGATAGCACTCAATCCTGTTAATCCACTTAAGTTGAATTTAAATTTGCTTTTTTGCATATTTCTAGATGATAAAATTGTCATCTGTACAAAAGATGACTTTCTGCCGAGAGGGAAGACATAGTCAGCCCCCCATGGTTTCTTGTTATGCCTCCCCCTGTTGACAATCGACATGGGAAACATTTATGGCTTCAAATTGGACTTTGCCAGATATTAACTGAATTTAAATCCAGTTTTTCTGTAGCAGTTCTCCTTTTTAAAAAAATACAATTTGGAATTAAAAGAAAAAGTTCTATAAATATTTTAGAGTTTGATCTCGGTCATAACAAAAGGTCTCTTGCACAAATCCTAAGTCTAAACACTGAAATCTATGGCCCTTGCCTCCATAATTTCCACTCCCACTTTAATAGCCTTATCCGGTTCTGGTGCCTTGTCATAAGAACATAAGCTATAAGAGCAGAATTAGGCCACTTAGCCCATCGAGGTAAAAACAACGACTGCAGATGCTAGAAACCAGATTCTAGATCAGTGGTGCTGGAAGAGCACAGCAGTTCAGGCAGCATCCAAGGAGCTTCGAAATCGACGTTTCGGGCAAAAGCCCTGATGAAGGGCTTCGAAACGTCGATTTCGAAGCTCCTTGGATGCTGCCTGAACTGCTGTGCTCTTCCAGCACCACTAATCCACTTAGCCCATTGAGTCTACTCCTACATTCAATCGTGGCTGATATGTTTCTCAACTCCATTTACCTGCCTACTACCCAAAACTTGTGATTCCTTTACTAATTAAGAACGTATCTATCTCTTCATACACTCAATGACTTGGCTTCCACAGCCTTCTGAGGCAATAAGATCCAAAGAATCACCACCGCTGGCTGAAGAAATTCCTTCTCAATTCGATTCTAAAAGGTCATCCCCTCACTTTGAAGCTGTGCCTTTGGGTCCTAGTCTGTCCTACGAGTGAAAACATCTTCTCTACATCCACATTAACCTGGCCTATTCTGTAAGTTTCAATGAGATTCCCCCTCATCCTTTTAAACTTCATCAAGTACAGCCCCAGAGACCTCAACCACTCCTCATATAACAAGTCTTCATCCCAGGACCTCAGGTGATCACCTGATTGCAAAAGCTGTGCAACTGGTCACGGTAGAAATACCTGAGACCACTTGCACTCTGAGCCCTGCTGGAGACCTGACACCAGCTCAACCCCAGGCAGGCAAGGACTCAGTAATGTTGGCAATCATGTACTTCATGATTGAATGAACATGAACAGGGAGTGGCAGACAGGTATGTAGGTTGCATTAGTTAGTATCGCGTAAGAACTGCTGTACTACAATCATCTGGCCACCTTCATGAAAACAAACAGAAATTTCTGAAGAAACTCAGCAGGTCTGACATCATCTGTATTGAGAAAGCAGAGTTAACATTTTGAGTCCAGTGACCCATCGTCAGAACATGGTCAGGTTGGCGGCTGCCTTTGTAACCATGTCCAGCATCCTCAGGGTCGGCTGGAGAGATGCACATACCTCCACACCATCACTTTAGCCATGGTCCTTAGGACCAAAGGCATGGTGATAGAGAGACAGGTACCTGACACACACTCAGGTGGTACTTCCTCACAAGGAGACAGGGGCGCATCAAGAGACATCTAGCCAGAGGACATCTCAGGAGACATCCAGGACACTAGGCATGACCAGATCCTATACTTCCAGCCCTTGGAAGTTCATGCTGACAAGGATCAATTTGCATGCGGCCTATCCAGACACAAGTGCCTTGGAGCTAGCCGACCAAACCTGCTGGATCAATGGGCTCCACCTTTGATTTGACACCCTGCACCCAAGTAGTGAAACCAGGGAGTGCAATAAGACACAGCAGAGGGAAGAGGAAGAAGATGACTTACTTAGGGCACTTTGCTGGCATAGGTCACAATGCATGTGCATGGTGTGTTATTTTACAGTTTTTTTTAATGAGTGGTCACTGATTTCACCTTAAATGTAATTTTAATGTCTCTCTGTATAGCTCCAAATGTCAATGACTGCAGACAGTGTTCTATTGGTGAAAGTTTGTGCTGAGAGCCTGCTACTTTATCTGGAAGTAAAAGGAACAATACACATACATGGGTATGGGGGTGCTGACATCTTTAGCACTTTTCATACCATGCCCCTTTTCTTTCATGGCCTCTTTGCTATGAATCAGTTGATCAGCGATATCTGTGGCAACACAAAGATGAGGCACAATGCATTCGAATAGCCACAGAATAGGGCTTCCACGGGGCTGGGACCTGTAGTGTGCATCGGTTAGTGTTCAATATTCTTTCTCTTTAAAGGCTCTGACATTGGAGGATCCTGCAGCCTCCTTACCAAAGGTTGAATCACTTATTCCATCCACTCCAAATATGATTGCAACCATTTTCTTCATCACTGTGCTGTTTGGATTTCCAACACAAGTCAAGGCAAGACTGAAAACTCCTTGATCGCAAGTTTTCAGGTACCAACTCAATGTGTCAATGTGCTCCTAGGCGTCCCAATTCTGGGAGCCATTTCCATAAACTTCATGAGCTTTGAAGCTCCCCAAGTTGTCCCGCCAACTATCTGTATGCACCTGCCTACCTTTTCCAACCAGCCCCTGGTACATAGATGAACTATGCGCTCTTATTATTCTACATTACCACTACTTAAAACAAAGTAGAGTCCATCGATGTTGTGCTGACCTTTTATTCTACACTAAGAACAAACTAACCTACATACCCTTCATTTTACTATCTTCCAAGTGTAGCTTATATGTCCCTAATGTCTCTGACTCTACTACCACTGCTGGCACAGTATTCCACACACCCACCACTCTCTGTGTAAAGAACCTACCTCTGATATCGCCCCGAAACCTTCCTCCAATCACCTTAAAATTATGTCCCCTCGTGATAGACATTTCTTCATTCTGTCTATGCCTCTCATCATCTTGTACACCCCTATCAAGTCACCGCTCATCCTTCTTCGCTCCATTGAATAAAGCCCAAACTCCCTCAACCTTTCTCATAAGATGTGTCCTCCAGTCCAGGCAGCATCCAGGTAAATCTCCTCTGCACCCTCTCTAAAGCTTCCACATCCTTCCTATAATGAGCAAACAGAACTAAACACAATATTCCAAGTGTGGTCTAACCAGGGCTTTATAGAGACGCAGCATAAACTTGCGGCTCTTAAACTCAATCCCCCTGCTAATGAAAGCCAACACAACATAAGCCTACTTAACAATCCTATCAACTTGGGTAGCAACTTTGAGGGATCTATGTTCCTCCACACTACCAAGAATCCTACCTTTAACCCTATAATCTACATTCAAATTCGACCTTCCAAAATGAATCACTTCATAAATTCCAAGTTGGACCCCATTTGCTGCTTCTCTGCATTCTGTCAATACCCCATTGCAACCTACAAACAGCCCTCCACACTATTCACAACTTCACTAACCTTTGTGTCATCACTAACCCACCCTTCCACTTCATCATCCAAGTCATTTATTAAAATCACAAAGAGCAGAGGTCCCAGAACAGATCCCTGTGGAACATCACTGAGTTCCAGGCTGAATACTTTCCACCTACCACCACCCTCTGTCTCCTATGGGCCTCCTTACTTGAATGAGCCTACTATGGGGAAAATTATTAAACACCTTGCTAAAATCCATGTACACCACATCTACAGCTCTATCTTCATTAATGTGTTTTGTCACATTCTCAAAGAATTCAGTAAGGCTTGTGCAGCCTCACCTGCCCTTCACAAAGCCTAGCTGACTGTCTCTAATCAAACTCTGCTTTTCTAAATAATCATAAATCCTGTCTCTCAAAATTCTCTCCAATAACCTGCCTACCACCGATGTAAGACTGATTGCTGTGTCATTCTAGGGTTATCCCTATTCCCTTTCTTGAAGAAGGAATACATTTGCCATCCTCCAATTAACTGGTACTACTCCAGTGGACAGTGAGGATGCAAAGAACATTGCCAAAGGTGCAGCAATCTCTTCCCTTGCTTCTCATAGAAACCTTGGGTACATCCTGTCTGGCCCAGGACTTATCGATCCTCATGTTTGTCAACATTTCCAACACATCCTCCTTTTTAGCATCAATCTGTTCAATTGTATCAGACTGTTTCACACTGTCCTCACAAATGACAAGGTCCCTCTCACTAGTGAATACTGAAGTAAGGTATTCATTTAGGATCTCCACTATTTCCTCCGACTCCAGGCACAAGTTCCCTCCACTATCCCTAATTGGCCCTACTCTCACTCTGGGCATAGAACATAGAACAGTACAGCATAGAACAGGCCCTTCGGCCCACAATGTTGTGCTGACCACTGATCCTCATGTATGCACTCTCAAATTTCTGTGACCATATGCATGTCCAGCAGTCTCTTAAACGTCCCCAATGACCTTGCTTCCACAACTGCTGCTGGCAACACATTCCATGCTCTCACAACTCTCTGTGTAAAGAACCTGCTTCTGACATCCCCTCTATACTTTCCTCCAACCAGCTTAAAACTATGACCCCTCGTGTTAGCCATTTCTGCCCTGGGAAATAGTCTCTGGCTATCGACTCTATCTATGCCTCTCATTATCTTGTATACCTCAATTAGATCCCCTTTCCTCCCTCTTTTCTCCAATGAAAAAAGTCCGAGCTCAGTCAACCTCTCCTCATAAGATAAGCCCTCCAGTCCAGGCAGCATCCTGGTAAACCTCCTCTGAACCCTCTCCAAAGCATCCACATCTTTCCTATAATAGGGCGACCAGAACTGGACACAGTATTCCAAGTATTCCTCTTGTTCATCATATAAATGTAGAATGCCTTGAGGTTTTCCTTAATCCAACTCGCCAAGGCTTTTTCATGCCCCCTCCTAACTCTCATAAGTCCGTTCTCCAGTTCTTTCTTGGCTTTCTGCTTATACAGTGTTTGCAGCATAACCTGCTGGCACATGGTGCAGGTGTGAGATTGATTTAACACACAGTTGCAGAGCAAGATGTATGCTATCGTGTCTGAGGACTGCTGATCAGCAATTCAAGCTGCATGGTTGTATGACTGCTGTAATTGATACAGCAAAGGAAGGCAAGACTGGGCATGGATTGTATGAGGCTGTTGGTGGGTGCTGAGTAATTGAGTGCTAAGAGACCAAGCGAGCATCTCTGAGCAACCTAGTCCAATCTATGAGCTGGGTGTCAATCTGCGAACATTATGTGTCCTTGCTGTACCCTTTAATGCTTATTGCTGGTGTGCCTTGAGATCCAAGTCTGCAGTTGCAGAACACCTTGCCAGGGCCTCTGACTGGTGCAGTGATGGTGGTGAGGGCTTAGTAAGTGGCTGATGCTAATGACTATGAATGATGATGCATGTGGCTGATGCCTATGAATCATGTATGTGATGCACTTTAGATGCAATATGGAGGGCCTTTGGAGCAAGCAGAGAGCTGAATCCCCAGGTACTGTTCTGGTTTCCATGTCAAAGTTTTTTGACATCTGGCTTTTTTGGCATGTTTGGTAAGCATAAAAGCTGAATATTAATGAACTGGGTTGAGCCACTGACAAAACATTTAACAAGCAATAATCCCCCTTATTTGGGAACTCATTGCTATCTCCACATCTCCATGTTAGATACGTAGCAGAGTTCATGAGTTTATGAATGGCTTGAGAATACTTGAAACTCTTTCAAACAGTGATGAAACAATAGGCTGATATTCATGCTGCAGCCTGAAACTTTTAGCCAGCAGACTGTGGTAGTGGTCCTACTAATATCACCTGAACCCTGAAAGCCTCGATTCAGTCGTCTGTGCAGATTAACTCAGGAAAATTAATTATTTGATTGAAATCTCACATTAGGGTCAAACTGTAGGCCTATTTGAAGCTCACTACCTGACTAACTAAAACAGAAATATTAGCAAATTTATGTTCCTTCCTTCCCTCAAATGGTTGCAGAATAGTGAGCAGGTTTAATGAGGCTGCTCACTTCACTTAAGGACTTATACAAAGTCAAGCGAGGCTGCATCACCATTAGCTCTCCATGATGTAGATATGGGAGAGATCCCTTCCATAAGGCAACATCCCTAGCACTAAGCCTAGATAAGCAGACCTACATCAGGAAAAAGAATAACTTCATGCTGGAATACTAATACATCACAGCAGCAGTAGTCCCTCATTTATGGTCATGCCCAAACCACATGACTGTGCCTTGATTACTAAACAGTTAATGTCGTAACTAGAGTTGACTCAAAGCCCAATACCTTGACTGGAAGATTGCATAATTAGTATAGGCAAAGTAGGCTACATTAAGAAAGTGGAAAACAATCTTCACTTTCATAACTTTCGACAGGTTATGCCAGTGTTTAGCTATGCCTTCAAACACCTTTGAAAGGCTGAAAGTTCTGAAAGGTCACTTGACCCGTAATGTTAACTCTGATTTCTCTCCACAATAGACTGCTGAGATTTTCTGGCGGTGCAGTGGCTCAGTCGTTAGCACTGCTGCTTCACAGTGCCAGGGTCCCAGGTTTGATTACAGCCTTGGGCGACTGTCTGTGTGAAGTTTGCACATTCTCCCCGTGTCTGTGTGGGTTTCCTCCCACAATCCAAAGATGTGCAGGTCAGGTGAACTGGCCATGCTAATTTGTCCATTGTGTTAGGTGAATTAGTCAGAGGAGGGTGGGTTACTCTTCAGAGGGTTGGTATGGACTTGTTGGGCCGAAGAACAGCTTAATGTTCCAGGATACAAGTGCTATAGAAAGGGAGGCAAGAGAAGAGGGGGAGTGGCATTTTGATAAGGGATAGCGTTACAGCTGTACTTGGGGAGGATATGTCTGGAAATACATCAAGGGAGGTTATTTGGGTGGAACTGAGAAATAAGAAAGGGATGATCCTCTTATTGGGATTGTATTATAGAGCCCAATAATCAGAGGGAAATTGAAAAACAAATTTGTAATGAGATTTCAGTTAACTGTAAGAATAGTAGGGTGGTTATGGTCGGGGATTTTAACTTTCCAAACATAGACTGGGACTGCCAAAGTGTTAAGGGCTTAGATGGAGAGAAACATGTTAAGTGTGTTCAAGAAAGTTTTCAGATTCAGTGTGTAGATGTACCTACTAGAGAAGGTGCAAAACTTGACCTACTCTTGGGAAATAAGGCAGGGCATATGACTGAGGTGTCAGTGGGGGAGCACTTTGGGGCCAATGACCATAATTGTATTAGTTTTAAAATAGTGATGGAAAAGACCAGATCTAAAAGTGGATGTTCTAAAGTGGAGGAAGGCTAATTTTGACAGTATTAGGCAAGAACTTTCAAAAGCTGATTGGGGACACATGTTTGCAGGTAAAGGGACAGTTGGAAAATGGGAAGCCTTCAGAAATGAGATAACGAGACTCCAGAGACAGTATATTCCTGTTTGGGTGAAAGGAAAGGTTGGTAGGTGTAGGGAATTAGAGTCATAGAGATGTACAGCATGAAAACAGACCCTTCGGTCCAACCCATCCATGCTGACCAGATATTCCAACCCAATCTAGTCCCACCTGCCAGCATCTGGCCCATATCCCTCCAAACCCTTCCTATTCATATCCCCATCCAAATGCCTCTTAAATGTTGCAATTGCACCAGCCTCCACCACATCCTCTGGCAGCTCATTCCATATGCTGGATGACTAGAGAAATTGAGGGTTTGGTTAAGAAAAAGAAGGAAGCATATGTCAGGTATAGACAGAATAGATTGAGTGAATCCTTAGAAGATATAAAGGCAGTAGGAGTACACTTAAGAGGGAAGTCAGGAGGGCAAAAAGGGGACATGAGATAGATTTGACAAATAGAGTTAAGGAGAATCCAAAGGGATTTTACAAATGCATTGAGGACAAAAGGTAACGAGGGACAGAATAGGACCTCTCAAAGATCAGCAAGGCGGCTTTTGTGTGGAGCCACAGAAGAGGGGGGAGATACTAAATGAGTATTTTGCATCAGTGTTTAATGTGGAGAAGTGCATGGAAGATATAGAATGTAAGGAAATAGATGGTGACATCTTGAAAAATGTCCATATTACAGAGGAGGAAGTGCTGGATGTCTTGAAACGCATGAAGGTGGATAAATCCCCAGGACCTGATCAGGTGTACCCTAGAACTCGGTGGGAAGCTAGAGAAGTGATTGCTGGGCACCTTGCTGAGATATCTGTATCATCGATAGTCACAGATGAGATACCACAAGACTGGAGGTTGGCTAACATTGTACCACTATTTAAGAAAGATGGTAAGGATGAGCCAGGGAACTATAGACCAATGAGCCTGACATCAGTGGTGAGCAAGTTGTTGGAAGGAATCCTGAGGGACAGGATTAACACGTATTTGGAAAGGCAAGGACTGTTTAATGATACTCAGCATGGCTTTGTGTGTGGAAAATCATATCTCACGAACTTGATTGAGTTTTTTTAAGAAGTCACGAAAAGGATTGATGAGGGCAGAGCGGTGGACATGATCTATGTGGACTTGGTAAGGCATTCGACAAGATTCGCCATGAGACAGGACTTTTTGGAGGTTTATAAAATCATGAGGGGCATGGATAAGATAAAGAGACAAAGTCTTTTCCCTGGAGTGGGGGAGTCCAGAACTAGAGGGCATAGGCTTATGGTGAGAGGGGAAAGGTGTAAAAGAGACCTAAGGGGCAACCTTTTCACGCAGAGAATGGTGCGTGTATGTAATGAGCTGCCAGAGGAAGTGGTGGAGGCTGGTACAGTTACAAAATTTAAATTGATTCACTGTGGCAATGGAGGAGGCCGAGGATGGGCATGTTGGAGAGGGAGTGGGAAGGGGAATTGAAATGGGTGGTGGTCAGGTTATTCCTTATGGGCCCAGCTGAGATGCTCGGCGAAACGTTCCCTAAGCTTACGTTTGGTCTGAATGATTTGGATAAGACCATCGGGAGCATTCAATACAGTAAACTAGATTGGAGGAGAGGCAGGCGAACTTCTGTTTCATCTGGAAGGACTGTTTAAGGCTCTGGATAGAGATGAGCGAAGTGGTGTGCCAGCAGGTTTTGCATCTTTTATGGTTGCAGGGGAAGGTACTGTGGGGGTTGGGAGTTTGGTGGGGAGAGTGGTGTGAATCAAGGAGTGACAAAAGGAACAGTCCTTATGGAAGCCAGAGAGTGGTGCGGATGGGAAGATGTTCTAGGTGATGGGGTCAAATTGGAGTTGGTGGAATTGTTTGAGGATGATTCATTAGATTTGGAGACTAGTGGGGTGAAACATGAGGACAAGGGGGACCCTGTTTTTATTATGCTTGTGGGAGTTTAGAGCAGACAAGTAGGGAATGGAGGAGGTGCAATGGAGGGTTGTCTGGGTGACAGAGGGGGGAAAGCACATTGTTTTAAAATAGATGGACATCTGGGATACTTGGGAGTGGAACATCTCCTTGTCAGAGCAGATGTGACAGAGATGGAGGAATTGGGAAAACGGGATGGAGTTTATGCAAGATATGGGGTAGGAGGAGGTGCAGTCCAAGTAGTTATGGGAATCTGTGGGTTCATAGTAAATGTCAGTCCGTAAACTGTTGCCGGAGATGGGAATGGAGAGGTGAAGAAAGGGGAGGGAGTTGTTTGAGATAGACCAAGTAAATTTGAGGGCAGGGCGGAAATTGCTCCAGTTCACCATAGGTGCAGGATGCAGCATCAATGCAGTCATCGATGTAATGATAGAAGAGTTGAAGAACTGTACCTGTGTATGTGCTGAAGAGGGATTGTTCGACATAGCTGACAAAGAGGCAGGCATAGCTCGGACCCATGCTGGTGGTCATGGTCACCCCTTGGATTTGAAGGAAATGGGAAGAGTTGAAGGAAACATTATTGAGGGTGACGACTAATTCGGTGAGGTGGAGGAGGGTATTAGTGGAGGGTGACTGGATGGGTATGTTGGAGAGGAAGAAACTGAGGGTCTGAGGGCTGTCATTGTGGGGTATGGATGTGTATAAGAACGGCATGTCCATAGTGAAGATGAAGTACTGGGGGTCTGGGAACTGGAAGTTTCCGAAGAGGTAGAGGACTTAGTTAGTGCCCCAGATATAGGTAGGAAGTGGAAGTGCCTGGACCAAGGGGGACAGAATAGAGTCAAGATAGGAAGAAATGAGTTTGTTGGGGCAGGAACATGTGGAGATAACAAGTCGGTGGGGGTAGTTGGGCTTATGGATCTTGGGAAGCAGATAGAATTGGGCAGTGCAGGGCTGGGGGCCTGAGGTTAGACGTGGGTGGAGGGGAGATCACCAGAGGCGATGAGGTCACAGATCGTGTGGTGATGATAGCCTGGTGGGTCATGGTCAAGGGGGAGGTAGGATGTGGTGTCAGCTAGTGTTCGGCCTCTGAGACATAGATGTCCATCCTCCACAGCCCCGCCTTCATTAGAAGAATGCTACATAGACTTGGTTGCACCCAGCTCAACTCAGTGGTTACAGCACTGTCTTATCAACTGGGATTGTGAGTTTGAGTTTCATAGGGGCTTTGAGGTGTTTTATATCCCTGCTGGCTTCAACAACAGAAAGAGTGATTTATATTTTAGAATCTTCTTGTGGCACAGTGGTAGTGTCCCTACCCCTGGACCACAAGACCTGGGTTTCCACCTACTCCAGAGTTATGTAGTTGCAACTCTGAAGAGGTTGGTTCCAAAATACTTCTAAAAAAAATAAGAGGAGCAATTCACACTGGTTTTGTGCCTTCTTCAATAGTGTCTTCAGACAGCATATTCGACTGGACTAGCATCTCCACCTCCATGTACTTTGTAGTGAGCATCATCAGAATGACCCGATCCAGATCACCTTGGTGAGACAGCTCAAAGACCAGAATCTGTCCTAGATTAGAGCAGAAACTGAAATTGACAGCTGCAGATTCTAGAACATCAGCCAACCCTCAAAGACTGAGGAACAGCCTGTCCAAGCCAAGTATTACCAGTCATTTCAGTTCAAATGCAGTGGTAGGAACTTGTAGAATAGGGTCTAGTGAATTCTCAAAAGCACGTGTCAAAGGAAGATAGCAAATGTAGATCTGAGACTGTTTATTTAGAGATTTATGACTGCTTACTGAAGAGTCCTGCGAAGATATTGATAGAATTTGATATAGTTTAAGTACACTGGTAGAACCTGAAAACTTTTGTGCTTACTTGATAAAATATTCAAAAAAATTTGTCAGGACGTTCTCCTGACCCTTGTCCCCTCTGTCTATCTCATCATGTAACTCATCAGTTAAAAAGAGTTACTGCAAACTGGTCAAGGTTAATCAGGATACATTACTCATCTTTTTACCTTACAAAAGGAGAAAATTCCCTTGAGTTCTGATGAAGGGTCACTGCTTTCTCTCCACATATGCTTCCAAAACTGCTGAGTTTCTCCAGCTATTTCTGTTTTGGTGACAACTCCTATGGTCAGTGGTCCTTACATAAAGTCACGCTCCAGATACACTTGATAAAGGAATGGGCATATGCCCTTTTTCAATCCCTTTTACCTGTACCTTGGTACTTACTTCACTCTCTTGTTGGTCGATCATACCTTTCCCTAGTAGTGGAGATTGGCTGATCTGGTAACTGCTGGTATCAGTACAGGCTTGCTCGCCTTACCCTGGGAAAATATAGAATCCTCATAGAATCCTTCATAGAAGGTGGAAACAGGCCATTAGGTCCAACAAATCCACATTGACTGTCCGAGAGCATCCCACCCAGACTCATCCAGCTACTCTATCCATGTAACCCTGCTTTTCCCATGGCTAATCCACCTAACTTTCATATCCATGGATACTATGAGTAATTTAGCATTGCCAATCCACCTAACCTGCACATCTTTGACCTTGAAGAAGCGGGGACTCTCAGTTCAGGGTTAGGGACACGACCACGGTGCCACAAAAGCCCTTTGAGGCTTTTTAATTTGTTTCAGTTTCAGATGGGACATCTGAAACTGTTAAGCTCTTATTTGAAGAGGGGCGAACCCACTCCCTCAGTTTATAAAAGAAAGGTCACCTTTCTCCGAGACCAAATGAACTTATGTTTTCAAAGGCGCCAATTTAACAAATATTTCTTAAATTAACACAAAAATTGGCTTATTAATTACTAAATGAAAGAAGAAATAGTAATGCAACACACAAGCACAGATTAGAAGTAAGAGATTCATCCCAAAAGAGACAAGCTAAGATATATAGATCAGTCAATGAATTGTTCAGGAAGAGCAGAATATAGTTGAATATTGTGGCTGTTGCATTTGATTTTACCAATAGTGTGACATTGATAATTAACAATCAATTTCAAAATTCTTAGACTTAGATTGACAGAAACATATTTGTACTGATTCTTGTCAGGAATAGCTGACTGGCAACGGTCAGAATGAAAGGATTGGCATGGTGGCTCAGTGGTTAGCACTGTTGCCTCACAGTGCCAGGGACCAAGTTCAATTCCAGCCTTGGGCAATTGTCTGTGTTGTGTTTGCACATTCTCCCCATGTCTATGTGGGTTTCCTCTCTCAGTCCAAAAATGTGCTGGTTAGGTGAATTGGCCACACTAGTTGTATTGGTCAGGGATAAAATATAGAGTCTAGGTGGGTTACTCTTTGGAGGGTCAGTGTGGACTTTTAGACTGAAGGGCCTGTTTCCACAATGTAGGGATTCTATGAAAGTAAGTCTTTTCTGTTTGCTTGCCCTGCCATTCAAGAATAGTTAAGCGAGTGTACTTAAAGCTTAGATCCACACAGCACAATAGTCTGTACAATCGGGCTAACATACACCACACATAACCAAAGTTGAAGCTCACTTTTAATTGCCGAACCTATGTATTCTGTCCCTCCCTGCTATGTTCTGATTATCATTACCCACATATCTTCCCTGCTGTATTGCCTTTCCTTTCTCTTTGATTTACTATGTCTTCCCTCATGTATTCTGGTAGGGGTAAAATATATCTCTCACCAAACTGCTGCTTATTTTGTCATTACATTCATAGTTTCAGACACTTACAGGGATTACAAATTCAGTTTGTCACGCATTTTCATCATTTGAAGCTTCTTTGTTATCTTGTCCAGTGTGACAATTTGGAATTTCTCACCAGGTTGCCACTGAATGTACAGCCGCAGTCAACAATTGGTTGTGTTCCTTTTTTAAAAACATGATTAAATTAAACTTCAATACACCCATAGGTGATAGGAGGTTATGATCCATGCTTATGAAAATATTCATGTCCTAGCCATTGCCACCTACAATCATGTCTCTGTAGTGGCTATCAGGTTGTACACATTTCTTTGTACTTGTGCTATCAGTTCATTTGGTAATGCTGCATTCATGGATATTTAAAGCCTTGAATTCTGTCTTCAGAGTCATAGAGTAATACAGCATGGAAACACATCCTTCAATCCAACCAATCAATGCCAACAATCTTCGCAGTCTAAACTAGTTCCCCCACCTACGCTTGGCCTATATCCCTCCAAACCTTTCCAAATCATGAACTCATCCAAATATGTTTTAAACATTGCAACTGTACCTGCATCCACCACTTCCTCTGGCAGTTCATTCCACACTCAAACTATGCCCTTTGTAAAGACGTTACCCTTCATTTCCTTTTAAAATCTTTCCTCTCTTCACCTTAAAAATATATCCCCTTGTTTTGAATCCCCCAGCTGAGGGAAAAGAGCTTTGTCATTCATCTTATCCAAGACCCTCGATTTTGTAAACCTCAGTAAAGCCACCCCTCAACCTACTATGCTTCAGTGAAAAAAGTCCCAGCCTTTCCAGACCATTTTTATATCTCGAACCATCCATTCCTGGCAACATCCTGGTAAATTATTTCTGAATCTTCTCCACCTTATTCATATCTTTCCTATACTCTGGCCTTATCTACTGGTGAACACACTCTGTCCCTCCCTGCTATGTTCTGATTATCATTACCCACATATCTTCCCTGCTGTATTGCCTTTCCTTTCTCTTTGATTTACTATGTCTTCCCTCATGTAATTAATCACTCCTATTTAAAGGCACATCTACCACCCTGGTTGTACAACTTGCCAGAACTCTGATCCCAGCACTGTTCAGATGAACTTGTCCCATTAATATGCTTCCCAGTTTTCAGTACTGATGTTAATGCAAAGAAACAGAATATAATTTCTCCCATATCAACTTTGCATTTAAATCTCTAAACTTAGCTGTGAATAATTCTCCTGCGAAGCACTAAAGGTGCATTAAGCTTTGGCAAATAGAATTAAGGAGAATCCAAAGGGTTTTTACAAATACATTAAGGACAAAAGGGTAACTAGGGAGAGAATATGGCCCCTCAAAGATCAGCAAGGCAGCTTTTCTGTGGAGCCGCAGAAAATGGGGGAGGTATTAAATGAGTATTTTGCATCAGTATTTACTGTGGAAAAGGATATGAAAGATATAGACTGTAGGAAAATAGATGGTGACATCTTGCAAAATGTCCAGATTACAGAGGAGGAAGTGCTGGATGTCTTGAAACAAGTAAAGGTGGATAAATCCCCAGGACCTGATCAGGTGTACCCGAGAACTCTGTGGGAAGCTAGAGAAATGATTGCTGGGCCTCTTGCTAAGATATTTCTATCATCGATAGTCACAGGTGAGATGCCGGAAGACTGGAGGTTGGCAAATGTGGTGCCACTGTTTAAGAAGGGTGGTAAGGACAAGCCAGGGAACTATAGAGCAGTGAGCCTGACATCAGTTGTGGGCAAGATGTTGGACGGAATCCTGAGGGACAGGATGTACATATATTTGGAAAGGCAAGGACTGATTCGGGATAGTCAACATGGCTTTGTGCGTGGGAAATCATGTCTCACAAACTTGATTGAGGTTTTGAGAAAGTAACAAAGAGGATTGATGAGGGCAGAGCGGTAGATGTGATCTATATGGATTTCAGTAAGGAGTTCACCGAGGTTCCCCATGGGAGACTGATTAGCAAGGTTAGATCTCATGGAATACAGGGAGAACTAGCCATTTGGATACAGAACTGGCTCAAAGATAGAAGACAGAGGGTGGTGGTGGAAGGTTGTTTTTCAGACTGGAGGCCTGTAACCAGTGAAATGCCACAAGGATTGGTGCTGGGTCCTCTACTTTTTGTCATTTACTTAAATGATTTGGATGCGAGCATAAGAGGTACAGTTAGTAAGTTTGCAGATGACACCAAAATTGGAGGT
>NC_057725.1:66647206-66681996 GCF_004010195.1 Chiloscyllium plagiosum
GGAAAGATATAAAAGAGACCTAAGGGACAACTTTTTCACAAAGAGGGTGGTGTGTGTATGGAATGAGCTGCAAGAGGAAGTGGCGGAGGCTGGTACAATTGCAACATTTAAGAGGCATTTGGATGGGTATATGAATAGGAAGGTTTGGAGGGATATGGGCCGGGTGCTGGCAGGTGGGACTAGATTGGGTTGGGATATCTGGTCAGCATGGACGGGTTGGACCGAAGGGTCTGTTTCCATGCTGTACATCTCTATGACTCTATAAATGTTTGTTGCTGTATTTATGTGTTTAATAAGGGAAAGATATCAGTGCTGATGAACAGAATACTTACTTATCTTTGTCATCCTTGCTAGCATTTTGCATTTCTAGCGCAGGTTCCACATAGGCTAAATACAAATGAAAGTTTTCTTGACACGGCCTCATTATACACAACTTGGTTGTGGCATGGTTTATGTGAAGAATAAATGTCCCTCTGTACTGTCAAACCAACATTCCCAAAGTATCTCCAGCGTGGATTGGATACTCGAAAAGATGCTGTCAGCCAACTTCAGAAAAGCCATGCACATGGACATTAGTGATAATTTCATTCTCCACACCAGCCATTTCTTTTTGTTTCCAGGAATGAAATTGCTGATTGAAAGATGGATCATGAATAGCCTTTTGTAAATTCTCTCATGGGATGTGGGCTTCACTGCCTGGCCCTCCCTAGTTGGCTTTGAGAAGGTGGTGGTGAGCAGGATTTTGATCCAGGTACATGGAAGTAAGTACAACATATTTCCAAGTCTAGATGTTGAGTGGCTTGGAGGGGAACTTGCTCATGGTGATCCCATGAATCTGCTGCTCTGTCCTTCTAGATGGAAGTGGTCACGAGTTTGGAAGGTGCTGTCTAAGGATCTATGACAAATTTCTAGAATGCACCTTATAAACAGTACACACTGCTGTTAATTGCTTGTGAAGGTAGTGGATCCTTGTGGATGTGACACCAAACAAGGGTGCTGCTTTGCCCTGGATGGTGTCAAGCTTCTTGAGTATTGTTGGACCTGCACTTATTCAGGCAAATGTTTATTCCATCATTCTTCTGACTTGTGCCTTATAGATGATGGATATGCTTTGGGGAGTCTGGAAGTGAGTTATTCGCTGCAGTATTCCTAGCCCCTAACCTGCTCTTGTAGCTGTTGTATTTATGTGGTGAGTCTAATTGAATTTCTGGTTAATGGTTGTTGGATGTTGGTTGTGAGGGATTCAGTGATGGTAATGCCACTGTTTATTAATGTGGTTAGATTGTCTCTCACTGGTGGTGGTCATTGCCTGGCATTTATGTGGTACGAATGTCAATTGTCATTTGTCAGTCCAAACCTCGATATTATCCATGTCTTTTTGCATTTGGTTAAAAATCACAGAACACCAGGTTTATTTGCAAGTATAAGCTTTCACAGCTACCTGATGAAGGAGCAGCACTCCGAAAGCTTGTACTTCCAAATAAACCTGGTGTTCTGTGATTTTTAACCAAATGGACTATAACCTGGTTTTGCGTGATTTTTAACTTTGTCCACCCTGGTCCAACAGTGGCACCGCCACATAATTGTTGCATATGAACATGGACAGCTTCCGTACCTGATGAGTGTGACTGTTGCTAAGCATTGTGTAATCATTGGTGAATATCCCCACTTCTGGTCTTATGATTGAGAGAAGGTGATTGATGAAGCAGCTGAAGATGGTTGGATCTTTGGCATTACCCTGAGGAAATCCCGCAGAGATGTCTTGGAGCTGAGGGACTAACCTCCAACAACCACACCCATCTTTCCAGTTGCCAGATATGACTCCAACCAATGGAGACTTTGCCGTCAGATTCCACATTGATTCCACTTTTGCCAGGGCTTTTCAATGCCTTGTTTGGTCAAATGTGGCCCTGAAGTCAAGGGCTGTCACTCTCACCTCACCTCTGGAATTCAGTTCTGCCAAGGCTGTAAAGAGATAAGGAGCTCAGTGGTACTGGCATCAGGGAGCAGGTTAATTCTAAGTAGGTTCTGCTTGATAGTACTGTTGATGACCCCTTCCATCAATTTAATGATAATTGAGATTAGACTGATAGGGTGACAATTGGCTGGGTTGGACTTGTCCTTTTTTTCTGTAGAGGCTACATCTAGGCAATTTTCCATATTGTTGGGTTAAGGCCAATGTTGTAGCCGTACTTTGCAGTATCCAGAGACTCCAACCATTTCATGATACCATGTGG
Source organism: Chiloscyllium plagiosum (assembly GCF_004010195.1). NCBI lineage: Eukaryota > Metazoa > Chordata > Chondrichthyes > Orectolobiformes > Hemiscylliidae > Chiloscyllium > Chiloscyllium plagiosum. Next base: position 66,649,444 of record NC_057725.1, read on the forward strand.
AGTGAATCAAATCAGCTGAAGACAGGCATCTGTGATGCTGGGGACCACTGGAAGAGGCTGAGATGGATCATCCACTCAGCACTTCTGTCTCAAGAATTCAATGAGTGCTTCAGCCTTACCCTTTGCACTGGAATGCTGAACTCTTCCACCATTGATGATAGGGATATTTGTCTAGCCTTATCTTCGAGTGAGTCTTTAATTGTCAACTACCATTCACAACTGGATATAGCCGGACTGCAGAGCTTAGATCTGATCCGTTGGTTCTGCGATCATTTAGCATTGTCTGTCACTTGCTGGTTATGCTGTCTGGCACGCAAATAATCCTGTTTGATAGTTTCACCAAATTGACACCTATATTTAGGCATTATTGGTGCTGCTTCCACCATCACCCCTGAACTCTCCACTGACCCATGTTTGATCCCTTGGTTTGATGGTAATGGTTCAGTGCTTTTTGTCATTTATATAAATGATTTGAATGTGAATTTGGAGGAATGGTTAGTACATTTGCAGATGCCACCAAAATTGGTGGTTTAGAGGATGAAGAAGATTATCTCACAGTACAATGGGACCTTGATCAGATGGGCTGTAGGGTAAAGGAGTGGCAGATGGAGTTTAATTTAGATATATGTGAAGTGCTGCAACTTCGTAGGGGCAAGTCAGGGCAAACCTATATAGTTAATGGTAAGGTCCTGGGGAGTTCTGTTGAACAAAGAGACCTTGAAGTACAGGTTCATAGTTCCTTGAAAGTGGGGTTGCAGTTAAATAGGGTAGTGAAGAAGGCATTTGGTATGCTTGCCTTTATTGGTCAGTGAGTACAGAAGTAGGGAGGTCATGCTGCACCTGTACAGGACATTGGTTAGGCCACTTTTGGAATTGTGCATTCAATTCTGGTTTCCCTGCTATAGGAAAGATGTTGTGAAACTTGAAAGGGCCCAGAAAATATTTATAAGGATGTTGCCAGGGTTGGAGGGTTGGGAGAGGCTGAATAGGCTGGAGCTATTTTCATAGATTTCATAGAATCCCTACAGTGTGGAAACAGGCCATTCAGCTCAACAAGTCCACACCGACTCTCTAAAGAGCATCCCACCCAGTCTTACCACCCTACACTATCCCTGTAATCCTACATTTCCCATGGCTAATCCATCTAACCAACACATCCCTGGACACTATAGGCAATTTAGCATGGCCAATCCACCTAATCTGCACAGCTATGGACTGTGAGAGGAAACCAGAGCACTTGGCTGAAACCCTGAGTCAGTCTTGGTAGCGGACATTGAAATCCCCCGCCAGAATATAGTTTGTGCCTCAGCCACCCTCAGTGCTTCCTTCAAGTGTTGTTCAACATGGAAGAGTACTGATTCATGAGGGATGTTGATAAGTAACAATCAGAAGGTTTCCTTGCCAATACTTAACCTAATGACATGAGACTTCATGAGGTCAGGAGTCAATGTTGTGGACTTCCAGGTCAACTCCCTTCTGACTGTATACCACTCTTCTGCCACCTCTGCTGGGTCTGTCCTGCCAGAGATGGTGATGGTGGTGTCTGGGATATTGTCTGTAAGGTGTGATTTTGTTAGTATGAATATGTCAGGCTGTTGCTTGACTAGTTTGTGAGACAGCTCTCCCAATTTTGGCACTGGCCCCCAGATGTAGGTGAGGAGGACTTTGCAGGGTCACCTGGGTTGTTTCTGCCATTGTCTTTTCCGATGCATTAGTCAATGCCAGGTGGTTATTCCATTTCCATTTCTTTGTTGAGACTTTTACTGTGGTTTGTTGGTTGATAGGAATTTGGTTGATGATTATACTTGACACCCTTACAGGTGATAGAAGAAAACTGCTGGATAGGATTCAAACACAATCCTAATGCTGAAAGAACAATGTGCTTCTGGATAGCTCCCAAAATGAAGGTATTTCTGAACAAGTTTGTCATAAAGATTCTGCTTATATTTCAAAACGCTTTTCATTTTTCGATATTTATAACATTAAACACAAATGAATAGCAAAGAAGGAGTTGGCCTGACCCCTCCCTATAGCTTTACTTACTTTCCAGCTGTTGAGTAATTGAAATTGTTTGCTGTGGGAACTATAAATATCCTGGATTATAAAGGTTATGCATTCCATTGAAAAAGTCATTCTATAAACATTGAAATAAATCTTAAAAATTGAAACTATTTTGCAAAGTGATTAAACAACAGCAAATAAAATATAATTCAAATGACTGACATACTTAAGAACAGAAATTGCTGACACTTGTTGCGTTCACTTTAGAATAACAATTGGTGCATCTTTAAAAATATCTAATATTGTTAATGCATTAATTCTAATCCTTAACAAACCTGATAAGTTTAAATGTTTCTACTTGAAAAATATTGGAAAATAACAGTGAACTCTCCTGTATATGTTATGATATTGATAATAAATGCCTAATTCCCAAACAGCTAGCTGCAGAAACAAAAACAGAAATTGCTGGAAAAGCTGAACAGGTCTGGCAGCATCTGTGAAGAGAAAGCAGAGTTAATGTTTTATTCATGTATGAGTACTGAGGAAGGGTCACTGGACCCGAAATGTTAATTCTGATTTCTCTCCACACATACATCAGGAAGAGTTTATGCTCGGAATGTCAACTCTGCTGCTCCTTGAATGCTACCTGAGCAGCTGTGTTTTATCAGCGCCACACTTTTTGATGGAGATGGGCAGGCATCAGTCCTATTCAACCAATATAAATACAAACAGTACTTACTGTTTGTGGAGATAAGAATGAAAACTGCAGAATGCATGTTAAGCTAACAATGGCAATGTGGAACAAGAGGGACTCCAAAGAATGAAGAGATAACAATTTAAACAGAAAGTTTTGTAGTGATAGGGAATTTCATAATTATGGGATGCATAGCATCGCATCATGAGCAACTGAAAGACACAGGATGTGTTGTCTACCTGATGCCAGGGTTATGGATATCTGGAGCAACTGTGGGGAAGTATGAAAATGGGGAAGAAGCCCATGCATTTGCAGTCAGTTTCAGGGTCAATGGTATATTGTTAAATAGGGAAGTCTTACCAAGGGAGTATCAGGAGATAACTGATACAAAGATACACACATTGGGAGTGTAAATATCTGACTGGAAGACTGCAGTCGGATCAAATCGTACCATCACTAGAACCAGAGAAGGTTATACCTAATTGTCGGGGGTCAGTTTAGCTCAGTTGGCTGGACAGTGATTTGCAAAGCAGTGTGATGGTGACAGCTTGTGTTCAGTTCCTGCACCAGCTGAGGTTATCATGAAGGACTCTCTTGAGGTGTGGTGGCCCTCAAGTCAAATCACTACTAATCATCTCTCTCTGACAGAGCAAACCTATGGTCTTATAAGACTAACACACCTAACTGTAACAGAACCAAAGTCCTACTAGAAAATATAAAAAGGAGTGTAGCTAAGACTTTAAATCTATAAGATGGTGAAAGGTGAGCCATTTAGTAAAACTGACAGAAACCTGAAGATAAAAGAAATAGGGGATGAGAGTAAAAGACAGACCAAAGAAAGGGCCAATGGTCACTTTAATAGGTAGAGAACAGATAAAGGTAAATATAGAAAATCTATAAGATGGTGAAAGGTGAGCCATTTAGTAAAACTGACAGAACTGACAAACCTGAAGAAAAAAAAATAGGGGATGAGAGTAAAAGACAGACCAAAGAAAGGACCAATGGTCACTTTAATAGGTAGAGAACAGATAAAGGTAAATATAGAATAACTTAAAATAAGAGGAATCGTTAATAACACAAATTAAGTTGGCCATGCAGCAATGTACACAATATCTGAAACAAAACAGGAGAAGCAGAGGCTATGATTCATAACAAGGAACCAAATGTCAGTGCATTAAGTAAAACAAGGCTCTTTGACCATTACATTTGCATGATGATATATTTATTAAGAGTAGAAAAGGTGCTTATGTAAATGTACGATAGAGATAATATAATGGCAGTATTACAAGGACATAACTTTATATCTGTATGGAATAAGATAAATTGATCATGCTAGTGATATAATACAGATCAGCTCATAAAAAAAGAGAAATTGGAAGAAAAAGTATATAGAAATCTATGAAGTAAGTAAAATGCATCTAATAATCATCATGGGAGATATCAAATAGACTAAAACTGTCTTGAATTGGAAGGTTCATGCTTGAAGTCTGTAAATGAATGCTTAAAGGGTGTATAAAATTGGAACCAGTTTTATCATTCAACAACTGGCTTTCTGAAATATATCAATGGACGATGCTTGCATAAAGGTGAACATTGAAAACTAAGACATAAAATTTACAGCAGGAAAGAAAAATCCTAATGGTAGGCTTATGCGGAAAGTCAGGAGGCATGGGATAGAGGGAAATTTGGCCAATTGGATAGAAAACTGGCTAACCGGTCGAAGTCAGAGAGTGGTGGTAGATAGTAAATATTCAGCCTGGAGCCCAGTTACAAGTGGAGTTCCGCAGGGATCAGTTCTGGGTCCTCTGCTGTTCGTAATTTTTATTAATGACTTGGATGAGGGAGTCGAAGAGTGGGTCAGTAAATTTGCAGATGATACGAAGATTGATGGAGTTGTGGATAGTGAGGAGGGCTCTTGTCGGCTGCAAAGGCACTTAGATATGATGCAGAGCTGGGCTGAGGAGTGGCAGATGGAGTTCAACCCTGCCAAGTGTGAGGTTGTCCATTTTGGAAAAACAAATAAGAATGCGGAATACAGGATTAATGGTAGGGTTCTTAGTCAGGTGGAGGAACAGAGGGACCTTGGGGGTTACACCTAATTCCCATTCAGCTCAAATATATAGGTTGTCCCGATGACACCCTCAGTCAAATATTGCCTTTATATCGTGGCCATTCACTCTTCCCTGAGCCCCTATGTTCAACTCTTGTTCATATCAATAGGTGACGGTGCATTTCTTCTCACAGAGGATAATAGCTTTAAATTAAGGTTGTGTAGGTATAGGACAGATGTTAGGGGTAGGTTCTTTACTCAGCGAGTCGTGAGTTCATGGAATGCGCTGCCTGTGGGAGTGGTAGAGTGAGAATCTTTGGTGACCTTTAAGCGGCAATTGGATAGGTACATGGATGGGTGCTTAAGCTAGGACAAATGTTCGGCACAACATCGTGGGCCGAAGGGCCTGTTCTGTGCTGTATTGTTCTATGTTCTATGTTCTATGACTGAAAACCAGTGGAAGCTGTCAGTTGTATGTTCTCACAAATATGACCAGTGGAAGAATGAAGTAGATATGTGGGCAAGGGTTATAGCCCAACCAAATACAATACAAGGCATGGTCTTGATGTTGTTTCTCCCTATACGGAGTAAAATCATGGGTAAGGGCTGATTTTTCCCATTTTCAGATGAAGTGTTTTGGCACCTGGTCCATCATGGCTCACAGTAACTTTCTCACACAATCTTTTAATCTTCACCTCATTAATTGTACATCTGAGCTTTATGGTGCCCTTCTCAAAGAATCATGCAGGAGGAGAGGTGGTGGTGCCTACTACTTTTGGGCCCTTCCGGCATACGCATGACTGGTATCAAATTTAAAGCATAATTGCACATAATTTCAGGCACAGACAAGGTCTGTCCTTCAACTGTCGTACTCTGTCTTCATCAACAAAAAAAACTCCATAAAGGGAATATGGTAGCATTTGATTTAATTTATTTTGAAATTTTGATTTTACATATAATTGTATTTAATTGTATGCAGTTGATGAGTAATAACTGATTCACTTATGCCCTTATTAAAAGAAACAGACTAAAATTGTGGATGTTGGGTAAAGAAGTACATGCTTGTGCATCCCTCACCAACTTTTTAAAGGGTCCCTTTGTTCCATCAGAAGATGGAGTTGTGAGCAGAGAATAAAGGATCTGAGAGTTGCCATTCTTTCCCCATTATCATCAGGAGATTATGTATAATTTAGTCATGGAACAGGATTAGAGGTTGCAATTTGAAATAAGGCAGTAAATATAAAGTAGTTTCTCCAGTAAAGGAGAGCTTAACAGTGGATGAATAGTGCAAGTAACTAGTGTAAAGGAAGAATAGAAAAGACATAACCCTGAGGAATCCCAAATTGAAAGAAAAAGAATCAGAGGATCAAATCCAAGAACAATTTATATTTCAAAATAAATACCACATTTATGGTAAAAGAAGCTCATCTTAGTTTACTCATTTAGATTCTAGATTTCTATGTTTCAACTTAAAACCAACAAAATGTTAGCATCTAGTCTCGATCTGTCTAGAAATGTATTCTCCAATTTATTTATACTTAGATGATCAGTTCCACAATGTCTATGGTAGATGCATCAGTCTCATTCTACAATTGATGGCCTACGTGTAATCAGATAGGAAGGAAAATCATGACCTGGGTGTAGAAGAATATCCTTTGTGTCTAAGCAGCTACTCTCTAGTTCCTCTTGGGGACATTTAGATGGATGGAATGTCGGCTGCTTCAGGTGGAGGCATCATGGCTGCTGCAAGGATAATGGGCATTCAACTACATAATGGGTTGTACATGAACACCAAATTGACAGTCGAATCCACTACAGGCTCCGAATAAATGCACTCATCAAAAGGTATCCAAGAAAAGCTTGCATCAAACAATACAAATAAGTCAAGGGCATGTCATCTACAAGTTGGATGTTAATGGTGAAATCCCTCATGCAACTGAGAGTGATATACACTGGACTTGGCCGTGTTTTGAAAACGTACACAATATTAATTAGAACCAGCATAGGTCATTATGTGAAGTGGGCCAGAAATAGCTGGAAGCATGTCTTAGGCTGTGCTCTTATTTCAGGCTTCTGTAGTACAGGCATCAGCAATGGTTCGCCTCTTAGACACCTCTTTCTAGAATAAAGATCCAAAATATCCAATCCCTTAACAGATGTGTGCACAGACATTTGAGGTTTACACCTGAAACAGATACTAAGCCCTCCCCTTCTGTTTAATGACTCTTTTAAGATCAAAATGTTTTACTCAAATTGGGCAAGCTGAAATCAAGAAAACTATGTCTTCGTGTGGCTTAACTAGCAATCCTTAAAGGAACAACTCTCTGCGGCCAGCAAAAACTGTTTTAAGAAACATCAACCTGAGTGTGGAACCAGATAGTACAGGTATGATACCCTTCACCTACATTTAAAACACAGTTGCTCAATGCCATCTACAGCCGTCATTGCAACCCTTTTGGTCATTCTCTCCCCTTCTTCCAAGTTCTGGCTGAACCAACAGACATGCAGCAGATACAAGTTTAAAAATTCTTTACTGGTGAAGTGCCTGTGAACATCCAGCAACTGATCCTACTAACCATATAATGTAAAAGAGACCTGTGGACCAACATTGTGAGGATCTCATTCCTATCGATTGCAATGAAAAGAGGTTGACTTCTGAGACCTAACTTTTTCCAGTTTTCTTTAACTTTGACACATCACACCAGGAACCATTCTTGTGCCTCTTCAATGCACTGACTTTAGTGCATGGATGCCTAACATATATTCTGGTGATTCAAACTGAATGCAATGCTTAGCATGTGATCTTTATGGTGATATTGAGCATCAAGGCTACCAGGGCTCCAGACATACAGACTTCAGGAAAAATATTATTAACTTAGACCATAGGTTTTATAAAAACTTTAAGACTGGGTTCATTGAACATTTTTAAGGCAGATTCTTGATCAACGAAGAAGTGAAAGGTTACTATGGAGATGGGAATGTAGATTTGAAACTCCAATTTGAACAAGCATGATCTTATTTAATGGCAGAGAGCACTAGAAGGACAAAACAACCCTCACCTGCTCCTAATTCATATCTTCTTATTAATGTTTGCAAATTTCACAACACTGTAATAGACCTAAAACATTATCTCTTCCTTTTTCTCCACGAATGCTGCCTGACTTGCTGAACATTTTCGATTTTAGATTTCCAACATCTGTAATATTTGCTTTTGCAAATAATAACGAGTATGGTGCTATATTTTGCTAAATGCTTTTGAGCACTTGTAGGCTAATAATACTGAAAATATATCAGGAATTCCAGTTTAGAACAGAACTCCCAAGGTGATGATTGCAAAGTAGCAGTTTCCAGAACCCTGGAAAGATAACAAAATGGAATTAGAATGATACAAGATGACACAGGAGAAATGTAAGGCTCCCAACTTGGAAATGAAGTGAGAACTCAAACCATTTTCACAATTCAGTAGATATTGTGCATGCTTAAACTGACCTCTTTGCCTAATGGGTAGGGTCGAAGTTGTACTATTTTTTTCTTAACCCGTGTTCACTAAATAATTTCTATGGGGAAAGTAGACAAAGATAAAGAACAGGAATTTTGGTTGATTCTTCACCCCCTGACATAAGAGTGCTAACACCAAACTTTAACAGTCCTATTGCCACCTTCTTGGTAGGCACTACAGGCAACAGGCAAATTGGCTCAACCATACACTGGGTAAAGTTAATGAGGCACCCACATTTTAATCAGTTCTTGACCATTTATTTTGTAAAATAGTTTTGATGAAAACTAATTCATTATTATGTCATAAAGGCAAAAAGTTCTTATTTTCTAATCTTGGGCTGAGTCAGATGTTTATAATTCCCCAATAATCAATTGGCAATGGAATGGCTGCCACAAATCTTCCTTCATCCTCTGGACTTAATCAGGGCAAAATGGGAAGGCAGGAGGATCTGCGCTCTACAACCTCTCCTTCCTCTCACCCCTGAATAAATGTCCAACCTCCAAATGGGTCTCGTTGAAAGGTATTAACTTACACCCTTTAAGTCTGCTTCTCTTTCCACACATGCTGCCTCCTTGTTGAGCATTTCAACCCTTTTCTGTGTTTTTTAAAATTTCCAACTTCTGGAGTAGTTTGCTCTTCCATTTTATTCTTGAAGTGTCTAAAATTAAAACAACTGATACTGTTATTCTTCTTGAGTTAGACATCAATCATGAAAGACTGACTCATCCCAAGATTACAAAGCAAGAATTTTTCACCTTTAAGATAAATTTTTAATTATTATTCATTCATGGGATGTAGACATCATTGACTAGGCCAGCACTTATTACCCAGAGGGCAGTTAAGAGTCAACAACGTTGTTGTGGATCTGGAATCATATGTCAGCCAGACTAGGTGAGGATGCTGAAAATGTGTTGCTGGAAAAGCGCAGCAGGTCAGGCAGCATCCAAGGAGCAGGAGAATCGACGTTTCGGGCATGAGCCCTTTTTATTCTGAAGAAGGGCTCATGCCCGAAACATCGATTCTCCTGCTCCTTGGATGCTGCCTGACCTGCTGCGCTTTTCCAGCAACACATTTTCAGCTCTGATCTCAAGCATCTGCAGTCGTCACTTTCTCCTAGAAGACTAGGTGAGGATAGGAGTTTCCTTCCCTAAAGGACATTAGTGAGCCAGATGGGTTCATCCTGACAATTGACAGTGGATTCATGGTCATCATTAGATTCTTAATTACAGATTTTTTTTTCCATTCCATTCAAATGCCACCATCTGCCATAGTTGGAACCAGAACATAACCTGGGTCTCTGGGTTAACAGTCCATGACAATATCACTAGACCATCGACTTCCCTTCTTGTTCCATATGTGCTGCCTCCTTGTTGAGCATTTTGACCATTTTCTGTGTTTTTCAACATTTCCAATATCTGGAATATTTTGCTTTTCCATCTTATTCTTGAAGTGACTATGACTAAAACAGCTGACATTATTATTCATCTTGAGTTAGAGGTCAGTCATGATGTTTGGAAAGAGAAGCAGACTTAATGGGTGTAAGTTAATACCTTTCAACGAGACTCATTTGGAGGTTGGACATTTATTCAGGAGTGAGAGGAAGGAGAGGTTGTAGAGTGCAGATCCTCCTGCCTTCCCATCTTTGCCCTGATTAAGTCCAGAAGAAGAGCGAAGATTTGTGGCAGCCATTCCATTGCCAATTGAGGCTTTTTATTTGGGAATTGCAAGCATCTTGAGGGCTTCAGACCGTTGCTGCTGGGGGCATGATTGTGTGTGGAGTCATTGGTGGGAGATTATTTGAAAGGCAATCTTTGACTAAACAAAAGACACAGCATCAGGATGGGGTGCTGGTATACCTCCTGAGATTCACATCCCTTGACAATTTCTTTCCATCCTCGCTCACTTGTGGCCTGGGTTTCCTTACTAGTCCCTAAGTATCTGACAGCAGTTTGTTGACAGCTTGCACTGCTTCTGCAGTTGCTGCCCGCAATGGGTAGTTTCAGACCTTGGAAAGGTGGTATGGGTCTTTCATCCTCCTGGGGTACCCAAGCCCACAATTGGCCACTTAAATCTCTGAGTGGCACTTAATATATTGTGCTTTTCCCAAACGAGATGATGGAGTCTGTCACTGATTTTCCAGCTGAATGCCAGTGCCTGAATTAAATCAACCTAATGTTTCAGGTTGGTAACCCATCAGCAAAGTCACAGACCTAAAATTTAATTCTGTTTCTCTCTGCACAGAAACTACCTGATCTTCTGATTGATTCTTAAATAAGTTTCAACCTGGTTAAAAAAGATGCTTATACATATCATATTTGTTCATTAAAAATTAAACTAAATGATATTATTGTACATGAATCACCTCAATTACCTATATTTTACTCATATTACACAATCTTACATTGGTTTATCCATTTTGTTTTCAAGAACGCAAACAGCATTATAGGTTAATCACATAACAGTGGTTGCTATTTGCACAAGTTTTAACCAACTCCCAATCCGGATTCAGCAGCAGGATGACTACAGTATTCAAAGAGATTTTTAAAAAATTACAGTTATTGTTTATTCTTGGGTTGGGGTGATGGGAAGAGAACACATTTTATATAGAAATATTTAATTGCCTTGCACAATATGATATCTAAGGAATGTCTGTTCAGTTGTGCTCAATCCAGGGGACATGATTCTATAAAACACACAAGCCAATAATTATTTCAGATGGGATAGAGATAGGATTTTTTAAAAAAGGAAGGGGATCACAACATTGCGTAATGAAACAATTCCAACTCTGAGGAGGTTTAACAAACTAGAAGGATCATCATGTGAGGATGTATGGGATGACATGAAGAGCAAAAGAGCATTCACACTATTGCAGACTTGAAGGCCTCTTCGTACATTATGATTCTAAATTTCTCTGAACGTAATGGAATGAATAGATGAAGGTTGGCTAACAGGAAACTAAGAATAGGTACAAATGGATCTTTTTCTGGTTGGCAATTTAGAACGAATGGTTGCACCACAGGGCTCAGTGCCAGGGCCTTAATCTTTACAGTTTATATATTTAATTGCAGTCGCACATTATATATTTTGGTCTTATCAGCAAACTTGTAAATAGGGCCCAAGCCATTGGTTCATTATACAAGCTTGATGCTAAAATATGGGGGTCAAAAAGTGTTGAGGTGCAAGAGGTCAGGCAGCATCCACGGAGCAGGAGAGTCGATGATTCGTGCATAGGCCCTTTGTCAGGAATGAGTCTCAAATATGGCACATTAAAGATGTCTTGCAAGATAATGGCTATGCTGGTCAGATAATTTCTGCCGCAAACTCATGAAAAGCCCTAAGGCATACACTTTTAGATATGAAAATTACCCAGTTTACTTTAAGATTCTGTGGATGGGTAATGTACCTCAAATGTGGCACCAGGTGAAGCTAGGTGTTTTGCACTATTACCATACAGTAGCAACATGAATGGTATTCGCCATTAACAGGATGGTATCAAGCCAAAAAGATGTTCAATCTATTACACAAATGAGTATGTGGTGTATGAATTTCAGTGATGGTGTGATGCCAGGTCTATAGGGTGTATGTGCCAAAGAAAGGCAGATGGTATCAAACAGCATATCTCTGGTTGTTTGCAACAAGCAAGGATTTGACCAAACTCAACCAGTGTGCAAAACTACCAACACAGTGCCTGACATTAGATGTGATTCTGCAATTGGAAATATTTGCTGGATAAGAAGAATTCACTGAAAAGCAATTTAGGTTTGTTAGTCAGTGTGGTGCATTTGTGTGCATTGGAAGCAACATACGTTAATACAAATTCTTTGGCATACAGAAGGAACATGTACACATAACACACGTTTCAACTTAACAAAATAGTTGATTGCCATTCACTGTTCATTTCTCAGGACAATGCCTTGACAAGTCAGAATCAATATGCTGATTTGAAATCTAAACAAGGTCTGGCAGTCACAGTTAATCATCATTTACTGCTGTATTTTCCAAGTCAAAGTTTCCACTCACAGTCTACTAGCCAATCAATCAGCACTATCCTCTCATTCCATACAAATGTTTTTTCCCTTTCTTGATGTTCTTATGAATTATCCTCATAAGTGCAAGACAAAACTGTTTTGACAAAATATTTCTTTTTCAATATTAATTAACAATGAATTGCTTGAAGGTACTACAAGTATGATTGCTAAATTTGCTGATCACACAAAGGTAGAAAAATAAGTTTTGAAGAGGAGATAAGGAATATAGATAAATTAGCTGAGTGAGCAAATATTTGACAAATGGAATTTAATATGGGAAAATGTGTGATAGTCCCTTTTGGCAGATGAGTAAAAAAGAAGCAGTGGTGATTAATTTGGTGAGAGATTTCAATTTTCTTTGATGCAGAGGTATTTGGCTGCCCTTGTGTGAATTGCAAAACATCAGTAGGTACAGCAGGTATTTTTGGGAAAGCTAATAGAACATTATTATTCATTGTAGTGGGAATTGAATGTAAAAGTAGGGACATTATGCTTTAGTTATACTTTATACAGTATTCAAGGCTTATTTAAAGAAGGATTTAATTGGATTGGAAGCAGTTAAGTGAATGTTTGCTAAACTGGAATAGGTGGATTGGGAAAGGTTGTACAGGCTAGGCCCGTTTCACTACAGTTTAGCAGAGTGAGACATGACTTGATTGAAACATTAACAAGATTGTCACGGAAGTTGATAGGGTGGTGGAAGAAAGGATGTTTCCTAGTATTGCAGAATCTAGAACTAAGAGTCACCATTCAAAAATAAAGGGCTGATCATTTAACACTGAGATTGGGACAATTCCTTTTTCCCAGAGAGTTGTAAGAATTTGAACTTTCTTTCACAAGAGGTGGTAGAAGTAGAATATTTAAATATTTTTAAGGCATAGGTGGATAGATTCTTAGTCAGCAGGGGAATGAAAGACTATTATGTGTAGGTAGGAATAAAAAGTAGAAGTCACAATCAGATCAGCCGTGATTTCAATAAATGGTAGAGTAGATTTGAGGGGCTAAATGCCTACTATTGCTTCTAGCTCAAATATATCCACATATGTTCATGTTAGTTAAAATCAAATCTTTAGATTGGCCCTCTTTGCCCTTCTCCTCCCCCTTCCTTGGTGAAGAGGCCATTCTTCCCTTGTCCAGATCCATTTCTCAATTAATAATTTGCTCATGGGACCCTGAGTGAGAGAAAAATTGAACTGTGGCTCTATGTTACACAAAGGTTGGCCTGTTATAAAACACGTAGGTGAGAGACAATCTAAAGAGACTTGAGCATGCATATTAGGCAAGAAGTACAAAGCTGGGAAAAGGAAAGGGAAGGTGGAACGACACATGAAATATTGAGGCTTTAATGGCAGCTAGTGGAATGGCTAATACTTGGCTAGAATCAGGGATCTGTGATCTTGACAAATCAAAACCAATGGTTAGCACTGCTGCCTCACGGCACCAGGGACCCGGGTTTGATTCTACCCTTGGGCAACTTTGTATGTGGAGTTTTCACATTCTCCCCATATCTGTGTGGGCTTCCTACAGGTGCTCCGGTTTCCTTCCACAGCCCAAAGATGTGCAGGCTAGATGGATTAGCCATGAGAAATGCAAGGTTACAGTGATGGGGTGGGTCTAGGTGGAATACTGTTTGGAGGGTCGGTGTGGACTTGATGGGCCAAATAACCTGCTTCCACACTGTAAGGAGTCGATAATCACTTGATCAGGATTGATTGCTAGAGTCTAGGAGTTGGAATTTGGAAAGCTATGGCCTTACAAAACATAGCCTGGGTTGAGAGAAAAGTTGTGAGAAACAAAAGAGGAGCAGCTGATATTATTCAAGCAACAGAAACTCACATAATGAGAGAGACAACATATTGTGATCCATGAAAGTATTTGTGGTATCTAGATTTGTGGATAAACCTATTGGTGGTTGAAATTTGGAGCAAGTAATTTGGGAGTTCTGGGTACGCAGAAAGCATTTGGAGCCGAGATGCTGGTAGCATTGAAATGCTGTCAGGGTAGAATAAATACAAGCCCATGCCTAGTTCCCATGTAAAGGTCAACGTTGAAGAAGTAAATTATAGGTATCAGTTGTGTCAGAAATGTGGGTGTTGGCTTGGAGCTGACAAGAATGAGATTGAGCTGGAGACATAGAAATCACAGAGATGAACCCTCAAAGTCAGTGCTGGGAGAGATAGTATGCTGAAGTGGACAGCCTGTGAACTTTTCAGATGTTACCTGAAATATTTGAGGAAGGAGCACAAAGCCAGGGCACTGGAGTTCTGCATAGACCCACACAAAACTTCCAAGTCTCTGATAGATAAGACTGAGTGAATGAGAAATACTTGGCAGGTGATTTGGTGACATGCCAACTATATAAGAAGGATAAAAATGATGAAGGATAAAAACACAATGATAGTTCTACAATATGCAAGATGATGAGTTACCTAACAGATTAACAGCTGTCAGTGCAGGTTTTTTTGTGAGGAATATGACTGGTTTCTTTTTAATCTCTTCTGAAGAATAACACTTCTCGGGTTACCATTTACACTTGCTTGAATTGGTTATTATCCATAATGTATCCTGAATGCAGATATGAACAGCAATATATTTAACAGGCTAATAATTTTACTTTATTTACTAAAGGAGGTAATTGAATGGAAACTAAAGAAACCTTGCACGTCACTTAAATTAAACTGAAATGCTATCTCAAATGTTCATTCTCAGATCATTATAAATAACTAAATCAAATACTAGAAAGCCATTTAAAGAACTGTTCCTGCATAATAATTAACAGCAACTGGTCAATTATAAAACTAGACAAAAAGTTAACTTGGCTGTTATATTTATTTAAGAGTTCTTTGCCCTGAGAGTTCATTTGATTGGTCTAATAAGTAATTAAGCAGCAGAAATCATGAAGGTCCATGTTCAATCCTGGCACTGTGCTATCTGACCTTGCCCAGGATAGTCAGGTAATTTGTTTTAGTGTTCCATGTCAGAAAGAAAATCATTCAGGATTCCTGTGTTGAACATAATCCAGTGGATTCTGTTAGAAATATAGGTTTCAGACAGGTATTCACACTATACTCTCTTGCTTCTCAGATGTTGCCTGACCTGCTGTGCTTCTTCCAGCACTGCACTGAAGAAGTAAATTGTAGGTATCAGTTGTGTCAGAAATGTAGGTGTTGGCTTGGAGTGGATAAGAATGAGATAGAGCTGGAGACTCTGACTTCTCAGGCATCTGCAGTCCTCACTATCTCCTATGAAGACTATTGTTGCCAGATAAACATTCACCATCAAATATTATACACAAATCAAGGCAATTGTGGGGAGATTAATGTTGTTTGATCCAGAGATGTAGGAAATCTTTTGGAGACCCAAATTCAAATCCCACCATTGCAGATGATGGAATACGATTCCAATTTTAAAAATCCAGTATTAAAAGTCTAATGACAACCATGAATCATTTCCATTTCTTTTTTTTTTAAGTCCTATTTGGTTGAAGGAAGGAAATCATCATTACCTGGTATGACATGTATGTGACTCCAGAGTAACAACTATATTGTTGACTCTTAACTGCCCTCTTAAAGGGCCTAGCAAGCTGCTCAATTATATAAAATCACTAAAGGGATCAAAACACAGGGCAGACCATCAGATATCAGTCTATGCTGTGGACACCACAACCCTAAGCCTTGTTGAACTGGCAAAGATTTTTGAACATGTAGAAGAGCTGTCTCATAGACTAATCATGAATGAATCAATATCCTGACTGAAGTCATACTCACTGAATCAGGCTTTACAGGCAACTGTGTCAGATAACTGCATCACCATCCCTGGATATGATCTATCCCACCAGCATGACAGACCCAATACGCATGGCAGTACAGTGGTAAACAGACAACAGTGAATTGCCCTGCAAGTCCTCACTGTTGACTCCAGGCTGCACGGGGTCTTATGGCATCAGGACAAATATGGAGAAGAAAATCTTCTGCTAACGACCATGTACCATCACCACCACCTTTGTAAAAGAAGTGGCAACAAAGATAGTAAGTGTATTGATTGTGATCTTTGAAAATTCCCAAAATTGTGGATGGTGCTCAGCAAATGGAAATAATTGTAATGTAACATGTTGAATCATTACTGCTGAAAAATGACAGATTTTGTTAAAGCTTTTCATTTTGTACATATTGGGACAATTTGCAATAATGCCAAATCATTGAAAAAAAAAACAACTTCTATACATTCTACAATATAATATCCATAAATGACATAGTTGAAAACATCAGAGGTATGATAAGTTAGTTTGTGGATGCCACAAAGATTAGCCAGGTAGTTGAAAACGAAGAGGAAGGTATAAGGTTGCAGGAAAATATAAATGGATTTGTTGGGCAGACAGGCAGATCTGTTCAGATGGAATGTAATTCTGACAATTGTGAGGTGATGCACTTTGGAAGAAGAACAAGACAAGGGCCAAGTCAATAAATGGAAAAACACAGGGAAGCTCATAGAAAGAAAGATATCTTGATATGTTTGTCCACAGATCCTTAATGGGTGACAGGACAGGTAAATAAATTAGTTAAGAAGACATATAGGATGCTTGCCTTTTTCAGTCATAACATAGATTATAAGATCAAGGATATCATATTGGAGTTGTACAGAACTTTGTTTCATTCACAGCTGGAGAACTATGTGCTGTTCTGGCCACCACATTATAGGAAGGATGTGATTGCTCTGGAGGGTGTGCAAGGAAATTCACAAGTATGTTGCCTGAGATGGATCAGTTTAGCTATAAAGAGAGGTTGGATAAACTTAGGTTGTTTTCTTTGGAGCACAGGAAGTTAAAGGGAGACCTAATTGAAGTGTATAAGATTATGACGGGTAAGGACAGGATGAATAAAAAGCAGCTGTGCCCTTAGTAAATAGGTCAATAAAAGGGGCATAACTTTAAAGTGAAAAGCAGGAGGTTTAGACAAGATTTGAGGAAAAGCTTTCTCACCCATAGGGTGGGGATAGGGGATCTGGAATGCACTGCCTGGGAAAAAGGTTGAGGCTGGAAACCTCAGAACTTTTAAAACAACCTTGGATGGATGCTTAAAATATCATAACATTCAAAGCTATAGGCCTACTGTGAGAAAGTGGAACTGATTAGATTGCTTACAATGTGGAAACAGGCCCTTCGGCCCAACAAGTCCACACCAACCCTACAAAGAGCAACCCACCCAGACCCATTCCTCTACATTTACCCTTCACTTAACACTACGGGCAATTTAGCATGGCCAATTCACCTAACCTGCACTTTTTTGGACAGTGGGAGGAAACTGAAGCATCCAGAGGAAATGCACGCCGACACGGGGAGAATGTGCAAACTCCACACAGACAGTTGCCTGAGGTGGGAATTGAACCCAGGTCTCTGGCGCTGTGAGGCAGCAGTGCTAACCACTGTGCCACCGTGACGCCATTCAAGATTATCATTCGACTTCTAATTCCATCATCTGCCACAGTAGGATTTCAGCTGGGTTTCTGGATTACTGGTGCGGTGACAGGACCACAATGCCATCGCCTTATATTGCAATTTTCTGGGTGGGTTGCTCTTCAGAGGGTCGGTGTGGACTTGTTGGGCCGAAAGGCTTGTTTCCGCACTGTAAGCGATCTAATCTAATTCTTGTAAAAGTAATCTGGTTCACTAATCCTTATCTGCTTTGGTGTATGTGTGACACCAGATGCACAGATATTGTAGCTGATTCTTAAACACATTTAAATGGCCTAGAAGCCATTCAATTGTATAAAATGGCTGAAAGGATCAAAGAAGAACAAAACCAGAGAGACCACCTGATTCAGTCTAGGTACAAGGAAAAAACAACAGCAGGTCAACCTTGCAAAGTCCTCCTTACTTACACCTGGGGACTAGTGCCAAAATCCTATAGACTAGTCAAGCAACGACGTGACATAGTTATTCTCACAGAATCATACCAAATAGACAAAGTCCCAGACAACGCTATCACCAACCATTCACAATGGTACACAGTGGGAAAGGGATTGTGCTGGGGTCCTCAAGGTTGACTACATACCCCGTGAAGGCTCATGTATTGGCTCAAACATGGGCAAGAAAACCTCCTGCTAATTACCTTCACAGGTCCTCCCACACCTGATGAATGAATACTCCTATCTGGTGAACACCAAGCACTGAGGATGGCAAGAGGATAAAAAGTACCCTGGATAGGGGACTTCAGTGTTAACCAGCAGCAGTGGCTTGACATCACCTGATTGACCGAGCTGGTTGAGCCCTAAAGGCCACCATTGCTAGACTGGGTCAACAGCAGGTGGTGAGGGAACTAATAAGAAGGATAAGCATACATGATCTCATCATTGTCAATTTGCCTGTCACAGTTCATCTGTCTATGAAATTACTGAAAGATCTGACATCCACACCGTTTTTGTTGAGATGAAGTCCTGACATCACATTGAGAATATGCTCCATCATTTTGTTAGCACCATAACCATGCTAAGTGGGATAAACTTTGAATAGATCAATTCTGGACTGGCATCCATAAGATGTCGCTGGGCAGGATTGTACTCCAATCTGTAACCTCATGACCTGACATACCCTCCACTCTACCGTTATCTTGAAGTCAGGGGATCAACCTTGATTCAATGAAGAGTCCAGGAGGACATGCCGAGATCAGACCCATGCATCCAAAACTGAGGTGTCAACCTGTGAAGCTGCAATACAGGACTACTTGTATTCAACAGCAAAAGCAATAATTGATAGACTGTGCTACGTGATTCCACAATCAACAGATCAGATCTAAGTTCTGCAGTCTGTTACATCCAGTCATGAAAGTGGTGAACAATTAAACAACTTACTGAAGGAAGTAATTCCAAAATTATCCCACGTCTCCATATTAGGGGAGCCCAAACATCAGTGCAAAAGAAAAGGCTAGAATATTTGCAATGATTTTCAGTCAGAAATGCTGAATGGATGATCCATCTCGGTCCCCTCTGGATGTTCCTAGTATCACAGATGCCACTATTCAAGTAATTCAATTCATTCGGCATGAAATCAGGATTTGGCTCCTAACAATATCCTGGCAATAGTATTGAAGACTTATGCTATAGAACTTGCCACATGCTGAGTCAAATTGTTCCAGTAAATTTACTGGTATGTATTTGACAATATAGAACTTTCCCATGGCATGTCTTGCACACAAAAAACAGGACAAATTCAGTGTGATGGCTGGTTCATTGATAGTACTATTAAGTAGCACCTAGTTAACAACAATCTGCTCACCTATGCTCAGTTTGGGTTCTGCCAGGGCCACTCAACTCCTGATGTTATTATAGCCTTGGTTCACACACACAGTTATGTTTGGCATAAAAGGAATTTGGTTGTAGTTGTTGGTGGTCAGTCATCTCAGCTACAGGAAATATCTGCAGGAGTTGCTCATGGTACCCAACCATCTTAAGCTGTTTAATCAATGACGTTCCTTCCATCATATGGTCAGAAGTGAGGATGTTTGCTGTTGATTGCACAATGTTCAATACTCAGATAATGAAGCAGTCTATGTTTAAATGCATCTAGACCTGGACAATATCCAGGTTTGGGCTGACAAGTAGCAAGTTACATTTGCATCCCACAAAAGTGCAAGGCCATCTCTAACAAGAAAGAATCTACCGATCCCCCCTTTAAATTCAATGGCATTCCCATTTCTGAATGCCCTAATATCAACACCTGAGGCTAATAATTAATCAGAAACTGAAATATACTAACCATTTATATGCACAGCAAGTCAGAAGCTACGCATTTACTGGAAGTAAATCAACTTTTGTTTCCCAAAAGCCTGTTCACCACCTAAAAGGCATTTATCTATGTGCTATCAGCTCCTTGAGATCATCTAGGACAAAGCAGCCTCCTTGATTATTCAGCAGCAGCAATGTATGCCATTTAAAAGATGTACTATAGAAACTCACCAAGACTCCTTAAACAGCACCTTCCAAACCCGTGACTACTATCACCTTGAAGGACAAAGACAGCAGGTAAACATTCCACCACCACATTCCCCTCCAAGTCTCTTACTACTCTGAATTTGAAATATATTGGCATTCTTTCAATGTCATTGTTTTAAAATCTTGGAACACCTTCCATAATAGCATGTACCAACACCAAATAGAATGCATCTTTATATGCAGCTCATCCTACCTTCTCAAGGACAACCAGGAATGGACAATAAATGCTGACTCAGTCATTGACACCACATTCCATGAATGTACATGAAAAAAATACCTAGGTCTTAGCATGAGTTGAGAGATGAGCATTATGGGAAGAAGAGGCGCAGCTAGTATCTGTATATATTTGAGTGATAGGAACTCTCAGAGACAAGTCAGAGAATAATGTACTGTGCTGGAAATGTGTTGCTGGAAAAGCGCAGCAGGTCAGGCAGCATCCAGGGAACAGGAGAATCGACGTTTCGGGCATAAGCCCTTCTTCAGGGCGCTTTTCCAGCAACACATTTCCAGCTCTGATCTCCAGCATCTGCAGACCTCACTTTCTCCTCAGTAATGTACTGTGGCCAACTGAAAATATTTAAGGAATCTGTATTTGTGGAAACCCTTATAGCTGCTGGTGATGCCGAAAGAAAACAACAGTTAAACTTGTAAATGATTAGTCTGATCTAAATCATCTTGTATACTTTAAAATGAATGTCTAGAAAGATCAATACATTCATTTCCAAGCTTTGTTTTTAAACTTGTTATCTCCATCAGGGAATTGGAAGCAAGGAAACGGAAAAAGTAATTTTTGATCTCTGGGTGTATGGTTCTATTTCTCACATAAGGACTTCAGTTGTAGAGATCTATGAGCTTGGTACGTGACCTGAGTGCACAGTGTCCTTACTATCATATTCCAATGTTAGTTTTTATTGATACCCCAGATGCAGCATGGAAGTGCAGAAGCTGATGTGTCTGGATAGGAGATGTGCCATGAGGGTTCTTAGAGATTGGTACATGTTGGATGCCAATCACATGGACATTGGATACATGTGCCTGGTGTCCATGGACCATGCACTGAGATATTTGTGCTTAGTGTCAAATGTGGAGGCTCTTTGCGGCCAGTAGCAAGCTAACAACACCAGGTACCTTCTCTGACTGTAATGTCAGGAATTACCAGTGTCACATTTACTCACAACGAATGGTGGAGTAGGAAGCTGTGTATTAGTAGGGTAAGAAGTGCACTTATTTGTTGACAAGCAATGATCCCTTTTAATAGGCTCTGCTGCTGAGCGAGAAACTTACCTCAACACCCAACGTAATGTAATTAAAAATGCAGCAAGTTGCTCCTTACATTGAGATAGGCATTGCTAGACTTTTTCCCTGATTCTGACATATTTTGCATCACAGCCCACATTGTTCAGGCTGTGATAAGATTCTATCCATAGAAATGCAGGTTTATGGTCATGTTGATGGTGTTGGATGACCACACCACATGGAATAACTTGAAGACCAGAGCTGCTGCGCTGCTTCTTGTATCTCGATCTTTACATCACCCTCTGTGGAGATGTTGCTTCTTTAGGAATCATACTTATTACAAAGGTACCAGTTAGGAGACATAAAAGAGAGTCCTTTGACTGGAGTTTAAGTTCTTTAGGAATGGTTTGAAGGCTGGCAGAGTGGCAGGAAATTGGGCACGATGCCATAGATGCATGTCATTAACGGCCTAGGTAGCACTTTTGTTTTGGAGCCATTTAATTTGGGGTTTAATGACAAAACTTACTGTTGCAAGAATTTGTCTTCCAGCAACATTATCGCCTAAATGAAATGCAAAAAAGATAATTTTAGTGAACAACTTAACCTTGCATGAAAATTCTCCAATTGTTTTAGCCACCATAATTATAGAGTCATAGAGATGTACACCACGGAAACAGACCCTTCGGTCCAACCTGTCCATGCCGACCAGATATCCCAACCCAATCTAGTCCCACCTGCCAGCACCTGGCCCATATCCCTCCAAACCCTTTCTATTCATATACTCATCCAAATGCCTCTTAAGTGTTGCAATTGTAACAGCCTCCACCACTTCCTTTATCAGCTCATTCCAAACACATACCACACTCTGTGTGAAAAAGATGCCCCTTAAGTCTCTTTTATATCTTTCCCCTCTCACCCTAAACTTATGCCCTCTAGTTCTGGCCTCCCCGACCCCAGAGAAAATACTTTGCCGATTTACTCTATCCATGCCCCTCATGATTTTGTAAACCTCTATAAGGTCACCCCTTAGCCTCCGACGCTCCAGGGAAAACAGCAACAGCCTGTTCAGCCTCTCCCTACAGCTCAAATCCTCTAACCCTCACAACATCCTTGTAAACCTTTTCTGAACCCTTTCAAGTTTCACAACATCTTTCCGATAGGAAGGAGACCAGAATTCCACGCAATATTCCAACAGTGGCCTAACCAATGTCCTTTACAGCCGCAACATGACCTCCCAATTCCTGTACTCACTACTCTGACCAATAAAGGACCAACTGCTTCTTCACTTCTTATCTACCTGCGATTCCACTTTCAAGGAACTGCACTCCAAGGTCTCTTTGTTCAGCAACACTCCCTAGGACCTTACCATTAAGTGTATAAGTCCTGCTAAGATTTGCTTTCCCAAAATGCAGCACCTTGCATTTATTTGAATTAAACTCCATCTGCCACTTCTCAACCAATTGGCCCATCTGGTCAAGATCCTGTTGTAATCTGAGGTAACCCTCTTCGCTGTCCACTACACCTCCAATTTTGGTGTCATCTGCAAACTTACTAACTGTACCTCTTAAGCTCACATCCAAATCATTTATGTTAATGACAAAAAATAGAGGGCCCAGCACCGATCGTTGTGGCACTCCACTGGTCACAGGCCTCCAGTCTGAAAAACAACCCTCCACCACCACCCTCTGTCTTCTACCTTTGAGCCAGTTCTGTATCCAAATGGCTAGTTCTCCCTGTATTCCGTGAGATCTAATCTTGCTAATCAGTCTCCCATGGGGAACCTTGTTGAATGCCTTACTTTGGTCCATGCTAAGATCTAGGCATTTTTTTTTCATATATATTCATGGAATGTGGTGTCAATGACTGAGTCAGCATTTATTGTCCATCCCTAGTTGTCCTTAAGAAGGTGGGATGAGCTGCATTTTAAAGGTGCATTCTACTTGGTGTAGGTACATGCTATTATGGAAGGTGTTCCAAGATTTTAAAACAATGACATTGAAAGAATGCCAATATATTTCAAATTCAGTGTAATAAGAGACTTAGAGGGGAATATGGTGGTGGAATATCGATCTGCTAGATTTCCTTCTTCTTTGGACTTTATGTATGGAGATCCAGCCTATTGGGAGATCCTAATTTGAACATTTGAGCTGTACTCTTTTAGACCTTCAATTTTGGAGCCAGTTTAAGTTATACAAAGAACAAAAAGAGAAGTGCAGCACAGGAAGGCTCTTCAGCCCTCCAAGCCTGTGCCGATCATCATGCTCGAACTAAACTAAAAAGCAACCCCTTTCATCTTATTCGGTCCATATTCCTCTATTCCCTCCTGATTCTTAATCAAATTGATCACTTGTGTTGCCACTTTTAGGGAACTGTGGACCTGCACACCCAGGTCTGTCTGTATGTTAATGGTCCTAAGTGATGTGCCATTCACAGTATAATTCACACCTAAATTTGATCCTCCTAAATCATTACCTCGTATTTGTCTGGATTAAACTCCATCTGCCATTTCTGTGCCCGAATTGCCAATCTATCTATATCCTGTTGTATCCTTTCATAATTTTCGGTACTATCAGCAACTCCAACAATCTTCATATTACTGCAAACTTACTAATCATAACTGTGCATTCTAGAAAAGGTATAGAAAACTGTGAGGCCGTATATTGTGATCAGGACAACTTGATACTTAGAGTGTGTGCAATGAATGCCATATTTGTGTTGACCAGGATGGAAGATATCCTGTATGTCATCAGAAGTCAGATTTCTGCTTGCCTGCTGTCATCTGTGGTGTGCTGTACCACCTATAGTATCAAGTATATTAAACTGAAATAGTGTGATAAGAGCTTTAAAACTTTATTGCTATGACAAAATTAAAAGGGCAGCAGGAGAAGATGGGATTCTCAGTTTATACAAGGACATGAGTGTGCCTCTGACTCAACTAAAACAAAGATTTGAAAATGTGTTGCTGGAAAAGTGCAGCAGGTCAGGCAGCATCCAAGGAACAGGAGAATCGACGTTTCAGGCATAAGCCCTTCTTCCTGAAGAAGGGCTTATGCCCGAAACGTCGATTCTCCTGTTCCTTGGATGCTGCCTGACCTGCTGCGCTTTTCCAGCAACACATTTTCAGCTCTGATCTCCAGCATTTGCAGCCCTCACTTTCTCCTAAAACAAAGATTTGTCAAGCAAAGTTGATCAGTGTGGTAGAAGAGTGATGTTTTTGTCATGAAAATTAATGACTAGGATGCCATGCAGTGTCCATTTTTTGGGAACTAAATAGACTCTGAACCTTCCAATATAGTGGACAGCAAGCATGGCTCATTATGAACTAAATATACACTATTGATGCAGTCCAAAACATCAACAAATGTCATGTACAATCTTCAAACAGTTGTTGGACCCTTTGCAAATAAAGAGGCAAAAGGGTTTGATGTTCCCGAAAGCAGCCAATATGAACCATGTTCGAAAGAACCAGATTTACATTCAATCTGCAAACGGTTCAACTGTTGGCCATAAACCACAATATTTAATGGAATCTGGACCTGAGACCAGTCCAAATTTAAAGCAAATTGGTGGTTTAGGACCGGGAAGAAGGTTATCTCAGAGTACAATGGGACCTTGATCAGATGGACCGATGGGCAAAGGAGTGGCAGATGGAGTTTAATTTAAATAAATGTGAGGTGCTGTTTTTTGGTAAAGGAAATCAGGGCAGGACATATCCATTTAATGGTGGGGTACTGGACAGTGTTACTGAACAAAGAGGCTATGAAGTGCTGGTTCATAGTTACTTGACGATGGAGTCACAGTAGGCGAGGTAGTGAAGAAGGTCTTGGTACACCTGCCTTTGTTGGTGAGTGCATTGAATACAGGAGTTGGGATGTCATGTTGTGGGTGAACATGACATTGGTTGGGCCACTTTTGGAATACTGTGTTCAATTCTGGTCTTCCTGCTATAGAAAAGATGTTGTTAAAGGGTTCAGAAAGATTTACAGGGATGTTACCAGGGTTGGAGAGTTTGAGCTATAGGGAAAGGCTGAATAGGTTGGGGCTATTTTCCCTGGAGCGCCGGAGGCCAAAGGGTGACCTTATAGAGGTTTATAAAATCATAAAGGACGTAGATAGTATCAATAGACAAGGTCTTTTCCCTGGGGTGGGGGGAGTCCAAAACTAGAGGGTATAGGTTTGAGGTGAGAGGGGAAAGATTTAAAAGGGATCTTAGAGGCAACTTTTCACACATAGGGTGTTGCATGTATGGAATGAGCTGCCAGAGGAAGTGGTGGAGGCTGGTACAATTACAATATTTAAAAGGCAACTGGAGGGGAATATGAATAGGAAGAGTTTAGAGGGATATGGGCCAAGTGCTAGCAAATGGGACGAGATTAATTTAGGATATCTGGTTGGCATGGACAAGTTGGACAAAAGGGTCTATTTCCGTGCCTTGCATCTCTATGACTCTACTTAACTATTCTAATTCAATTTTCAAGCACATGGGCTTCTTGTCAATGGATAATCTCCAGGATGTTATTATTGCATGATTCAGTGAGAGTAATTGAATGACAAGGAGAAATGGTTAGATTCTCTATTGTTGGAAATGACATTTACCTGGCATTAGCGTGGTGCAAATATTATGTACCATTTTTCAGCCAAGGTCTGGATATTGTTCAGATCTTGTTGCATTCGAACATGGACTGCTTCAGTATCTGAAGCATCATGAATGGTGCTAAACACTATGCAGTCATCGGCAAAATGTCCCCATTTCTGATTTTGTGATGGAGGAAAGGTGATTGATGAAGCAGCTGAAGATGGTTGGGCCAAGTACACTATCCTGAGGAACCCCTGTAGGTATGTCCTCGAACTGAAGTGACTGATCCCCCAACCACTACAACCAACCTTCTTTCTTCCAGGTATGACTCCAACCAGTGTTGAGTTATCACTTTGATTCCTATTGACTTGATTTTTTGGTGTAGTTCTTAGATGTAACAATTAGTCAAATGTGGTCTTGATTTCAAGGTCAGTCAGTCACTGTCATCCCACCTCACCAACACTGCACTTGCAATTTCTGTGGCTTTAACTTGCAGATCATTTTAGTGCCCTATGAACTGATGTAAATATGAAATAATAGTTTCCCATGCATAGGAGTGGACCTAAGTTTGAAGGAACATGTTAATAATTTGTTGTCATCACAACATCCTTCAAAGTGATGTTACATTTCACATCGGAACCATAAAACCAGTATTATTATGATCTGGAATTTAAGGTACTGATGTACAAAATTAGTCAACATCCAAGTGATTGTATAGGATCATGACTCTTTCACTTCTTACTGATTCTGTCACTGCCCAAACGCTTTATTTTCACTGAATACAGAGACGTACAGTAAGCCATTAAGCAGGTCAATTGCCTTGGATGCTTTTGCTTTGCAAATGTACAGCTAAATCCCAACTTCTTCCAATGCACTGCCATTCATGTTTTGTCTTAACAAAAGCAAATAGTCCAGAAATATTAGTGTTCAAAATGTATGAAAAGGCAGCCAGCATCTCCAGCATGAAAAGAAAAGGTTAATGTTTTGGTTAAAATTCTTTGCTTCAGAAATGAATACTGAGAGGCATTCTCAAATGTTTGTACTTTAAATATTTAATCTGTTTTTGACTAGCATGGTGCAGCACGGTGGCTCAGTGGTCAGCACTGCTGCCTCACAGCGCCAGGGACCTGGGTTCAATTCCCACCTCAGGCAGCTATCTGTGTGGAGTTTGCACATTCTCCCAGTGTCTGCATGGGTTTCCTCCGGTGCTCTGGTTTCCTCCCACAGTCCAAAGATGTGCAGGTTAGGTGAATTGACTATGTAAATTGCCCGTAGTGTTAGGTGCAGGGGTAAATGTAAGGAAATGGGTCTGGGTGGGTTGCTCTTCGGAGGGTCAGTGTGGACCTGTTGGGCTGAAGGGCCTATTTCCACATTGTAGGGAATCTAAGACTAGAAACTAAGCTGTACTAGCTATATATATATACTGTGGCTATAAGAGCAGGTCAGAGACTAGGAACCTCGAAGCTATTAATTCATTTCCTGACTCATCAAAGCTTGTCCCCCATCTACAGGATAAAACTCATGAGTGTGATGGAAAACTCCACTTTCCTGGATGAGTGCAAGAAGTTTCGCAAAGCAACCTGCTTGATTGGCATTACAATCACAACAGCCAATCCCACAGCACGGTGGCACAGTGGTTAGCACTGCTGCCTCACAACGCCAGAGACCCGGGTTCAATTCCCGCCTCAGGCGACTGACTGTGTGGAGTTTGCACGTTCTCCCCGTGTCTGCGTGGGTTTCCTCCGGGTGCTCCGGTTTCTTCCCTCAGTCCAAAGATGTGCAGGTCAGGTGAATTGGCCAAGCTAAATTGCCCGTAGTGTTAGGTAAGGGGTAAATGTATGGGTGGGTTGCGCTTCGGCGGGGCGGTGTGGACTTGTTGGGCCGAAGGGCCTGTTTCCACACTGTAAGTAATCTAATCTAATCTAATCTCCAGCACTGGTGTTTAGTAGCAGTATTGTACGCCATCTACAAGATGTCCTGCAGGAGTGCACCAAGGCTTCTAAGACATCACCTTCCAAACCCATGATTAATACCATCTGAGAAAGACAATGCAAGCATATACAGAAGATCCTCCACTATCCGAATTTCGGATTATCCAAAGATGATTTCAAGGTCCAGCAAAAATGTTACGTTAAAGAGATAAGTGTATTTGGTTTACTTGTACTGAAGAACATGTGAAAATACTGACAAAAACAAAGAAACACAAGCAGCTCAAGTGTCAGAGACTGGATATTCTTTAGGTAAGGATCGTCACACAGCCGTTTGCAAAAGTAGGTGTTTCACAGTATTCCGATCACTTTATCAGGCCATTCATGAAAAAAAATAGCCGAGAACGTAAACGCATCGCAGTGTGGTGCTTATGTCTTTCTATCGCGAGACTGAGTTCCCAGAAACTGACAAATGCTCTTGCCATTGTAGAAGCTGTTCAGGACCTCGTTTAATGCTGTCTTCACACCCTGCCAAATGCTAACTACAGTACTGCTGCATTTTTAAAAAGCTTTCTCGTATATTATCATTGCTTTATTTTGGTTAACATGTGAAATCTGTGTCCTCTTGCGCTCAATACATTAAAATTACAGATTTAAACAATTTCTCCAGTAGAGCATATCGTTAGAACAGCATGGCTTCCCTTGTTTAAGGTAAAATTGATTATCCAAATAATCAATTATCCGAATGAAATAGTGCCCATCCATCTTGTTCGGATAATCGAGGTTCCTCTTTATATGTTCCTCCTCTGAATGATTTGGAGGGAATCTCAATGATTTGGAGGAAAACACCTGTGAGTTTCCCTCCAAATCACTCACTATCCTGATTTGGAAATATATCATTGGGTCAAACTCATGGAACTCCCTTCCTAATGGCAATGTGGGCATATCTGGATCAAAAGTATGGCACGGGTTCAGGAAGTGGAGGTGCTAATGTTGTACTGGGGTGGACAAAGTCAGCAGTCACATGACACCATCTTACAATGTAACAGGTTTATTTGAAATCACAAGCTTTTGAGCACTGATCCTTCAGGCTTCACCTGATGAAGGAGCAGCACCCTGAAAGCTTGTGATTTCAGATAAACTTGTTGGATTATAACCTTGTGTCGTGTGACTTCTGATGCAGTTCAAGAAAACAGCTCACCACCATCTTCTCAAAGGCAATGAGAGATGGGTAATACATGCAAGCTCAGCCATAAAAGAACAATCATAAAAATATAGACAATGGGATACAGCAGAAAAGAATGATGCAAAGATTTAGTTTTGTCTGGGTTGCAGAAAGTAACACTGAAAGAATTTTGCAATTTGGATGCTCCAATGCCACTGCAGACTCACTTGAAGAATGGACTAGAGATTCAGTATTATGATGCTCTTAATTCAACTTCACTATTGACAGTTCAGATCACTCAATTCACCTGAGACAGTAAGAGATCTTAGATTAACAAAAAATGTAATAGACCAGAGTGGAATACAAAAATAGCAACACTATCTAGCTTAATGAATGGTATATTTCTGTGCTTTACACTCTATGTTCAACGATAATACAATTTCCAAGATGGCAGCAGAGTAGGATGCTTCAGCCAGAGCTCGTCCGCTTGATCTGTTTCACTTTTTTTCTTCTTTCCTTTCTTTTCTTCACTCCCAGACTCAGAGCAGAAGCAGCAAAGAGTCCTCTCAAGAAGACCACAAGACAAAGGAGCAGAAATTGACTATTCATCCCACCCAGTCTGCTCCACCATTCAATCATGGCTTATAAGTTTCTCAACCCCATTCTCCCGCTTTTTCCCCATAATCCTTGATCCTCTTGACAATCAAGAACCTATCTATCTCAGTCTTAAATATACTCAATGACCTGGCCTCCACAGCCTTCTGTGGCAGTGAATTCGGTAGATTCACCACTCTCTGGCAGAAGAAATTTCTCCTTATCTCTTTTGGGGTAGAAGTGACCTGTACAAGAAGGACAGTTTGCACCGAAAATTGAAGGGGACCAATATACTGCAGGTAGATTTGCTAGAGCTGCTAGGGAGGATTTAAACAAGTAAGGCGGGTGGGGGTGGGACCCAGGGAGATAGTGAGGAAAGAGATCAATCTGAGACTGGTACAGTTGAGAACAGAAGCGAGTCAAACAGTCAGGGCCAAAGTAGGATTAATAAATTAAACTGCATTTATTTCAATGCAAGGGGTGTAACAGGGAAGGCAAATAAACTCAGGGCATGGTTAGGAACATGGGACTGGGATATCATAGCAACTACAGAAACATAACTCAGGGATGGACAGGACTGGCAGCTTAATGTTTGAGGATACAAATGCTACAGGAAGGATAAAAAGGGAGGCAAGAGAGATGGTGGAGTGGCATTTTTGATGAGGGATAGCATTACAGCTGTAATTTGGGAGGATATTCCCGGAAATACATCCAGGAAGTTATTTGGGTGGAACTGAGAAATAAGAAAGGGATGATCACCTTATTGGGATTGTATTATCGATCCCCTAATAGTCAGAGGGAAATTGAGAAACAAACTTGTAAGGAGATCTCAGCTATCTGTAAGAATAATAGGGTGGTTATGGTAGGGGATTTTAACTTTTCCAAACATAGAGTGGGACTGCCATAGCATTAAAGGTTTAGACAGACAGGAATTTGTTAAGTGTGTACAAGAAAAGTTTCTGATTCAGTATGTGAATGTACCTACTAGAGAAAGTGCAAAACTTGACCTACTCTTGGGTAGGGGATTTTAACTTTTCCAAACATAGAGTGGGACTGCGATAGCATTAAAGGTTTAGACAGAGAGGAATTTGTTAAGTGTGTACAAGAAAAGTTTCTGATTCAGTATGTGAATGTACCTACTAGAGAAAGTACAAAACTTGACCTACTCTTGGGAAAAAAGGCAGGGCAGGTGACTGAGGTGTCAGTAGGGGAGCACTTTGGTGCCAGCGACTATAATTCTATTAGTTTGAAAATAGTGATGGAAAAGGATAGACCAGGTCTAAAAGTTAATGTTCTAAATTGGAGAAAGGCCAATTTTAACGTTATTAGGCAAGAATTTTCAAAAGCTGATTGGGCGCAGATTTTCGCAGGTAAGTAGAGGCTGGAAAATGGGAAGCCTTCAGAAATGAGATAACGAGAGTCCAGAAAAAGTATATTCCTGTTGAGTGAAAGGAAAGGCTGGTAGGTATAGGGAATGCTGGATGACTACAGTTATTGAGGTTTTGGTTAAGAAAAAGAAGGAACCATATGTCAGATATAGACTAAGAAAAAGAAGGAACCATATGTCAGATATAGACATGATAGATCGAGTGAATCCTTAGAAGAGTATAAAGGCAGTAGGAGTATACTTAAGAGAGAAATCAGGAGGGCAAAAAGGAGACATGAGATAGCTTTGGCAAAAAGAGTTAAGGAGAATCCAAAGGGATTTTAGAAATATGTTAAGGACAAAAAGGTAACTAGGGAGGGAATAGGGCCCCTCAAAGGTCAGCAAGGCGACGTTTGTGTGCAGCCGCAGGAGATGGGGGAGATACTAAACGAGTATTTTGCATCAGTGTTTACTGTGGAAAGGACATGGAAGATATCGAATGTAGGGAAATAGATGGTGACATCTTGCAAAATGTCCATATTACACAGGAGGAAGTGCTGGATGTCTTGAAATGCGTAAAAATGGATAAATCCCCAGGACCTGATCAGGTGTACCTGAGAACTCTGGGAAGTTAGGGAAGTGATTGCTGGGCCTCTTGCTGAGATATTTGTATCATCAATAGTCACAGGTGAAGTGCTGGAGGACTGGAGGTTGGCTAACGTGGTGCCACTGTTTAAGAACGGTGGTAAGGACAAGCCAGGGAAGTATAGACCAGTGAACCTGACCTCGGTAGTGGGCACGTTTTTGGAGGGAATCCTGAGGGACAGGATGTACATGTATTTCGAAAGGCAAGGACTGATTAGGGATAGTCAACATGGCTTTGTGCGTGGACAATCATGTCTCACAAACTTGATTGAGTTTTTTGAAGAAGTAACAAAGAGGATTGATTAGGGCAGAGTGGTAAACGTGATCTATATGGACTTCAATAAGGTGTTCAACAAGGTTCCTGATGGGAGACACATTAGCAAGGTTAGATCTCATGGAATACAGGGAGAACTAGCCATTTTGATACAGAACTGGCTTGAAGGTAGAAGACAGAAGATGGTGGCGGAGGGTTGTTTTTCAGATTGGAGGCCTGTGACCAGTGGAGTGCTCCAAGGATTGGTACTGGGTCCACTACTTTTCATCATTTATATAAATGATTTGAATGTGAGCATAAGAGATATAGTTAGTAAGTTCGCAGATGACACCAAAATTGGAGGTGTAGTGGACAGCGAAGAGAGTTACCTCAGATTACAACAGGATCTCGACCAGATGGGCCAATGGGCTGAGAAATGGCAGATGGAGTTTAATTTAGCTAAATGTGAGGTGCTGCATTTTGGGAAAACAAATCTTAGCAGGACTTATACACTTAATGGTAAGGTCCTATG
>NC_057725.1:66685196-66686982 GCF_004010195.1 Chiloscyllium plagiosum
AACCATGCCTCTGTGATGCCTACCACATCATAATCATTCACGATGATCTGTGCCATTAGTTCATCTGCTTTGTTACGAATGCTACGAGCATTCAGGTAAAGTGCCTTAATGCTAACTTTCTTATCATTAGAGATATTAGAAGTCATAAGATGTCCTAAGTTATCCTTCCTTTTTGCTGCATTCCCAGTCTGCCTCAAGTTTAAACCTGCCTGCACACATGCTATCCTGCTGCTTATCTTTCCATTTAACTCCATACTCCCTGTCGCTTTCACTTTCCCTTCCCCCCAACTCAGAAGTCTAAAGTCCTAGTGACCACCCTATTTATCCTCTTCGCTAGAACATTGGTACCTGATCGGTTCAGGTGGAGACCGTCCCAACGGTACAGATCCCCCCGGTTCCAAAACTGATGCCAATGCCCCATGAAGTGGAATCCCTCTTTCCCACACCAATCCCTTAGCCACATGTTTACTTCCCTAATTTTCTTATCCCTATGCCAATTGGCACGTGGCTCGGGCAGTAATCTGGAGATTATGACCCTTGAGGACCTGTACTTCAATTTCCTTCCTAGTGCTCGATAATCCCCAAACAGGTCCTGCACCCTAGCTTTGCCTATGTTGTTAGTCCCAACGTGGGCCACAATAACTGGATTCTCCCCCTCCCGCTCCAATATCTTTTCAAGCCGGTCAGAGATGTCCCGCACCCTGGCACCGGACAGGCAACACACCATGCGAGACTCCTGATCCGGCTTGCAAAGGAAACTATCTGTCTCCCTAATTATAGAATCCCCTATTCTCTGGGGAGACTATAATTGGAATATTGTGTCTAGTTCTGGTTGCCTCATTATAGGAAGGATATAGATGCTTTAGAAAGGGTGCAGATGAGATTTACCAGGATGCTGCCTGGATTGGAGGGCTTGTTTTATAAAGAGAGATTGAATGATCTCTGGCTTTTCACACTGGAGAGAAGAAGGAAGAGCCTTGAGTTGATGGAGGTGTACAAGGTAATGAGAGGCATGGATAAAGTAGATAGCCAGAGACTTTTCTCCTGGGCAGAAATGGCTGTCATGAGGGGTCATAATTTTAAGGTGATTGGAGGAAGGTATAGGGAAGGTGTCAGAAGTCGGTTATTTCTGCAGAGAGTGGTGGGTGCGTGGAATGCACTGCCAGCAGTGGTAGTAGGGACATTAAAGCAACTGCTGGACAATTATATGGATGGCAGTAAATTGAGGGTGGTTCAGTTAAATCGATCTGAGATTATGATAAATGCTCGGCACAACATCGTGGACTGAAGGGCCTGTATTGTGCTGTACTGTTCTATGTTTACAGACCAGTAAGTTTCACGTCTGTCGTCTGCAAGGTGTTAGAAAGGATTCTGAGGGATAGGATTTATGACCATCTGGAAGAGCATGGCTTGATTAAATGCAGTCAACACGGCTTTGTGAGGGGCAGGTCATGCCTCACAAACCTTATCGAGTTCTTTGAGGATGTGACTAGAAAAGTTGATGAGGGTCGAGCTGTGGATGTGGTGTATGTGGACTTTAGCAAGGCATTTGATAAGGTTCCCCATGGTAGGCTCATTCAGAAGGCCAGGAGGAATGTGATTCAGGGGAACATAGCTGTCTGGATACAGAATTGACTGGCCAACAGAAGACAGCGAGTGGTAGTAGAAGGAAAATATTCTGTCTGGAAGTCAGTGGCGAGTGGTGTTCCACAGGGCTCTGTCTTTGGGCCTCTACTGTTTGTAATTTTTATTAATGACTTGGATGAGGGGATTGAAGGATGGGTCA
>NC_057725.1:66687648-66721117 GCF_004010195.1 Chiloscyllium plagiosum
CATACATGAGAATCAGTGGTCGGCACAACATCATGGGCTGAAGGGTCTGTTCTGTGCTGTACTGTTCTATAAATGTCAATGCGATGGCTGGGGGTGGATGGGTGGGTATGCGATTGGAAATCAATGGAACAGGGGCATGGAAAGCAAGGGCACTGGGTTGGGGGGCATGGCTGTCAACCAAGCCCAGACCTGCCTCTATTCCTTTGATCACACAGAGATTGTGCAAATTGAGACCACGTGCAAAACTGACAGCCTGGCCACATTGGTTAACCAATCAGATAGGCTGATTATTTCTTGGAGAAAGTGAGGGCTGCAGATCAGAGTCACAAAGTGTGGTGCTGGAAAAGCGCAACCATTCAGGCAACATCCGAGGAGCAGGAGAGTCGACATTTTGGGCACAAGCTCTTTATCAGAACATTGACTCTCCTGCTCCTCAGATGCTGCCTGAACGGCTGATTATTTCTTGTCCTGCCTGGCACTAAAATGTTTATAGCACAAGGGTGATAAGGCCCTGAGATGATTTAAATGATCTTAATTGGCACCAAGGCAGGAAGGTTGAGCTTGGGCCATTTTGCCTAAAACATAACTAAAGTAAGGGCTGGAGGGTGGTGCGGTTCTAGTTGGCCACCATCCCACCAAATTAGGTTCACATTTTGGCTCTGGGATCAGAAGCTTCTGCATTCTGAGTTGGGCTCAGAATGTATATATTTTGGGATTTGTATCTCAACTTAATAGAATTCTTTGAGGAAGTGACAATGTGATTGATGAGGGAAGAGTTGCAGATGTCATATACATGGACTTCAGTAAGGCATTTGACAAGGTTTCCCATGGTAAGCTGATGGAGAAAGTGATGTCACTTAGGGTACAGGGTGTACTATTTAGATAGATAGAGAACTGGCTGGGTAACAGTAAACAGAGAATAGCAGTGAAAGGGAGTTTCTCAAAATGGAGAAATGTGACCAGTGGTGTTCCACAGGAATCCGTATTGGGACCACTGTTGTTTGTGATATACATAAATGATCTGGAGGAAAGTATAGGTGGTCTGATTAGCAAGTTTGCAGATGACACTAAGATTGGTGGAGTAGCAGATAGTGAAGGGGACTGCCAGCGAATGCAGCAGAATATAGGTAGACTGGAGAGTTGGGCGGAGAAATGGCAGTTTAATCTCGGCAAATGTGAGGTGATGCATTTTGGAAGATCCAATTCCAGAGCAAGCTATACAGTAAATGGAAAAGCCCTGGGGAAAATTGATGTACAGAGAGATCTGGGTGTTCAGGTCCATTGTTCCCTGAAGGTGGCAATGCAGGTCGATTGAATGGTCAAGAAGGCATATGGCATGCTTTCCTTCATCGGATGGGGTATTGAGTACAAGAGTTAGCAGGTCATGTTACAATTGTTTAGGACTTTGGGTCAGCCACATTTGGAATACTGCGTACAGTTCTGGTCGCCACATTACCAAAAGGGTGTGGATAATTTGGAGAGGGTGGAGAGGAGGTTCACCAGGATGTTGCATGGTATGGAAGGCGCTAGCTATGAGGAGATGTTGAGTAGATTAGGATTATTTTCATTGGAAAGGAGGAGGTTGGGGGGGACCTGATTGAGGTCTACAAAATCATGAGAGGATGGACAGCAAGAAGCTTTTTCCCAGATTGGGGAACTGAAGTGCCTAGGGGTCACAAGTTCAAGGTGAGAGGGGAAAAGTTTAAGGGAGATATGTGTGGAAAGTTCTTTATGCAGAGTTTGGTGGGTGCCCGGAACACGGCAGTGGAGGTGGTAGAGGCATGCACGGTAGTGTCATTTAAGATTTGGGAAAACAAATCTTACCAGGACTTATACACTTCATGGTAAGGTCCTCGGGAATGTAACCGAACAAAGAGACCTTGGAATGCAGGTTCATAGCTCATTAAAAGTAGAGTCGCAGGTAGATAGGATAGTGAAGGTGTTCGGTATGCTTTCCTTTATTGGTCAGAGCATTGAGTCCAGAAGTTGGGAGATCATGTTGCGGCTGTACAGGACATTGGTTAGGCCACTGTTGGAATATTGCGTGCAATCCTGGTCTCCTTCCTATCGGAAAGATGATGTGAAACTTGAAAGGGTTCAGAAAAGATTTACAATGATGTTGGCAGGGTTGGAGGATTTGAGCTATTGGGAGATGTTGAATAGGCTGGGGCTGTTTTTGCTGGAGCGTCAGAGGCTGAGGGGTGACCTTAGAGAGGTTTATAAAATCATGAGCAGCATGGCTAGGGTAAATAGACAAAGTCTTTTCCCTGGGGTGGAGGAGTCCAGATCTAGAGGGCATAGGTTTAGGGTGAGAGGAGAAAGATATGAAAGAGACCTAAGGGGCAACTTTTTCACACAGAGGGTGGTGCGTGTATGGAATGAGCTGCCAAAGGAAGTGGTGGAGGCTGGTACAATTACAGCATTTAAAAGGCATCTAGATGGGTAAATGAATAGGAAGGGTTTGGAGGGATATGGGCCAAGTGCTGGCAGATGGGACTAGATTGGGTTGGGATATCTGGTCGGCATGGACAGGTTGGACTGGAGGGTCTGTTTCCATGCTATACATCTCTATTGACTCTATACTCTATGTATCTAGATAATTACATGAATGGGCAGGGAGCAGAGGGATACAGATCCTTAGAAAATAGGCGACAGGTTTAGATGGAGGATCTGGATCAATGCAGGCTTGGAGGGCCGAAGGGCCTTTTCCTGTGCTGTAATTTTCTTTGTTCTATCCCTTAAACTGGCTTAACTTATCTTTTGTTTTATCATTTTCATAGTAAAATTATGGACACGCTTCACCATGATATAAGAACAGATGTACCAAAATAGAATACTTGTTTGCTGAAATTTGCAAGGCACCATTTAATTTCAACAGGCTCCCTGTGCATTGAATGAAGCTCTAATGTCAACTGGCTGCACTTGTAAAAATGGGAGAGCATAAATGCCTGTCATTGTCATTAAAGGAAGTTTTATGATTGCTGCATTATCCCAATGAAGAATGCTGACTGTAACAGCTTGTTCCTTTCTATAGTTTGCAGCATATGAAGCTCATTTAGTAGTGATTCCTTGAAGGTCCTGTATCAGAAGGCTTAACAAAAAAAAAGTCCCTCTTTGGAGGTTGAAAACAAGCTGCATATTACAGCAACAGTCACCAAGGACCTAACCATGATTACCAGATGTCTGTCATTAATATGTGAGGGGCACAGAAGTGTTTTACATAGTTTCATAGGATCAGACTGGAATGCAAAATTTGTCTTAAAACGCAAGATGACAGTCATAAGACGCTCATTGTAAAATTCAAAATGCAAGAGGTACAGTGGAATGCAGAGTAACTTTGTACAGTCATGTTGAATTATTGTACTCCTGTTGAAATTTATTTTAATTGTAAATGGGTCCCACCTTGAACATTTATTGATATAAAATCCTTGTCCAACTTTTACTTCCTGGTATAGTCAAATAACAGCTGTGTAACCTGGTTTTTAATTCCTGATAACATTAGCATGTTGCGTCATTGAGAGCTGGTTGCTTCACACTCTCACTTTCCAAATGGTTTTATTGATAAATGTGAATTGAATGTTCATATTTTAGACCACTGTGCTCACAGTAGAGGTGCGGCACAGGCAGATGCAGCATGAGATGAAGTTGCTGTTCAAAGGCTCTGTGATAAGGGTAAATGGGATCCTAATATTAGTCATAAAATATACAACTGGGTGATTCTACCTACGCACGTTTTTTATCAATGTGTAACTTATTACACTCTTTACCAAGTTAAGATTATTCAATAGGAAATGAGTAACTCACAACTTATTCAAAAAGGCAAACAAAAAAGCACCTTTGACGACACGGTAAGTGATTGGAGATTACTGTCGTTCAGATTAAAAGCAAAGTTCTATTAATAGTTTCTTGTCCAGTGTTCAAACTATTGTTACCTTATAAGACTAAAGACTGAAAAAATGTTTTATAAAATAATTGGACATTCATTCTAGTAAATTATAAATTTATAAGACACTGCAGAATTTAGCAAGAGTTTCTTTTAATATATTCATGGGATGTGGGCATCACTGGCTGGGCCAGCACTTATTGCCTGTCCCTAGTTGCCATTCAGAAAGTGGTGGTGAGCAGTCTCCTTGAACCACTGTAATCCATGTGCTGTAGGTATAGTCACAATGCTTTTAGGGAGGGAATTTCACCAGGATTTGACACAATGACCCCAATGCAACATATAGTTTGGAACATGTACTACTCCATCTGCCATTTCTCTGCCCAACTCTCCAATTTATCTATATTCTGCTGCATTCTCTGACAGTCCCCTTCACTTCTCCAGATCATTTATGCTTATGATGAACAACAGTGGTCCCAGCACAGATCACTGTGGAACACTACTGGTCACAGTTCACCATTTTGAGAAACTAAAAGATATATTTCCAAGTCAGGAGGGAACTGGATTGGAGGGAAATTTCCAGGTGGTGATATTTTCATCTATATGCTGTCCTTCTTTGAGAAGGTGCTGTCTAAGGAGCTTTGGTGAATATCTGCAGTGTATCTTGTCGATGGTTCAAATTGTTACTACTAATAATCAATGTTGGAGAGATTGGACATTTGTGGATTTGTTGCCAGACAAATGGGCTCCTTTGTCCTGGATGGTATCTAGCATCTTGGAGCTACACATGTCCAGGAAAGTAGGGAATATTCCCTGATTGTGCCTTGTAGATGGTGGTCAGGCTTGTATTCCAAACAAAACAAATAATTTCTATCTGGGTTAGCAATTTAATGGGTTCTATCGCTTAGCTGTTAAGGATGTGGTTGCAAAGGGACAAAGATTAAGTAGTACGTATTCTAGGATATTGACATGTTGAGGAATTAAGCATAATTCAAAAACACGGAAGGGGGAGGCGCAGCTTAAGCCCTG
Source organism: Chiloscyllium plagiosum (assembly GCF_004010195.1). NCBI lineage: Eukaryota > Metazoa > Chordata > Chondrichthyes > Orectolobiformes > Hemiscylliidae > Chiloscyllium > Chiloscyllium plagiosum. Next base: position 66,692,561 of record NC_057725.1, read on the forward strand.
AGAATAAAGGATAAGGGAAAGACTGTAGATTGCAGAGATATTAGCAACAGAAATGAAGAATTAGAATCAAATTACATGGAGCTAAGAAGGAACAATGGCCAGGAGTCATTGGTTGGAATAATTTATGTGCCCTATAACATTTACTGCGAGGTCTGACACAGTGACTATCAGTATTCATAATGACTTCAATCGATAAATAGATGGACAAAACAAATTTGCAAAAATAGCATAGAGGATGAATTGATGGAATGATTCCAAAATAATTTTCGACATCAGGTTTTCAAGTATCCAACCAGGAAACAGGATCCTTTAAATTTAATAATGTGGTACAAACAGTATTTTTGTAATGGCAATCTAGCAAATCAGTTTTCAGGGAAGAGTCGTCATAACATAGCAGAATGTTATATTGAATTTGTCAGTTATTTAGTTATGTCTTTAGTTTGTACTATAAATCTGAACCAAGCAAACTATGTAGATATAAAGAGCAAGAAAAGTTAACTAACTAAAGACATACATTTACTTTATAATTCATAACAACTGAACTTCCATCAGGAATAAATGTCTCACTGCGAAAGAAGAACAACTGGGGCTAGCAAGAGCTGTTAATTAGAGTACCAGATTAAAATATTTGCAATACAATGATAGGTGGTGGTAAACTTGAAGATTGAGAGAAGTTAGATTTTAAGAAAGGATAGCCAAGAAATTGATAAAGCAAAGGAATATACAAAGTAAGAACTAAGAAGTAAGCAACATTAAAAAATCTGAAACATGTAAAAAGGAAGAAATTAGCAAAAGTAAACATTCATTCATTCTGGAAACATTAAAGGTATAATGAGATTGAGGAATTTAAGAACAATTGGTACTACTAAAGAAATAATACTGGAGAAGATATCAGAACTAAAAACAAAAAAAATCCTGAACCCAAAGATTAGGATTCTGGGAAAACTTCATGGATTAGAAGCAACATAAATCTGCTACCCAAGAAAGAGGGGCAAAGAAAGCAGGAAGCTCTAGGCTTGTTAGCCTGATACCAGCAGTAAAGAAAATGCTGGAAATTATTAATTGTGATGTGATAACAGAAATGGAAGTGCCTACTATGAGCAAGTAGGGTTGACAGCGACTTATGATGGGGAACTCTCTATTAATGCACTTGTTAGACACTTTTAAGGTTGTAATTATTAGTAAATGGGAATAAAGGGAAAGTTTGGATTTTCAGAAATGATTCCAGAACCTACCAGATAAGGGGTTATAACATAGAACTTCAGTTCATGGATTTAAAGGAAATATATTATCATAAATTGAAGATTGCTTCTTATATCACTGTCAATTACTTAGATGAGGTGTTAAGTGTAACATGACCAAGGTTTGTTTACAATGCAAAGTTATGAAGGAAAATAAGGTGTGAAGAGAATGTGAAAGAGCATATATATTGACAGGGAGTAAACGTAGAAATAAAATGGAGAAAGTGGGAAGTTACCTACTTTGACAAGAAAAAAATAGAAAAGCAGAATATATCTTAAATGGTGGGAAACTGGGAAATGTTAGTATTCAGAGACGTCTGGTGTGCATTAACCAATCCTGCATCTTTATTTTGTACTACACTAAATGAATAATTTTGTGTTTATTAATGAAAACTAATTGCAATATGGAGAAGGCTTACAATTAGTCATTTAAAAGAGAGTATTGGCCTGGTGAATGTATTGCGAGACCTATTAATTCAGAGACCAAGGTAATCTTCTCGGCACCCAGCTTCAAATCCTGTCATGGCAAATGGTGGAATTTATATTCCAAAAAAAAAGATAAATTGAGATTCTAAAGATGCCTATTGGCAATTTATTGTTTTGGAAAAATCTCATCTGACTCACCAAGGTCTCATGAAGAGACAGAGGGAAGGAAACTACCGTTCTGAGCTGCTCTGGCCTACATGTGACTCCAGACCCACAATAAGGTGGTTGACTCTTAACTGTCCTCTGAAATGGCCTAGCAAGCCACTCAGTTGTAAAAACCGCGAGAAAGCTAAACAAGAATGAAATTATATGGACCACCTGGCATCAAAGTTAGAACAGCAAAAATGGCCTACATGACAAAAATCACCCCGTGAACTCCACAAAGTCCGCCTTACTAACATTAATACTAAAATTGGGAAAGCTATCTCACAGGGTAGTCAAGCAACAGCCTGACAAGCAAGAAGCAATAGGCTAACTCACGGATTCATATCTTACAGACAATATCCCAGACACCACTTTCAACATCCCAGGACATGTCCGATCACAATAGTAGGACAGGATCAGCAGAGGTGGTTGCATAGTGTTATATGATTGGGACAGAGTTGTTCTGGGAGTCTCAATAAATTCCATTAAGTTTCATTATGCTCTTTGCTGATAACTACATACAGTCCTCCCTTGGCTAATGAATCAATGCTACTCCATGTTGAATAACACTTGAAGGAAGCAGTTAGGGTGGCAAGGACACAGAATGTACACTGGCTGCGGGATTTCAATATCCACAACCAAGACTGGCTTGGCAGCAGCACTATTGATGAGACTCATAGAAATGTACAGCATGAAAACAGACCCTTCCGTCCAACTCGACCATGCTGACCAAATATCTTAAATTAATCTAGCTGCATTTGCTAGCATTTGGCCCATAACCCTCTAAACCCTTCCTATTCATATACCTATCTAGATGCCTTTTATATGTGAAATTGTACCAGCCTCCACCATTTCTTCTGGCAGTTTATTCCAAAACACACCACCCTCTGTCTGAAAAAGTTGCCTCTTAGGACGCTTTCAAATCTTTTCCCTCTTACCTTAAATTTTGTGTGCGGCACGGTGGCACAGTGGTTAGCACTGCTGCCTCACAGCGCCAGAGACCCGGGTTCAATTCCCGCCTCAGGTGACTGACTGTGTGGAGTTTGCATGTTCTCCCCATGTCTGCATGGGTTTCCTCCGGGTGCTCCGGTTTCCTCCCACAGTCCAAAGATGTGCAGGTCAGGTGAATTGGCCATGCTAAATTGCCCCTAGTGTTAGGCAAGGGGTACATGTAGGGGTATGGGTGGGTTGCGCTTCGGCGGGGCGGTGTGGACTTGTTGGGCCGAAGGGCCTGTTTCCACACAGTAAGTAATCTAATCTAATCTATGCTGTCTAGCTTTGAAATCTCCTATCCTGGGGAAAAGACCTTAACTATTCATCTTAGCCATGTCCCTCATGATTCTATAAAGTTCTATAAGGTCACAGCCTCAAATGTTCCAGGGAAAATAGTCCCACCCTATTCAGCTTCTTCCTCTAGGTCAGACCCTCCAACCCTGGCAACATCCTTATAAATATTTTCTGAACCTTTTCAAGTTTCACACCATCTTTCCTATAGCAGGGAAACCAGAATTGAATGCAATATTCCAAAAGTGGCCTCACCAATGTCCTGTACAGCCACAACATGACCTCCCAATTCCTATAAAGGCAAGTAAATCAAATGTCTTCTTCACTATCCTGCCTACCAATGACTGAGCTGGTTGAGCTCCAAACATCATTGCTGCCAGACTGAATCTACAGCAGGTGGTGAGGGAACCAACGAAAGGGAAAAACATACTTGACCTCATCCTCACCAATCTGCTGGCTGCAAATGCACATGTCCAGAAAGAGTGAGCACTGCAGAGTCAGAATGGAGACAAAGACCTGCCTTCACATTGAGAATATCTTACATTGTGTTGTATGGTACTGTGACCATGCTAAGTCGGGCAAAATTCTATCAGATCTAGCAATTCAAAACAGGATATCCATCAGGCACCGTACACCATCAACAGCAGCAGAATTGTACTCCAGTACAATCTGTAACCCCTTGATGTGGCATATTGCCACTTAACTATTACCATCGAGCCAACGGACCAACTCTGGTTCAATGGAGATGCAGGAGGGCATGCCAGGAGCAGCACCAGGTATCCCTAAAATTGACTTGTCAACCCACTGAAGCTACCAAACAGGACTGCTTATGTGCCAAATAGAATAAACCGCAAGTGAAAGAAGAGCTAAGTGATCCACAGCCAACAAATAAGATCTAAGGTCTGGAGTCCTGCTATATCCAGTCATGAATGGTGATGGACAATTAAAAAACTTAATGGAGGATGAGGCTTCACAAATATGTCCACCCTCAATGATGGTGGAGCCCACCACTTCAGTACAAAAGATAAGCTGAAGCATTTGCAGCAATCCTCAGCCAGAAATGTTAGGTGGATGATCCATCTCAGATATTCCAGAGATATCCAGCATCACAGATGCCAGTCTTCAGCCAAAACGATTCACTCCACATGATCTTAAGAAACAGCTGGACGCACTGAATACTGCAAAGACTATGGACCCTGATAACTTTCCAGCAACAGTATTAAAGACTTGTGCTCCAGAACTTGCCACACCTCTAGCCAAGTTTTTTCAGTATAATTGCAAACTTGGAACCTACCCAGAAATGTGGAAAATTGCCCAAGTTTGTCCTGTATACTAAAAGCAGAACAATCAACTCACTAGTTATAGTCATAGCCTCTAGTTCCCAAGTCATCACAAATGCGAAAATTTACTTCAACTACCAAAATGCCTAACTTACTTAACTGTATGATTCAGGTTTTGTAATTTATAACAAATTAACTATTTATTGTAGCCAAATTGATTTTGTTCACCAATGGCAAAAGAGGGACAAATGAATTGCTAATTTATCACTATACAACTTAAATTTTTGATTTCCACATGCACAAGGAGAAACAGATAACACATAAATATTGTGAGAAAAATAAAAAGTCAAAAAAAAGTTTTCTTTCATCTGCCCAGATCACAAAACTTGATGTGTTGTTCTCACAATCCTTTTGATTCTTCAGTGACAACATATTATTTGTATAGCAATTATCTGTCTTTAGTATACTGGTTCATTGGTTGGACCTGGGGTCTTTCATTTTCCTTTGTTTATTAGCATTTTTTAGAATCTCTGAATGTAGTTTTCCTGCTGTTTTAACAGAGATTTAGACATTAAGACCATAAGAAATAGGATCAGGACTAGATAGTTACTGCTACTGCATATTCAATTTACCCTTCTTTACCTTTCCTTTACTATTTTAAAGGCTTTTTTAAATTGCCACAGCTACAAACTGCTAATTGGACAAGGATGTTATGCTCATCCTGGAGGAGTGGGAGACGGATTGTAAGACTGGGTTACATGCCAACAAAGTTATTCCTGCCATTGACCTGCCCTCCATTGTGTCTACACCCCAGAACATGATATCTTCCTGTAAGGCTTTCTGTGGCAGAGACATTCTAAGGTATTTCACCTGCCTGTATTTTCTCTCACTACTGCTTTGTTGGTTCTGCTCTAACTACCTTACAAACATTCCTACCTGAGGTCTGCCATACTGATCCTAGCTAGAACATGGTCTTACCTTGAAGTCCAATTAACCTGCTCCTTATCTTCAAGGACTCCCTGCAGTCTCAGTGACACCATGTCTTGCAGTGTTGCCCCTGAGAAGGTGGTAATGAGCTGGTCTCTTCAGCTGCTGCAGTCCATGTGCTATAGGATGATCCACAATGCCATTAGTGAGGGAATTCCAGGACTTTGAAGGAAGAGGTATATAATTTCAATTTTGGATGTGGAGACTTGTGGGATTGTAATTGAGGGCCAGGATGGTGAATGGCTTAGAGGGGAACTCTACATGGTTGTGGTCCTGTGTGTCTGTTGCCCTTGTTCTTCTAGATGATAGCATTTGAGAATTTGAAAAATTGTGTCCAATAAGTCTTGGTGGATTTATACAGTGCATCTTATTGATGGCATACATAGTTGCAACTGAGTGGTGGTGATGGAAGGACTGACTATTCGGGTATGTTGGTGCCGAATACATTGATTTGTCAAACATTCTTGAGTGTTGTTGGAGCTGCACTCATCCAAGCAAGTTGGGAGTATCCCATCACACTCCTGATTTGTGCCTCATAGATAAGAACATAAGAAATAAGTACAGGAGTAGAACATTTATCCTCTCAAGCCTACCCCATAAGATCGTGGCTACTCTGTCCAGGCTTAAACTCCTCCTTCATGCCAGCTCCTCATAGTCCTTAACTCCTTGATATTTCAAAAATCTAACATCTCTTTAAATATTTTCAGTGATCTAGCCTCCACAATTCTCTAGGATGGAGAATTTAGATACACCTTTTGGAGAAAATTCTTTCCCAACAAAATACAACAAAGAACTGCAGATGCTAGAGATCCAAAACAGAAACTGCTGGTGAAACTCAGAGTTAATGCCTTGAGTCTAGTGACTCTTCATCAGAACTGATAGCAGTTCAGAAAACCTGGTTTTTGTGCTGAGGACGAGTTGGGGCGTGAGGGGTGTGCAAAGAGAGCGGTGAGAGGATAGATGAAGATGGAGCTCAGAGATAGGTAAACAAGGGTATTATGGATGGTAGGCCAGGACAGAAGAGAAGTTGAATATGTGATAATGAGAGCTGAGGGTAGCAGAGAATGGGTAGTCTGCACTGAAAGCAAACCATCTAATTAGAATTAGAATCCCTACTGTGTGGGAACAGGCCCTTCTGCCCAACAAGTCCACACCAACCCTCCGAAGAATATCCCATCTAGACCCATTCCCCGACATTTACCCCTGATTCATGCATCTAACCTATATATCCCTGAACACTATGGGCAATTTAGCATGGCCAGTTCTCCTAACCTGCACATCTTTGGATTGTGCGAGGAAACCGGAGCACCCGGACACGGGGGGAAATGTGCAAACTCCACACAGTTTCCAAAGGCTGGAATTGAACCTGGGTCCCTGGTGCTATGAGGCAGCAGTGCCAACCACTGAGCCACTGATCTACTCCTCCATTCCCGACACCTCTCCCACACTCATGTAGCATTTTCACGTGGAATTGCAGAAAGTGTAACTGCAGAGATGCAAAAGCCCTGTTTACTTCCTCCCTCTTCACTGTCTAAGTCCCCAGACACACTATCCAGGATAAGTATGATAAATGTGATAAAAGGCCTGAGAGTAGGTGAAAATGGGCTGTCTGTATGCAAAGCAACCCAGGAGAAAGTGAGGACTGTAGATGCTGGAAAGTCAGAGATGAATAGGCTGGCGCTGAAACAGCACAGCAGGTCAGGCAGTATCCGAGGAATGGGAGAGTCAGCTTTTCAGGCATAAGCCCTTCATCAGGAGTGTCCTGATAAGCCTTTCCTGATTAAGGGCTAATGCCTGAAATATCGACTCTCCCACTCCTTGGATGCTGCCTGACCTGCTGTGGCTTTCAGCACTACCCTTTTCAACTCTGCAAAGCAACTCATAAGACTGGTTGTAGGGAGTGGGTTAAAAAAACATTGAAGGGCTGTAAGTTATTGAATTTGATGTTGAGTCCCAGAGGCTGCAGGGTCTCCAAGCAGGAAATGAGATGCTGTTCTTCAAACTTGTACTAGGCTTGATGGAGTACTGCAGCAGGCCTGCGATAGAAATGTTGGCCTGGAAACAAAGCGGTATGTTAAAGTGGCGGGCGAGTGAAAATTCTGGATCATTTTTACAGACAAAAAATAGGTGTTTTGCAAAGTGGTCATCCATTTTACGTTTCATCTCTCTAATGGAGATGAGACTACACTATGAACAGTGAATATAGTAGACTAGATTGAAGTGCAGGTAAATCACTACTTATCCTGGATAGTGTGTCTGGGGACTTGGACAGTGAAGAGGGAGGAAGTAAACACACAGGTTTACTTCTGCAATTCCATGTGAAAGCGCCACGTGAGTGTGGGAGAGGTATTGGAAATGGAGGAAAAGTAGATCAGGGTATCTCTGTGGAATACTGACAAAGCAGGGGAGGGGAATATGTGGGTGGCTGTGGCATCCCATTGGAGGTGATGGAAATGACAGATTACGATCTTTGGAGTGAAGACTTGTGGGATGGTAAGTGAGGACCAGGGAACCCTATTTGTTGGAGAGAGGAGCGAGGATGAGGGCAGAAGTGCAGGACATGGACCAGACCTGGCTAAGTGCCCAGTCGACCATGGTAGCAGGTAATCCTCAGATTGAGGAAAACAGTGGATATTTCTGAGGTCTGTCTGCAATAGGTACATCATCATAACAGATGCAGCAGAGACAGAAAATTGGGAGAATAAGATGGAGTTCTTCCAGAAAGCAGGGTGTAAGATTTATAATCAAGATAACTGTGGGGGGTCTCTGAGTTTGGAATGTCTATCGGTGGCCACCCTAATCCCCAGACATGGAAACAGATGTCAAGGAAAGGAAGGCAGGATTTGGAGATGGACTAATGGAAATTGGAAACAAAATCGCTAAATTTTTCCAGTTCAGAACAAGTGTGGGAAGCAACACTAATGATATCATTGATGTGCCAGAAAACGATTGTGTGGGAGGGGGCCCAAATAAGATTGGACCAAGGCACTAATACACCACAAAAAGACAGATACAACTGGCACCTATGTGAGTACTCATGGCCACACCTTTCACTAAAAATTGAAAGGAGTTAAAGGAGAAATTCCTTTACATTTCAATTTTAAATTAATTTCCCTTTAAAATATAACAATATCCCCAGTTCGAGATTTCCCCACTGGTAGAAACATCTTCTCAACATCTAAGCTGTCAAAATCCTTCAAAAACTTATATGTTTTAATAAGATCAACCTTCATTCTTCTAAATTCTAATGAATAAAAGCCTAACTCTGGAACCATTCTTGACAAATCAAACCTTTCATCCTAGGTAATTAGTCTCAGGAATCTCTTTTTAACTACCTCCAATGTCAATATATCCTTTCTTATGATGACCACTTTCCACAGTACTCCAAGCGTGGTATCATCAACACTCTTTATAGTACCAACAAGACTACTATTTTTAATCTGCTGAAAATGTGTTGCTGGAAAAGCGCAGCAGGTCAGGCAGCATCCAGGGAACAGGAGAATCGACGTTTCGGGCATAAGCCCTTCTTCAGGAATGAGGAAAGTTTGTCCAGCAGGCTAAGATAAAAGGTAGAGGAGAGACTTGGGGGAGGGGCGTCGGAAATGCGATAGGTGGAAAGAGGTCAAGGTGAGGGTGATAGGTCAGACTGGGGTGGGGGCGGAGAGGTCAGGAAGAAGATTGCAGGTTAGGAAGGCGGTGCTGAGTTCGATGGATTTGACTGAGACAGGTGGGGGGAGGGGAAATGAGGAAACTGGTGAAATCCGAGTTCATGAACTCTTATGCACAAGAACACCAACATCCTTCAGTGCTGCACTTTTTTTGGAGTCTTTCTCCATTTAAATGTCCTTTGCATCTTCCTGTATTTTCCTACATTAAATTCCATCTGCCAAGTTTTTACCCACTCAACATGTCTATGTGCTCTTGCAGATTCACAATGTCCCCATTACAATATGATGCCCCACCTACTTTTGTATCATCATCAAATGTGGATACATTACACTTTGCTACCCTACCCCCTCAGCTAAGACACTAATATGGATAGTAAATAATTGAGGGCCAATGACTGATCTTTGTGAAACTCCTCTAGTTATTTCGTCCAAACCTGGAAAAGACCCATTAATCCTGACTCAGTCTTCTGCATGTTAGCCAATCAATGCTACAGCATTAGCTCCAATACTCTGAGCTCCTTCCTTCTGCAATAGACTTATATGTGGCACCTTTCAAACACCTTTTGGAAATTCAAATACACATCTTCCAGTTCCCCTTTATCAACTCTGCTTGTTATACTCTCAAAGAACTCAAACAAATTTGTCAAGCTGTACAATTGCCCCAATGATAGATATTGGGCTAACTAGTCCATAGTTTCCTGCTTTCTGCCTTCATCTTTTCTTGAACAGAGGCATCACATTAACAGGTTTTCAATCCACTGAAAATTCTAGGAATCTAGGGAGTTCTGGAATATTTCAACCAATGTCTCCACTATTCTGCAGCCATTTCCTTCAAAACCCTGTAATGCAGGACATTTGGTCATAGCAGATTTTCTGCCATTAGTTTGTCCAATGTCCTTCCTGATAGAACCTAATAGAAGAACTTTCCTCCAATTAACACCTGGCTTATCTAAAATCTTTGGGATGTTTTATAGTACCCTCCATCATGAAAACCAATGCAAAATGTTGGCTAAATTATCTGCAATTTCCCTGTTCCCCATTAATAATTCTCCATTTGCAACCTCTAAGTATCACACACTTACCCAGGTTGTAAGTTTGCTCACTGAGCTGGCAGGTTTGTTTTCAGGTTTGTGATCACCCATCTCAAGACACATAAATATAAAGCGAACAGAATACCAGTGCTTCACTGGAGGCTCACTGATGATGTTATCTAGCACGGTGACAAAACGTGTGAAAACAAACCTGGCAGGTTTGTTTTCAGGTTTGTGATCACCCATCTCAAGACACAAATATAAAGCGAACAGAATACCAGTGTTTTCACTGGAGGCTCACTGATGATGTTATCTAGCATGGTGACAAAACGTGTGAAAACAAACCTGCCAACTCAGTGAGCAAACTTACAACATGAACCCCAACCTGAGCTACAAATCTTCTCAAAAATTGCTCTCGCACTTATATTAGCCACTCTCCTCTTTTATACCCATAGAAGCTCTTCTTTGGTTGTATATTTCTTACCAATTTACTTTTATAATCAATTTCTCCTTTCTATTAGCTTTTAAGTTAGCCGCTGCCAATTCCTAAACAAATCTCAACCCTTTGGCTCACTAATAGTTTTTGCCATTTTGTGTGCCTTAGTTTTCAATTGGATACTCTCCTTGACTGCCTTTGTTAATCAAGGATAGTTAATTTTTCTATTTGAGTCCTTCCTCTTGACTGAAATAAAGTTGTTGAGAATTATAAAATATCCTTAATTTGCAAATGATAGGCAGATTTTGGGGAATCAGAGTATGTTAGTTTTTCACAATTCCCAACTTCTGACTTGCACTTGTATCTATTGTATTTATTTGGCTAATTTAATTCACTTTCTAGTCAGTAGGAACCCCCAAGATGTTGGCAGTGAAGGATTCAACAATGGGAATGTCATTGAATGTCAAGCACCGATGGTTAGATTCTCACATTGGCAATGTTCACTGCCTGGAACTTGTGTGACATGAACGTTACTTGTCATTTGTCAGTGTAAGTCTGGATATTGTCTCGGGTCTTGCTGCATTTTGCCCTATGGACTGATTCAGTTTCTGAAGAGCCATAAATAATACTGAAGATTTTGTAATCATTAGCAAACATCTCTACTTTTGACCTTATGATGGAAGGAAGATCATTAATGAAGTAGTTAAAGATAGTTGGGCCCAGGAAGCTTCCCTGCAGAACTCCTGCAGAGATGTCTGGGAGCTGAGGTGACTTACTTGCAACAACCATATTCATCTTCTTGAATTCAGATACATGTCCGACCAACAGATAGCTTTCCCCTGATTCCCCTTGACTAGATTTCCTCGTGCTCCTTGATACTGTATTCAATGAAATATGGATTTGATGTTAAAGGCAGTCACTGTCTTTCCCCTTTGGAAATTTTAATGAGAGTTGATGACCCACTCTATCATTAACATTTGGAGGGAATTTGCTAACAAATCTGTGGAATCTATCTTGATTGGTTTGATCTACATTGTGGAATGTTCGACCACAGTTCATTAAGTTCCACATGTTAATTCTGAGTGTTGTCGTCTTCTAAAAATGTAAAGTCTATTGTTCGTTCAAATTGTGGTGTAATCCTCCCAGCAAGTCCTCTGGATCTCAACATTTGTTTACCTTGCAAATAAAGGTAACTGGTCCCTAGCCAAATTGTAACATAGATTTAGCGATGTGCTCTACGACCTTAATATTACACACAATGAACTTCTACATCTTACAGTTATTGTTTGCTTACATTCGGAAGGACACAATAACATTGTTCCTGGTTCATGACAAAGTAATAGTTGTGTTTCTGGATCATCCTTTGTGGTTAGGACTCTTTGCCACGTTCCAGCCATGTTGAAGATGAATTGGTACACAGCATAGGCTCCCATAAATGTGTACAATATGGTCTTTCCTCTCTACGCTATGTTCAGTAAACGTTTCTAAACCTCCAATAACTCACCACAGTATTTCCATAAATTTGCTTTAGCAAAATTCAAGTTAAGTGTACCTCAAGAAAATCACTGAATGGCCCCAAAATGGGATACATCTTGCTTCATAACCCATGTTATTTTGGAAACAAAAAACAAAGAAGCTACAAGCAAATGAAGTAACAAATTAATCATCCTAGTGTTGCATCAGTGTATGAGAATCATGGACTTTGTGGAAAACAAGGTCTTTTGGCACATGTAGGAGGACTCAGTTGCATGCAAAATTCCAATTAATTTCCATGTATAGACCGTGCTGGAAGTGGTCAGCAGTACATAGTGCAGAAGGAAACCTCCAGTAGACTTCCAAAGTGCCACTACATGTGGCGCATCACAATTCAATTTCATGCCCTTGGTATCTCAACATGACATCTCCAAGCTTTCTTCTCCTAAATATAGATATTAATTTCAGCAGCTTCTCATTCTGTATGTTGCTCCTTTTAGTTTAACAGCCTTTGTAAAATCTCCTCCAATGTCTGGATATCCCCAGTGAAGTCAGTGACCAGAATTATATATAAATTAAATGGAAAACCCAACATTTATATTTTTTGACAGATGTAAAGCTGTAGGATACAAAAGCACTGTACCTATTTCAACTAAATAAAGCAGATCACAGCCATTCAATGGTTTATTTTTCAATACAATGCCTTGAATAATCAAAGTCAATCTGCTTAGTTTAAATTTTAGCAAAGTCTAGGTATATTGAAGATTAAGTTGTACAGTGACTTAGTAACAAAATAAATCATCATGAACTGGTGCATTCTCCAAGGCAAAACCTCGACCTCAGATTTCATTTGCTATCCAATCAGCATTGCCTTCTCATTTAGGAACAATGTTGGTTTCCCCCTTAAATTAGTATCCTTGCTAATTACCCTACTGAGTGAAAGATGAAAACTGAGACAAAATCTGAATTTTGTCAGTAATATGCATGAATTAAGCCAAATCAATCCTTGGAATTTACATTCTATCACTCTGCCTATCTATCCTAAGACCTTATTTGCTTTCTTTATTGTTGCCATGCACTATGATGATGGTTGGAGGGAGGGCCTGTTTGTAAGAGCTTTGAGTCATTGTGTTATGCCCTGTAGACAAACCCTTCTTTGTTTACATGTAATGTTGAAAAACCTGTTTCGATTGTTTGAACACTTTGTGACATACCTCCATGACAGGTGGGATTTAATCTGGAACTTCTGGCCTCGAGATAGGGATATTACCACTACATTCCTTCTGCCTTTGTTTATATTTAGGTCACTGATTCCCAATTCCATACACACTGAACATCTGCTACTTGAACTTCAATGGCCCATATTATTGGCAGCTTCCTCCCAGTTTGTTCTATTAGCATATTTACACAGCATAGATCTGTCATCATAGTCATACAAGAACAGCAACATGCAGCAGTATCAATCACATTGTACAAGCTCAAAGGCAATGCTGTATTAAGTCTTTCCATATTAATGCAACTTTCTATTCACTAAAATTGATCTTAATTGTTTCCTCTGGCTCAACTAATTTTCATTCCAGTAAATAACTTAATTCCTTTTAATCCTTTGAATCAATCTCCTGTGAAGGACTGTCTCAAAACATGGTACCCTGGTATCCTTACTTTTTATGTACACAGATTCTGTTTTAGGGTAGGATACCCAATTTAAATATCTCAGTAGGCACCACCTGAGTCATCATGGACCGCCACCTGCCTCTGGATGGTGCAAAATATGGTTGACTGTGCCATAAGGAAGTGAATTGGGTTTATTGTCATATATACTCACATGACTACAGTGAAAGGTTTACAAGATGCCACTTATGGGACCATCTTTGGTACAAAGGTACTGAGGTACATAATCTTAGTTACAAAACAGAAAATAAGGAAAACAAAGTTAAAAAGTTAAACATTACAACCTTTCTTACTAAAAAGTAGAAAAACAATGAAACACAGTTGACAGTTCAACAGCATAGTCCATAAGCGCTCAGACATGCTGGACTAGCACTCCTCACAAGGGTTTGACCTTCCCCACTTCAGGCTTGACCTTGTCTCACCCACTCCCCCAGGTTGCCTGCTCACACTCCCCACCAGCTGCCCTGGGTTGCCTGCTCCTACTGTCAGGCTGCCTGCAAGATGTTGCCAAGATCTGTCCTAGATGTATGTCAAAACTATCCTCTTTGTTCTCTGTGGAGTCAACATGTTTATATTAAATTATTCAACCATTAATCAAAACTGCAACCTAAGGCTAGACTCAGGTAAATCCAGTATTTCTTTATTTTAGAATTTTCTCAATTTTGAGAGTGTCAGAATGTTGACCCATGAGGGTGTAAACAAGATATAAATACGTGCTTGAGACATAAAGCAGTGACAAGACAGTATAGAATATCAATAAGAAAAATATAAAACAACATGTTTACACTTTAAATGCCATGCTTTTAAAAAAATCTTAGGTCAGTTCAAAAACACAGCTGTAAATGGACTGAGAACTGAAAATAGTGGATGTGGGGAGGATCCTTTGACGGATCAGTTGTAATAGAGGATCCAGAATTAGCATGACTACAAACCCATGTTTATTTACTAAACATTCAATATCAAAACACTAATGAACAATTTCCTCTTCTAGAAAAAATTGGCAATGCACCAGAATGAAAGGCTTTGATTTTGACTTTTAAGTCCTGATTAGCCAACTTTTCTTCTTCTGTTAAAAATCACACAACACCAGGTTATACTCCAACAGGTTTATTTGGAAGCACTAGCTTTCCGAGTGCTGCTCCTTCATCAGGTGATTGTGGAGAATAAGATTGTAAAATACAGAATTCATAGCAAAAATATTGCTATATATTCTGTGTCTTACAATCTTATTTTCCACAATCACTGGATGAAGGTGCAGCTCTCTGAAGCTGGTGCTTCCAAATAAATCTGTTGGACTATAATCTAGTGTTGTGTGATTTTTAACTTTGTACACCCCAGTCCAACATAGGCGTCTCCAAATCATTTTCTTCTTCTGTCATCCATCTTGTCTTTCACTCCTGAAGTCTTTCCACTCAGACAGTCAGAAACTGTTACTCTTGTCTGGCATAAAAGCAGGACCATAGGAATAACCATAAAGGTTATTAACTACTTTGCAATTTATTGCAGCATCTTTAAGCAGCGAGCCTGTGAGCAACATGGACCTGTTCCAAAAACACAGGTTTCAAAAATACTAGAATGTCCCGTCAACTTTTTATACCTTCAGTTCATATCAGTGGTGGACTTCTGCAACATACTGTTGTTAATAGTAAATGGAATTCATTCCAGTGTGGCTGTAGTAATGTCTTCAGATACATGGATCGAAGGGTCTGTTTCTATGCTGTACATGTCTATGACTCTATGATATTATTGCCCAAGATGTATTTTGTAGTTGTCAGTCTAAAATCTTTCCAAGCTGCAGGTTCATTCCTAATAGAATGAAATATGTTGATCAGTAACAACAAATTATATTTATGCAGTTATGTATTTATATTTCAGCACTTCATAAAACCATCATAAAAGCAAGTATGATACTGAGCAACATAAGTATATATACTGGGCTGAATTTTACAAGAGGCTTTGGGACCCTGACAGCAGCTTAAAAAGCAGGTGCCAAGCCAAAGCTTACCGCAGGCAGCTTCCTAAAGACTACCTGTGGGCCAGTCACCTCATTAAGGAGGACAGGCAAACTCCTGATGCTGCTAGCCCTATCACAGGGACAGCAACTCTGAAGTTTCCACATTGCCATTGTTAGTGAAAAGTGGTCACTGCTGAGGAACTTCTGAGAGGTAAAAGTAAAAAAAAACATGAAAGTGCAGGGAGATGAGGGTCAGTGGACAACTTTCTCCTCCCCCACCCCCAGGGAAGTTGTCAGAAAGGTAGAGGCTACACACCTTTTCCATGGATCCCTTTGTTATATAGAACAATCACTGAAGCTGTTGCTGGAAGGCTGTTGAAATTTAGCTGGCAGCCTCCTAAACGATAATCTGTCTCTCTACCGTAAACAAAATGCTGACAGCACCAGAAAAAGCCACTAATTGAAACTTTAAATATGTATATCAGCTACCCCATCTCCTTGGGCAGTCAGCCTTCCTCACTCTTAGTCTCACCATTTTAAAATGACTGCACAGAAACAGATCCTTCAGTTCAACTCATCCATGCTGATCAATTTTCCCAAACTAAACTTGAACCATTTGCCTGTATTTGGCCCAGATCCCTCGAAATCTTTCCTATTCATGTACCTGTCAAAATGTCTTTTAAATGTCGCAATTGTACCTGCATCTATCACTTCCTCTGACAGTTTATTTCACATGAGAACCACCCTCATTGTGAAAAAGTTGCCCCTCAGATCCCTTTTAAATCTTTCCCCTCTCACCTTAAAAATGCATCCTCTAGTTTTGAACTCCCCCACCCTAGTAAAAAGACCTTTGCTATTCACTTATCTATGCCTTCAGGATTTTATAAACCTCTATAAGATCACCATCAACCTCCTGCATTCCAGTAGAAAAAGGTCCCAGCCTATCCAGCCTCTCCTTATAACCCAAACCCTCTAGTCCTGGAAGCATCTTGGTAAGTCTTTTCTGAACCCTCTCCAATTTGATCATATCATTCCAAAGAAGGGGGACTAAAATTGAACACAATATTCCAAAGTGGTCTCACCAATGTCCTTTATAACCTCAACATAGCATCCCAACTCCAATACTCAATGGTCTGAGCATTGGAGGCAAATGCATTAAATGCCTTCTTAGCTACCCTGTCAACCTGTGCTGCAACTTTTAAAGAACTCTGTACTTGGACCTTGAGATCTATATGTTCGACAAGACATCCAGGGCTCTACGATTAATCGTATAAGGCCCCAATAAGGTCTTCTTAATTGCAACAAATTGCAGAGTTAACATGAAGAGAGCAGGTGAATATCTCTTCCAGGCCAATTTCCCTTTCTTTCCCCTTCTAGCCACCTTTCTCACAACCTCCAGTGAGGATTAATTTGCATCCTGGGTGTTTCTCACCAAAAAGCCAATGGAAAATGTGTTTATATCATATTGCACATGTTTCAAATAATCAGAAAAAATGCCCAGCATTCCTGAACATCCAAGTGATAGAAGACAATAATAAATAAAAATTAAATCATGTTCAGTATTAAATTGAAAGCTATGCACTGAATGTTCCCATGCCCTCAGAGTGCCTATAGTTGACTATAAAGTTTCACATTAAATCCCTTTCTAAGCTTTCAACCTACAATATGTGCCAACAGATATTTTACTTTCATTTCTCTATATGTTACCCAGCCCAATCAAAATCATATTTCTAATTTATTGACATTCCTGCTTATTCTTCCTGGTGTAAATAATGTTGTCATGTTAGTACAATCACAAAATGAACAACAGATTGCAGAATAAAAACATTTGAACAAATCTCTAAAACATCAAAATTGTGTGGATTGTGACAATCAATATGTTTGAATTTCTGAAATGGAAAAAACAGTTTTGTGCATTGATTAGTTGTACCTGCCCAGTATTAAACATACCGGAACTTTCAATATCTTGAGAATGAAACCATAATAGGTAAATTATGTAACAGTAATTACCTATTGTCTAGTTCATTCTGCCACCTAGAGGTACAATATCCACCATTGTAGCAGCATTTCCAGTGGAGCTGTCAGCTCTCCTTGGATTATCAAAAATATTGAGTAACCATCCAAGTTCAACTTATTCAGTGTAACAGATTTTGTGGGTTTACTAATTGTGAGCCGAGGATTTTATTTGTAGATGTCCCTTAGAAATCATTATTTTAGTTCATCAGAGACTTGAGTATTTCATGAGAGCATGGTGTGCTCCAGTAAATGTAGAATTTGTGACTCAAAATTAAGTTTTATTGTCACTGTACTAAGTCGTCATTCACCAATGCCAATTGAAAAAACAACCATCCTAAATACAAAAACCAAAAAAAACATCCAAGGTACAAAAATTAGAACTTTTAAAAAAAGCGGAAATACAGAAAAAAAGAGCCAAGAGGGATGCGAACAGAACTAAAAGTCTTAAATCCATGAGATAACCATATCTCCATAAGTTAAATGGGCCATCCTCCCCAAAGCCTCAGATCGCTCCCACTGCCACTGCAGGCCCTTGGAACTTACTACTGCTGTCGTCGCAGGCCCTCAGAACTTGCTCTTACTGCCACCACAGGCCCTTGGAACATGGTCCAACTGCCACTTCAGGCCCTCAGAGTGTGCTCCTGTTGCAGACCCTTAGAACTCGCTTCTGCTGTCACCATATGCCCTGGGATGTTGCTCCCTCTGTCACCACAAGCCCTCAAAACTCGTTCCCATTGCTGCTGCAGGCCCTCATATTCTTAATGACTGAGGTCAGGCTAACCAGCTTACAGGTTCCTGTCTATTGCACGAAGAACCTTACCGCAAAGGAACAGGCCCTGCAGTCCTCCAAGGCTGCACCGATCCAGATTCTCTATCTAAACCTGCTGCTTATTTTCTAAGGATCTCTATTCCTTTCCTCCCTGCCCATTAATGTATCTGTCGAGATACATTTTAAAATGATGTTATCTTTCCTGCCCCTACCACCTCCACTGGCAACGTATTCCAGGCACCCACTACCTCTGCTGAAGAACTTTCCCCGTATATTTCCCCTAAACCTTTCCCCTCTCACTTCGAACACGTGACCCCTAGTAATTCAGTCCTCCACTCTGGGAAAATATTTTTTTAATCTACCCTGTCTATATCTCTCATGATTTTGTAGGCCTCAAACAGGTCCCCTCTCAACCTCCTTCTTTCCAATGAAAATAATCCTAATCTACTCAACATCTTCTCATAACTAGCATCCTCCATACCCATTCCTGGTGACCCTCCTCTGCATCCTTTCCAAAGCATCCATACACTTTTGGTAATGTGGCGACCAGAACTGTGCACAATATTCCAAATTATGGCCGAACCAAAGTAACATGACCTGCTAACTCTTGTACTCAATACCCCATCAGATGAAGGAAAGCATGCCATATGCCTTCTTGACCACTTTATCGACCTGCGTTGCCACCTTCAGGGAACAATAGACCTGAACACCCAGATCTCTCAGTACATCAATTTTCCCCAGGACTTTTCCATTTACTATATAGTTCACTCTTGAATTGCATCTTCTAAAATGCATCACCTCGTATTTGTCCAGATTGAACTCCATCTACCGTTTCTCTGCCCAACTCTCCAATCTATCTATATTCTGCTGTATTGCTGACAATCCCCTTCACTATCTGCTACTCCACCAACCTTAGTGTCATCTGCAAACTTTATAATGAGGCAACCTTATACCTTCCTCCAGATCATTTATGTATATCAGAAAAAACAGCGGTCCCAGGACCGATCCCAGTGGGACACCACTGGTCACAGGTCTCCATTTTAAGAAGCTCCCTTCCACTACTAGTCTCCGTCTCCTGTTGCCCAACCAGTTTTCTATCCATCTAGCTAGAACACCCTGGGCCCCACTCAACTTCACCTTCTTCATCACCTTACCATGAGGAACTTTATCAAATGCCTTACTAAAGTCTATGTATATGACATCTGCATCCCTTCCCTCATCAATCAACTTTGTCACCTCTTCAAAGAATTCTATTAGGTTTGTAAGACATGACCTTCCATGCACAAAACTATCTGCTTATCACTGATAAGCCCATTTTCTTCCAAATTGATATATATTCTATCCCTAAGTATCTTCTCCAGTAGGTCCAGTATCTTCTCCAGCCTGACATCAGGCTCACAGGTCTATGATTACCTGGATTATCCCTGCTACCCTTCTTAAACAAGGGGAGATTAGCAATTCTCCAGACCTCTGGGACCTCCCCAGTGTCCAAGGATGCTGCAAAGGTATCTGGTAAAGTCCCAACTATTTCCTCTCTCACCTCCCTCAGTAACCTGGGATAGATCCCATCTGGACCTGGGGACTTGTCCACCTTAATGCCTTTTAGAATTCACAACACGTCCTCTCTCCTTATGCCAACTTGACCGAGAGTAATTAAAGATCTATCCCTAACCTCAACAAGAGAAACTGTTGGGTGAAGTTCACAGCACAGAATCAGATAAGTTAATCGTTGTTTTCAAGTGTAGCCTACAGAGAATCTGCAGTAGTGAGTAGAGTGGGTCCTTTCTTGATTATATGTTGTTTGGAGATATGTCTCTTGATTGAACTTAAAATATAAGCCATAACTATTAATTTAACCTGGGGCAGTGTTTGTAGAGGAATAAGATGGTGTTAATTTCTGGGTCTGTAGATTGTGAGGGATCAAAAATGGCCTTTAATAGAGTGATATGTACTTCTTGTCAGATGTGGGAATTTAAAGAGAGTTTAAGGGTTACTGCGGATTATATCTGCCATAAATGCTGTTGGCTGCGAATCTTATCAGATCGAATGGATCGGTTGGAGAGACAGAAGCAATGAGGAATTTGCAACAGCACCAGTATGTGGTGGATGGCAGTTACAGGAAGGGGGGGAAGTCTCAGATACAGTCACATAGATGGGTTAACTCCAGGAAGGGTAAGAGAGGTAGGTAGGCAGCTAGTGCAGGAGTCTTTTGTGGATATATCCATTTCAAACAGGTATGCTGTTTTGGAAAATGTAGGGGGTGATGGATTCTCAGGGGAACGTAGCACCAACAACCAATTTTCTGGTATTGAGACTGGCTCTAATGCAATGAGGGGTACAGCAGGGTCCAAGAGATCAATTGTGTTAGGGGATTCTGTAGTCCGAGGTACAGACAGATGTTTCTGTGGCCAGCAGCAAAAAAGCAAAATGGTGTGTTGCATCCCTGGTGCCAGGATCAAGGATGTCTCAGAGAGGGTGCAGAATGTTCTCAAGGGGGAGAGGGGCCAGCAAGAAGTCGTTGTCCACATTGGAACCAATGATATAGGAAGGGAAAAGGTTGAGATTCTGAAGAGAGATTATGGAGAGTTAGGCAGAACTTTAAAAACTAGGTCCTTGAGAGTAGTAATATCTGGATTACTCCTGGTGTTCCAAACTAGTGAGGGCAGGAATAGGTGGCTACAGAAGATGAATGCATGGCTGAGGAGCTGGTGTATGGGAGAAGGATTCACATTTTTGGATCATTGGAATCTCTTTTGGGGAGAAGTGACCTGTACAAGAAATACGGATTGCACCTAAATTGGAAGGGGACTAATATACTGGCAGGGAGATTTGCTAGAGGAGGATTTAAACTCGTAAGGTGGGGGGGCTAAGACCCAAGGACATATGAGGAAAGAGATCAATCTGAGACTCGTATAGTTGAGAATAGAAGCGAGTCAGTCAGGACAGGCAGGGACAAGGTAGGATTAATAAATTAAACTGCATTTATTTCAATGCAAGGGGCCTAACAGGGAAGGCAGATGAACTCAGGGCATGGTTAGGAACATGGGACTGGGATATCATAGCAATTACAGAAACATGGCTCAGGGATGGGCAGGACTGGCAGCTTAATGTTCCAGGATACAAATGCTACAGGAAGGATAGAAAGGGAGGCAAGAGGGGTGTGTGTGGCATTTTTGATAAGGGATAGCATTACAGCTGTGCTGAGGGAGGATATTTGGGTGGAACTGAGAAATAAGAAAGGGATGATAACCTTATTGGGATTGTATTATAGACCCCTTAAGAGTCAGAGGGAAATTGAGAAACAAACTTGTAAGGAGATCTCAGCCATCTGCAAGAATAATAGGATGGTTATGGTAGGGGATTTTAACTTTCCAAACATAGACTGGGACTACCATAGTGTTAAGGATTTAGATGGAGAGAAATTTGTTAAGGGTGTACAAGACAATTTTCTGATCCAATATGTGGATGTACCTACTAGAGAAGGTGCAAAACTTGACCTACTCTTGGGAAGTAAGGCAGGGCAGTGACTGAGGTGTCAGTGAGGGAGCACTTTGGCGCCAGCGACCATAATTCTATTAGATTTAAAATAATGATGGAAAAGGATAGACCAGATCTAAAAGTTGAAGTTCCAAACTGGAGAAAGGCCAATATTAACGGTATTAGGCAAGAATTTTCGAAAGCTGATTGGAGGCAGATGTTCGCAGGTAAAGGGATGGCTGGAAAATGGGAAGCCTTCTGAAATGAGATAACAAGAATCCAGAGAAAGTATATTCCTGTCAAGGTAAAAGGGAAGACTGCTAGGTATATGGAATGCTGGTTGACTAAAGAAATTGAGCGTTTGGTTAAGAAAAAGGAGGAAGCATATGTAAGGTATAGACAGGATAAATCGAGTGGATCCTTAGAAGAGTATAAAGGAAGTAGGAGTATTCTTAAGAGGGAAATCAGGAGGGCAAAAAGGGGACATGAGACAGCTTTAGCAAATAGAATTAAGGAGAATCCAAAGCGTTTTTACAAATACATTAAGGACAAAAGGGTAACAAGGAAGAGAATAGGGCCCCACAAAGATCACCAAGGCGGCCTTTGTGTGGAGCTGCAGAAAATGGGAGATACTAAATGAGTATTTTGCATCAGCATTTACTGTGGAAAAGGATATGGAAGATATAGACTGTAGGGAAATCGATGATGTCGTCTTGCAAAATGTTCAGATTACAGAGGAGGAAGTGCTGGATGTCTTGAAATGGGTAAAGGCGGATAAATCCCCAGGACCTGATCAGGTGTACCCTAGAACTCTGTGCAAAGCTAGAGAAGTGATTGCTGGCCCTCTTGCTGAGATATTTGTATCATCGATAGTCACAGGTGAGGTGCCGGAAGACTGGAGGTTGGCTAAGTGGTGCCACTGTTTAAGAACGGTGGTAAGGACAAGCCAGGGAAGTATAGACCTGACGTCGGTGGTGAGCAAGTTGTTGGACAGAATCCTGAGGGACAGGATGTACATGTATTTCGAAAGGCAAGGACTGATTAGGGATAGTCAACATGGCTTTGTGGGTGGGAAATCATGTCTCACAGACTTTATTGAGTTTTTTGAGAAAGTAACAAAGAGGATTGATGAGAGCAGAGTGGAGATGTGATCTATATGGACTTCAGTAAGGCGTTCGACACGGATCCCCATGGGAGACTGATTAGCAAGGTTAGATCTCATGGAATACAGGAAGAACTAGCCATTTGGATACAGAACTGGCTCAAAGGTAGAAGACAGAGGGTGGTGGTGGAAGGTTGTTTTTCAGACTGGAGGCCTGTGACCAGTGGAGTGCCACAGGATCGGTGCTGGGCCCTCTACTTTTTGTCATTTACATAAATGATTTGGATGCGAGCATAAGAGGTACAGTTAGTAAGTTTGCAGATGACACCAAAATTGGAAGTGTAGTGGACAGCGAAGAGGGTTACCTCAGATTACAAAAGGATCTGGACTAAATGGGCCAATTGGCTGAGAAGTGGCAGATGGAGTTTAATTCAGATAAATGCGAGGTGCTGCATTTTGGGAAAACAAATCTTAGCAGGACCTATATACTTAATGGTAAGGTCCTAGGGAGTGTTGCTGAACAAAGAGACCTTGGTGTGCAGGTTCATAGCTCCTTGAAAGTGGAGTCGCAGGTAGATAGGATAGTGAAGAAGGCATCTGGTATGCCTTCTTTTATTAGTCAGAGTATTGAGTACTGGAGTTGGAAGGTCATGTTGCAGCCGTACAGGACATTGGCTAGGCCACTGTTGGAATATTGTGTGCAATTCTGGTCTCCTTCCTATCGGAAAGATGTTGTGAAACTTGAAAGAGTTCAGAAAAGATTTACAAGGATGTTGGCAGGGTTGGAGGATTTGAGCAAAAGAGAGAGGCTGAACAGGCTGGGGCTGTTTTCTCTCGAGCGTCAGAGACTGAGGGGTGACGTTATAGAGGTTTACAAAATTATGAGGGTCATAGACAGAGTAAATGGGCAAAGTCTTTTCCTTGGGATCGGGGAGTCCAGAACTAGAGGGCATAGGTTTAGGGTGAGAGGGGAAAGATATAAAAGAGACCTACGGGCAACTTTTTCACTCAGAGGGTGGTACGTGTATGGAATGAGCTGCTAGAGGAAGTGGTGGGGGCTGGTTACAATTGCAACATTTAAGAGGCATTTGGATGGGTATATGACTAGGAAGGGTTTGGAGGGATATGGGCCAGGTGCTGGCAGATGGGACTAGATTGGGTTAGGATATCTGGTCAGCATGGACAGGTTGGACCAAAGGGTCTGTTTCCATGCTTTTCATCTCTATGACTCTATCTGCCATATCTGTCTCCTCGGTGAATACGAATGCAAAGTACTCATTAAGAATCTCACCCATTTTCTCGGACTCCACGCATATCTTTCCTCCTTTATCCTCGAGTGGGCCAACCCTTACCTAGTTACCTTCTTGCTCCTTATATATAAATAATAGATTTTGGGGTTTTGCCTTAATCCTGCTTGCTAAAGATATCTCATGACTCTTTCTAGCCCTCTTAATTCATCGCTTCAGATTGGTCCGACATTCCACATATTGTTCCAAGGCTTCACCTGTCCTCAGTCGCCTAGACCTTATGTACACATCCTTTTTTCTCTTAGCTAGTCTCACAATTTCACCTGTCATCCGTGGTCCACTAATCTTGCCATTGCTATCCCTCATTTTCACAGGAACATATTTCTCCTGCACTCGAATCAACCTCTCTTTAAAAGCTTCCCACATATCGAATGTGGATTTCCCTTAAAACAGCTGCTCCCAATCTACATTTCCCAGCTCCTGCCGAATTTTGGTATAGTTGGCCTTTCTCCAATTTAGCATTCTTCCTTTCAGACCACTCTCGTATTTGCCCATGAGTATTCTAAAACTTGTGGAATTGTGATCAATATTCCCAAAGTAATCCCCTATTAAAACATCAACCACCTGGCTGGACTCATTTCCCAAGACCAGATCCAGTCTGGCCCCTTCCTGAGTTGGACTATTTACATGCTGCTCTAGAAAACCCTCCTGGATGCTCCTTACAAATTCTGCTCTATGCAGACCTCTAACACTAAGTGAATCTCAATCAATGTTGGGAAAATTAAAATCTCTTATCACCACCCTTTGTTCCTACATCTTTCTATGATCGCTCTACATATTTGTACCTCCATCTCATGTTTGCTGTTGGGAGGCCTGTAGTACAATCCAACATTGTTATCGCTCCCTTCCTATATCTGAGCTCTGCCCATATTGCCTCACTGCTCGAGTCTTCCATAGTGCCCTCCTTCAGCACAGCTGTGATATCTTCTTTGACCAGTAAGGCAACTCCTCCACCCCTTTTACTTCCTTCTCTATCCCGCTTGAAGCATCGATATCCTGGGATATTTAGTTGCCAGTCATGCTCTTCCCTCAACCACGTCTCAGTAATAGCAATAACATCATACTGCCAGGTACTAATCCAAGCCCTAGGTTCATCTGCCTTACTTACTATACTTCTTGCATTAAAACAAATGCACTTCAGAGTACCAGTCCCTTTGCGTTCATCCTCCGCTTCCTGCCTACTCTTATCCTTAGTCATGCTGACTTCTTTATCTCGTTCCTTACAGGCTTTATTTACTACCTCCTTCCTGCCCACCAACCTCCTCATTTGGTTCCCATCCCCCTGGCACTTTAGTTTAAACCCTCCCCATCAGCATTAGCAAAGGCACCCCCAAGGACATTGGCTCAGGTGTAGACCACCCAATTTGTTATAGTCCCACCTCCCCCAGAACCGGTCCCAATGTCTTAAAACTCTGAACCCCTCCCTCCTGCACCATCTTTCAAGCCACCCATTCATCCTGATTATTCTATCATTCCTACTCTGATTAGCAAATGGCACTGGTAGCAATCCTGAGATTACTACCTCTGAGGTCCTTTTTTTTTTAAACTTGTTTCCTAACTCCCTAGATTCTGTTTGTAGGACCTCATCCCATTTTTTACCTATATCATTGGTGCCGACATGCATCACGACAACTGACTGTTCACCCTCCCCTTAAGAATTTTCTGCAGTCGATCCAAGACAT
This sequence comes from Chiloscyllium plagiosum, assembly GCF_004010195.1. Lineage (NCBI taxonomy): Eukaryota > Metazoa > Chordata > Chondrichthyes > Orectolobiformes > Hemiscylliidae > Chiloscyllium > Chiloscyllium plagiosum. The sequence goes on from NC_057725.1 coordinate 66,718,569, forward strand.
CCCTGACCTGAGACATCCCTGCCTCCCTCCCTTCTTAAACAGAGGTGTTACATTAGCCATTTTCTAATCCAGTTACAAAAACACCTCTCAACTATCAACCTCTGCTTCTTGCCTCACAGCCAATTCTGGTTCCAAAGCCAATAGAGGGACACAATGATCTAGTGGTATTATCGCTGGATTGTTAATTCAGAGACCCAGGAAATATTCTGGAGACCTGCATTCAAATCCCACCATAGTGAATTTAATAAATATCTGGAATTAAGAGTCTAATATTGACCATTCTGGAATAGCCCATTTGGTTCACTTATGCCCTTTAGGAAAGGAAACTGCCATCCTTACCTGGTTTGGTGTACGTGACTCTAGATCCACAGCAGTATGGTTTACTCTTAACTGCCCTCTGGGCAATTAGGAATGGGAAATTTATGCTGGCCTAACCAGTGACACCCTGTTACTTGAATGAATGAGAAGAAAAAAATGCAAAATTTCCTTGGATCCCATGGGATCTTACTTTTGCTATCAGCCTTCCAAGCCGGCTTAATGAAAACAAAGTCAAGAGTGTGATGCTGGAAAAGCACAGCAGGTCAGGCAGTATCCGAGGAACAGGAGAATCGACATTTTGGACATAAGCCCTTTATCAGGAAGGGCTTATGAATTCCTGATGAAGGGCTTATGCCTGAAACATTGATTTTCCTTGGATGCTGCCCTACCTGTTGTGCTTGTTGACTCTCGACTCTGATCTCTAGCATCTGCAGTCCTCACTTTCTTCTCCTTAAAGAAAGCAAAGTGGACCATATCAAGTGCATTACTCTCATCTATATACTTGCTTATCTCTTCGGAACATTCAATTCTTAGTCAATTCCTTTGTCCTTTTTGTCTGAAATCTAAATAGCTTCCAATTTGCTACCTCCTTCCTGTTCACCAACCTCCTCATTTGGTTCCCATTCCCCTGCCATATTAATTTAAATCCTCCCCATCAGCGTTAGCAAAAGTAACCCCAAGGACATTGGCCCAGGTGTAGACATCAGAAGCACCATTCTGATTTTTCACTACTGGCCACAGAAACATCTGTCTGTACCTCGGACTAGAGAGTCCCCTAACACAATTGATCTCTTGGAACCTGACATACCCCTCGTTGCATTATAGCCAGTCTCAATACCAGAAACTTGACTGTTCATGCTATATTCCCCTGTGAATCGATCACCCCCTACATTTTCCAAAACAGCATACTCTTCAAATAGTATGCACATAGATTCACAGTATTAATCATGAAATAGAATTCTCATAACTTAACTGCTGTTGCTCGAAAATAGAGTGGTTAAGTCTGTGAAAGCTTCCATTTCCTAGACAAAATCTTCATCTTTTTGTTCTGAGATGTGATTGGGATTCTTAGTGCAATGCCAGCAGTATACCTGGTATTTTCTTCACACATACTCTATAACAGTTTCTTACCAAATCAGCTGCAAACAAAAGCTCTGGATTCTCGATGGCATTTTTACCATCATCTTCGTGTTGAACAAATTTGTGGTCAATGCAAATTCAATTGAAAATAGGGGGGGGGTCAGAGATGTAGTTGGAAAAGTTCTCACTCACTAAATAAGTCACAAGCATTTCTTTCTCTATTATTATGAATCAACTGTTAAATTTCAGCCTGATATTTTAAAGCATAGTACAGAGACATTCTTATCTGGTCACCTGAATCTGCAATAAAACTGCTTCAAGACTATGGATAATACATTCACAGCTACTACAGTTGAGAGTTTGGATCATAGTGTGCAAAGATCTTTAAAAATACCAGCTGTTGATTAAATTGAATGATTGCAGTTGATGTGCAGTCTAGCACCACATCTAATCAAAGGTTTAAAAAATTATTGTAGAGGTTCAGATGAGTTAGGAATTTTTCCACTTGCTTCATCATAATCCATAAACTATTGGCATATTGCAATACTCTCGCATTATGGCTATCATTTTCTATAAGTCTGCAGTGATTGCTGTAACCTGAACAATATAGCCCAAAAATGTTTCAATCGTTTTGAAAATTCAACTTGTCATTAAGTGCTTAGCTACTACCTTGCAATATTTTCAATACACCACAAACTACTTTTTGTTGTTGCTCTTTTATTGATCCATGGATTAAAAGTTATCTATTTGGAATATGATGTCTTTGCTACCCTCACAGAATGTTGGGTATCATCCTTTGGAAAATCTCCAGAGTGATCCTAAATGATTGACCTACTCTTGGGAAATAAGGCAGGGCAGTGACTGAGTTGTCAGTGGGGGAGCACTTTGGGGTCAGCAACCATAGTTCTATTCGTTTTAAAATAGTGATGGAAAAGGATAGACCAGATCTAAAAGTTGAAGTTCTAAATTGGAGAAAGGCCAATATTAACGGTATTAGGCAAGAATTTTCGAAAGCTGATTGGAGGCAGATGTTCGCAGGTAAAGGTACAGCTGGAAAATGGGAAGCCTTCTGAAATGAGATAACAAGAATCCAGAGAAAGTATATTCCTGTCAAGGTAAAAGGGAAGGCTGGTAGGTATATGGAATGCTGG
>NC_057725.1:66722666-66724476 GCF_004010195.1 Chiloscyllium plagiosum
TTTGGTATGCTTTCTTTTATTGGTCAGAGTATTGAGTACAGGAGTTGGGAGGTCATGTTGCGGCTGTACAGTACATTGGTTAGGCCACTGTTGGAATATTGCGTGCAATTCTGGTCTCCTTCCTATCGGAAAGATGTTGTGAATCTTGAAAGGGTTTAGAAAAGATTTACAAGGATGTTGCCAGGGTTGGAGGATCTGAGCTACAGGAAGAGGCTGAACAAGCTGGGGCTGTTTTCCCTAGAGCTTCGGAGGTTCAGGGGTGACCTTATAGAGGTTCACAGAATTATGAGGGGCATGGATAGGATAAATAGACAAAGTCTTTTCCTTGGGATTGGAGAGTCCAGAACTAGATGGCATAGATTTAGGGTGAGAGGGGAATGATATAAAAGAGACCTAAGGGGCAATATTTTCACGGAGAGGGTGGTACGTGTATGGAATGAGCTACCAGAGGGTGTGGTGGAGACTGGTACAATTGCAACATTTAAGAGGCATTTGGATGGGTATATGAATGGGAAGCGTTTGGAGGGATATGGACAGGGTGCTGGCAGATGGGCCTAGATTTGGTTGGGATATCTGGTCGGCATGGACTGGTTGGACCGAAGGGTCTATTTCCATGGTGTACATCTCTATGACTCCAGGATAGACATTTGAAATAATAATATACCAAGGGTATAATGAAGGTGGTTAGAAGTTTGGATTTCTCATTCTGTGGAAGTGGTTTGAACGTATTGTTTGCATCCAGCTTAGTGAAGATAAGGAGTTGCAAGGAGTACTTCTCCATGGACAGACTTGTTCAAATGTATTAACTAAGCAAATACTCATGGATGCATTTAATTTGGAAACGGATACCAAAATAGGACATTATGTAGGCGGTTCTGTAACTGATTAAATAACCTGTGTTTGAAACATCATCAGTCTAATTTCATCACTCTTTTTGGAAGTGGGTGGTAACAAATAAATGGATTTGAAATGGATTTGTTTTTAGTCTGATAAGATATAGCATGTTCAGTTTGCCCACATTCTCAAGTGATTTGGAAATTGTCTTTAAAATTTATTTATTCAACTTTAACAATAAGATTCAAACCTGTTCAGGTTTTCTGCTTAGCAGTGAGCATGGCTGGTTTTGGACAACAGTGTATTTCGGAGATTTAAATTTAAATGTTGTGTGAAGCTACCCTTTAACTTTGAGTGTGATACTCTGAACCTTGAAATTTGAAAATTAAGGTTACAGCATAACTGTGACTCCAGATCCTGCATGAAATGTAAAGTCTATGATACTCATTGATGTAAATACTCGCATTCTTATGCTTGTATTTATTCAAAGTTTGTGCGAAGATTTGTAGCTCGGGTGCTCGTTGTTGTGGTTTTGTTCGCCGAGCTGGAAGTTTTTGATGCAAACGTTTCGTCCCCTGGCTAGGCGACATCATCAGTGCTTGGGAGCCTCCTGCGAAGCGCTTCTTTGATGTTTCCTCCGGTAAATGGATTTGAAATGGATTTGTTTTTAGTCCTCCAACTGCCACTTCCGGTTGTCAGTTTCAGCTGTCCGCTGTAGTGGTTGGTATATTGGGTCCAGGTCGATGTGTTTGTTGATGGAGTTTGTGGATGAATGCCATGCCGCTAGGAATTCCCTGGCTGTTCTCTGTCTGGCTTGCCCTATGATAGTAGTGTTGTCCCAGTCGAATTCATGTTGCTTGTTGTCTGCGTGTGTGGCTACTAAGGATAGCTGGTCGTGTCATTTCGTGGCTAGTTGATGTTCATATATGCGGATTGTTAGCTGTCTTCCTGTTTGTCCTATATAGTGTTTTGTGAA
>NC_057725.1:66724682-66737616 GCF_004010195.1 Chiloscyllium plagiosum
GTGTTGGGGTGGTTATTTTCATCGTTTAGGACTTGGTCTGTGTGTGTGGCTTTCCTGTATACCCTTGTAGTGAATTCTCCGTTTGATGTTCTCTGTACCATCACGTCTAGGAATGGGAGTTGGCTATCCTTTTCTTCTTCTCTCGTGAATCGGATTCCTGTGAGTGTGGCGTTGATGATCCGGTGTGTTTTTTCTATTTCCGTGTTTTTAATGATTACAAACGTGTCATCGACATATCGGCGACAGCTGAAACTGACAACCGGAAGTGGCTGGGATAGACCACTATAAACACCGGAGGAAACATCAAAGAAGCGCTTCGCAGGAGGCTCCCAAGCACTGATGATGTCGCCTAGCCAGGGGACGAAACGTTTGCAACAAAAACTTCCAGCTCGGCGAACAGAACCACAACAGCTTGTATTTATTCTGTATGATCTCCCTGAGAAAATTGATTTCCTGTGTGAGGCATCCTTAAAATTATGTCATGTGCCTTATAAACATAGTGCTTTCTGAGGCACACTAAGTTTTAAAACAACTAAAGACAAAACAGAAATTGATGGAAAAACTCAGCAAGTCTGGCAGCATCTGTGGAGAGAAAGCAGCTTTAAAATTTCCAGTTCAGTGATGCTTCTTCAATGGATTCAAAGTCAATAAGACTCGAAAACGGTAACTGTTTCTTTTTACACAAATGCTGCCAAGTCTGTTGAACTTTTGCAGAATTTTACTGTTATTTCAGACCTTCACCATGTGCAGTATTTTGCTTTTGTAGCTTTGCCATACTCCTGTCTTTTAGAAGTTTGGATGGGGCTTTCTTCATAGAAACATAGAAATAGCACACTGAGGACCACTCCATCATTTGATATGATCATAACTGATCCTCGATCACAATGCCATACTCCTACTGTCTTTTCATATCTCTTGACAACTTTAGTCTGTAGAAATCTAACCATTTCTTTCTTAAACAATAGTTAGCAACCCACTACAGGCTTCTGTGGTGGAGAACTGTTCAGATTTACCAGCCTCTGAGTGAAGAAATTTCTCTGCATCTCAGTCTGGAAATCAGCTACTCCACTGGTCGCATGGTGGCTCAGTGGTTAGCATTACTGCCTCACAGCGCCAGGGACCAGGGTTTGATTCTAGCCTTGGGTGGCTGGCTGTGTTAAGTTTGCACATTCTCCCTATCTCTGTATCGGTTTCCTCCCACAGTTCAAGGATGTTCAAGTGGATCAGCTATGCTAAAAAATTGTCCTGTAATGTCCAGGGATGTGCAGGTTACGTGGCTTAGCCATGGTAAAAACAAAACCATGCAGAGGGAAGAGGGTGGCATATTGTTCAGAGAGTTGGGTAGATTCAATGGATCTAATGGCCTCTTACTGTATTGTAGAGGTTCAACGATTCTAATCCTACCCAGTTTAAAGTCATCACCAATCTGGAAATATTATATATTTGATTCCCTCATCCAAAATTGTTGAGAGAATTGAATCTTATGGCTTTTTGTGCAAAATGAAAGTCAGGTTAAGTTTAGATTAGATTAGATTAGATTAGATTACAGTGTGGAAACAGGCCCTTCGGCCCAACAAGTCCACACTGATCCGCCGAAGCGAAACCCACCCATACCCCTACATTTGCCCCTTACCTAACACTACGGGCAATTTAGTATGGCCAATTCACCTGACCCTGCACATCTTTGGACTGTGGGAGGAAACCGGAGCACCCGGAGGAAACCCACGCAGACACGGGGAGAATGTGCAAACTCCACACAGTCAGTCGCTTGAGGTGGGAATTGAACCCGGGTCTCTGGCGCTGTGAGGCAGCAGTGCTAACCACTGTGCCAGCGTGCCGCCCACGGTGGTGAGATTTTCATTAAAAGGCTGACCAAGTAAGTATTTGCCATATTTTACCAAACTTGCTGCATTAATTGGCATTTCAACCCTTTTGGAAAGAATACCACCCATTCTGTTCCATCATATCATATAACTCATCAATCACTAGAGATTCCAGATTTGACTGGCATTCCAGGCACTGGAGCAACATTTAAAAGGCTATTGTTCATTTGGGCAAACATCATCAATGTGGAATGCCCTGCCTAGTCCCAATGTAAGTCCCTGTTGTGGAAAACAGGAAAATCAGCACCCCACTTTTCGAGCATGGTCTTGGAGGTGCACAGGTAGGACTTGTTTTTCCCCTAGGACCAGCAGTGAAGGCCAAAACACCAGACTGTGCTGATCTGGTCCAGGTTTCAAAAGTCCAAGCTGTCTGGAAAAATGCCCTTGACAGTTGAAAGAAGGTCAATGACCTTTGCCACTCCACCAGTGTAAGTGCCACCAGCTCTCCGATACCTCACACTCACTCCATCTCTGCTACTTCACCTACCTTTCACTAAGGCTCATGCTGTATCACTCTGACTGTGATGCATATGTGCATGCAATATCTTCCCCACTCATTCATATCCACCCCAATCAACATGTCCTCTGCATGGCCCATGTAAAGGATGAGACCAAAACCCCTCAAAATATATCAAGACGATAGCCAAAACCCTAACTTTTTATCTTATTAAAAGACAAGTGTAAGGCGCTATGTTCCAGATGTGATTTGATGGTCTATCACTAGGCTTTAAGCAAACATACTTTATCCTTACAACACAGTGAAAATTCAAACAAAAAAAGAATTGATATAACTATAACTCCATTGAAACACTTAATTAAATAACATATTATTTCACCTGTAATCAACCACCATTCCAATACAGTGGCATCCCACAAACACATCCTTGGGAAAGGCAAATTCAGCAAAACAAATTTTCCTGACATGCTATTTCCCGTCCAGTCCAGGAGAAAAGGACACCTAAAGATTAAATCTAGCCACAAAGAGAGAACTCAAGTGTTATGCTTCAGCAGAAAGAGCTTTTGTGTCAGTTACAGCAGTCAAATCCAAACCTCAAAGGAAAGCAAAACTGAAACTCTACCTCAGTGTGAGCTTTGCTTCACTCACTCATAAGACTATAAGACATAAGAGTCTAAGTAAGGCCATTCGGCCCATCGAGTCAACTAAGCCATTCAATCTTGGTTGATGGGCATTTCAATGTCCCTCACCCGCACTCTCCCCGTATCCCTTAATTCCTTGCGAAATTAAGAATTTATCAATCTCAGCCTTGAAGACATTTGACGTCCCGGCCTCCACTGCGCTCCGCGGCAATGAATTCCATAGGCCCACTACTCTCTGGCTGAAGAAATGTCTCTCAATTCCATTTTAAATTGACCCCCTCTAATTCTAAGGCTGTGCCTACGGGTCCTAGTATCCCCATCTGATGGAAACAAATTCCCAGCATCCACCCTTTCTAAGCCATGCATTATCTTGTAAGTTTCTATTAGATCTCCCCTCAACCTTCTAAACTCTAATGAATACAATCCAGGATCCTCAGCTGTTCATCGTATGTTAGGCCTACCATTCCAGGGATCATCTGTGTGAACCTCTGCTGGGCACGCTCCAATGCCACTATGTCCTTCCTGAGGTGTGTGGTGAACTTTGTCTAATTTTAAAAAAATACTCAGGGAACTCAAAGCTTTTAAAAGCAGACATTCTGGACCACTGTGGTAACACCTCTCTGCAAGAGAAACAGCACAGTACAAATCTCTCTTAAAGGCACAGGACCATCACACTTACTCAAGAAACTTCCCCACCTGCATGAACAATAATAGCTGTCCCATCCACTTTCATCTTCCATCACACCTGCCTCTCTCTCATCCAAGGTGCAAAATATTCCATCAAAGGGCAGAAGAGTCAAATTGAGTGGTCAACTACACAACTTTCAGCATCTTCACCCCTTATGAGGAGATGTTCCTGACCTGACACCCAATGAAGGACCTGGACTGCAATCAGAGACTACCCTTGGCTCACTTTGCCAGCACATCCCTTTTTACTTGATTGAGGCCTGCTGATAACCATGATAAAGTTTCTTTGTATCTGTACTAAATGGCATGTCAAAACAGTAGCAATATGTGCCTGGTATCTCTGACTGAGGGAGCAACATGAACATGCACAAGGTCACAGTGAATGAAGAGCCCAGAGAAACAGCCTGGTCAAATCCATGAGCTGCTTTTACGTCCTTGCGCAGAAAGTGTCCTTGCTACAAATTACAATTGGTGCCAGTGCAGCTCGCGGTGAAGCATTGAAATGCAAAAATATTCTATAAGTGGATAGGTGATGTGACATGAAAATTCTTAGAGGCTGGCACATGTTGGATGCATATTTGTTGGTGTGGGGTGCATTTAGCTGCTGTGGAATGTGGGCTGAGATGTTTGTACCTGGTTTACAATTTCTTTAAAAAATTCATTCATGGGGCTTGAGCGTGGCTGGCTGGCCGGCCAGGTTTTATTGCCCATCCCTAGTTGCCCTTGAGAAGGTAATGGTGACTTGCCTTCTTGAACTGCTGCAGTCCATGTGTTGTAGTCTGGAGATCTTTGTATGGGAAGCGGTGAATTGAACCCGCCAAGAACTGACTTTGGGCTTTCCTGAAGACTAATTTGTATTGAAAGTTTGGCAAGATCATAAAAGCTGGGCTTTTAAGCAGCAATAATTTTTGTCAATTGGGAACTTGTGCTGCCTCGCAAGAATCTTGCCACACAGCTGGAGAAAAGTGTACAAGATGCAGTGAGATGAACTTGACATCGAGACGGGCCTCAACAAATATCTTGGGCGATTCTGCCATAAATCTGCCTTAGCCCATGTTGCTTAGAGCCTGATAAGTTCCACCTATTGTGAATAGCTGAGGCTCAAAGACTGATCCAAGCAGTACCCCGCTCATCACTGCTTTTTATTTCCATTTGTTTTTAAAACAGTCCATTTATTCCTAATCAGTTTCCTATCTGCCAAACGATCGTCAATCCATGCCAGTATAAAACACCCAATCCCACATGTTTTGATGTCAAATCCCAAACTTATGTAAAACATCTTCAACAATTTTCTGAAAATCCCATAGTATTTTCCAAATATACTGTCATCACATCCTGTATAATAAACTCCAGGATTTTCTCTGTTACTGATGTTAGGCTAACTATTCTATAATTGCTGTTTCTCCACTGCTCCCTTCCTTTTTCAAACAGTAGGGTAACATTTGCCACCCTCCAATGTCTGAGACTGTTCCATAATGACCACCAATTTGTCAACTATTTCCATGGCTATTTCCCTCCTCTTCAGAATGCCAAAAACGAGAATCTAACCAGTTCCCTTTGACGTTCCATGGCATCACCATTGCTGAATCTCCAACTATTAGCATCCTGGGGCTTAGAATTGACCAGAAACCTTAACTTGACTAGCCATATAAGTAGAATCGACAATTCGGGCATAAGCCCTTCTTCAGGCTTATGCCCAAAACGTCGATTCTCCTGTTCCTTGGATGCTGCCTGACCTGCTGCGCTTTTCCAGCAACACATTTTCAGCTCTGATCTCCAGCATCTGCAGTCCTCACTTTCTCCTAGCCATATAAGTACTCTGGCTACACATGTAGTAAGAAGTTAGGAACATTGCTTCCTGACTTCCAAAAGCATATCCACCACCTACAAAACACAAGTTAGGAGAGTGACTGGAATGCAGGAATAGGCTATTCAGCTCATCAAGACTGCTCTACCATTTTTGTAAGATTCAGTATGATTCAAAACTTTTTACCCAGTCTATTACAATGACACAATTGATGTCAAGGTTGATTTATCAACATCTAATTAAAATATACTTTGTATGTACACACACACAGTCCTCTGGGACAAACAATGCAAAAAATTCTCCTCCCTTTGCATTCTGAAAAGGCAAATCAGGGCAGAAGTTGTACCCTTAATGGTATTACTTAGATCCATACACACAGATGAATACATCCATCCTGGACAGGCTAACCAAAGACACACATGGGAATTCCTAGAGACTGGCATTCAAACACAAACTCCATTAACAAACAAATAGATTTGGACCTCATTTACCAACCTCTCTGAAACAGAACTGGAAATGATACCACCTACCACAACAAACTAAGACACATAAGTAGCAAGCAGGACAGAACACCAATGCTTCAACAGAGACTCACTGATGATGTTACCTAGCATGGTGATGAAACATCTGAAAACAAATTCACCAGTTCAGCGAGCAAACTTACAATCTAGTCCACAACCTGAGCTACAAACCTTCTCTAAAATCTCTAACTTCACTGAGCAAATGCAAAGTGCTGTATTGCAGATGTAATTTGATTGGTCTTTCAGCAAAACACACTTTATTCTTACATTCAGTTGAAATACAAACAGTTGAAAGAAGAATTGATATAACTTTAATCCTTTTGGAAAATTTAACTCTTCCAATATAGTAACATCCCATAAACACACCCTTGGCAAAGGATAATTCAATAAAATAGTCTCAACTGCAGTATTTCTCCAGTCCAGAAGAAAAGAACACCAAGAGAAAATTCTGGCAGAGAGAAAGAACTGAAACTTTTTGCTGTGGCAGAGCGATGTATAGCAGCTTCCATAGCCAAATTCAAAACTCCAAAACTGGAAAGCTAAACTAAAACTCTGGTTCTGAAGGAGCCTGACTCCACCCATTCATGTTGCTCTTATTGTTCTAACTTCAAAAAACATCACTGAGGACCTCACAAGCAGTTTATTTTATTGGCTTGGGAGAGACAACTCGGCACTTCTGTCCCAATCCTCTCCTCAAAATAAAAATTAGGATGAAATGCCCCTCTTAAAGTCATAGTATCATCACAATAGTACCTTAAGCATGAGCTTGTTAAACTATTGGTACAGTTAACCCTTTACTTTACTATGTTTAAATACTTAAAAATTGAACCACAAGTGCAGATCCACTTGTAGCAGATAGTCATTGGAAAAGGTGTGATTAAGTGAGTAATGTGTAGTCTTCGGTGTATTATTTACAAAGATGCACTGCAACAATTCACCGAAGCTTCTCAGGCAGCATCTGCCAAACCTGTGACCCCCTCTACCATGGAGAAAAACAAGGTTAACAGATACATGGGAACAGCACGACCTACAAGATCTATCTCACACACTTACAATCATTATGAACAAAAAACATTTCTTATAAAGTACTTCCCTGAACCTCAGGATATTCCTGAGCACAGAATACCTGAGTACCAGTCCAACCATTCTTGTAATGTAGGGTCTTTAAACTGTTTTTAGATAATCAAGAATGTAATTCAGGGAAATAATCTACTTCTTAGATAATAATTATCAGATAAAAATAAACTAAATCCTTCCCAAACTATTTAGATTACTGTATTTTGTTGTCTGCAAGCCAATTTGAATGCAGAAATTGCATTTCCTGTTTCATGTCAGGAGTTACTCTGAAAGTAGGTTTGGCTCGCATTTATATTTCTTGTGAGAATGGATACCAGAACTAAATACCCCAATGTTTAAAGTTCCGAATATGATTTACTCCAAAATACAATCTGATATCTAATGTTTAATGTAACATGTCTATACATCAGATACAATAGCTTGCCAGGTAAACTCACAGCTCATTGCTTGTGAATAAAGACTTTTTGTGCCTTACATTCTTTGAACAATTTATTCCCATGCGAGTACATCAGAACTAATTTCTACTATATTTAAGAGGTTTGATTCAAAACTTTGTTCCCCTCCAAAGAGCTAATACAATTTGCTTAGGGGCTTGGTGAAACTATTATAATTACACCTGTTTTAGTCAGGTTTCAAAACAATAAATTTCCAATGTCAAAGTTTTGAGCTATAAATATGGGGAACGGAGACATATTGGAGGTTAATTGTTCAGTGGCAATGTCATACTTTAATTTTGCTGTTGATTTGATGCATCTGAAAGCAATTTCTGCCTTGCAGACTTTTTCTTTTAAAAAATCCCCACAGCGTGGAAATAGGACATTCAGCCCATCAAGTCCACACCAACCCATCAAGAAGCCTCCCATCCAGACCCATCCCCATATCCTATCCCTGTAACCCTGCATTTCCCATGATTAATGCATCTAACCTACACACCCCTGAATACTACGGATAATTTAGCATGGCCAATCCACCTAACTTACACATCTTTGGATTGTGGCAGGAAACCAAAGCACCAAACGGAAACCTATCAGACATGGGGAGAACATGCAAACTACACACAGTCATTCACTTGAGGCTAGAATTGTCTTTTTCACCTGTCCTTTACCGACATTAAGGAACAAGTAAGGGAGAACATCTGAAATCCCTGCTTCCTTCCCAATTGTCTGCAATTAGTAACCTTTTGAGAGGAAGATGGATGTAATTTTTACCCTCCGAGCATGTAGATCAATTGAATAACCAGCAACAAGCTTTACATGTGTTTAAATAATGAAAGATGATTATTTATTTTATATCTGCTCTAAAGTTTCACACTATGACACTCACTCACGTAAGCACGGTCAAGGAAAGAGCAAAGAGAATAAAATTATAAGCAAAATTCATGTAATTTATTTGTTCCAGAAAACACAGGTTATTAGTTGAGAAAGAAGACCTCATCAATCTGAAACAGTTGTTTCGGTGACGGCTACACTCAAGTCATTTCAAGATTCCACTGAAGTGGACCTTCTGCAAATCATAAACTTGGAGGCAATGAATTCCATTGATTCACCACTCTCCAGCTAAAGATGTTTCTCCTTATCTCCATTCTAAAAGGTTTCCCTTTACTCTAAGGCTATGCCCTCAGGTCCTAGTCTCTCCTACCAATGGAAACATCTTCCCAACATCTACTCTGTCCAGGCCATTCACTATTCTGTATATTTCAACTAGATCCCCCTCTAAACTCTATCGAGTATCAAGCCAGAGTCCTCAAACATTTCTCATATGTTAATTAAATGTGGATTTCAAATGTGATCTGACCAAATCATCAATAAAATAATGGAAAGGGTCATCAACAATGTTATCAAGCAGCATCTGCTGAGCAATACATACCTACTGATACTCTGTTCAGGTTTTGCTGACCTCATTTGAACATGGACAAAAGCTTTCCTTTGAACATGGACAAAAGTTCCGTATTTAGGTTAGAGTGACTGCCTTTGACATCAGGCTGCACTTCACCAAGCAAAGCATCAAGAAGCCCTAGAAAATTAGACACAACTGTGGGGGAAAGCTCTCCATTAACTGATACTCCCTCTCGTGATTTGAGCACCATTGCATCACTGTTGTCAAGGTAGTTTCCGAGCTCTAACCATCTTCAGCTGCTTCATCAATGATCTACCCTCCATCATAAGATCAGAAGAGGGGACGTTCACTGATAATTGCATAATGTTCAGCTCCAACTCCCGATTCCTAACTTGTTAGATACTGAAGTAGTCCATATTCTAATTCGGCAAGACCTGGATGATGTCCAGGCTTGCACTGACAAGCATCAAGTCAAATTCACATCACACTAATTTCAAGCAATTAGCACTTTTATGAAGACTGAATTTAAATATTACCCCATAACATTCAATGATGTTACCATCACTGAATCCTCAATTATCAGTATTAAGGATTTGGAGATGCCAGTGTTGGACCAGGGTGTACAAAATTAAAAATCACACAACACCAGGTTATAGTCCAACAGTTTAAGTGGAAGCATACTAGCTTTCGGAGCGACGCTTCTTCATCAGGTGGTAGTGGAGGGCCCAATCCTAACACACAGAATTTAGAGCAAAAATTTACAACGTGATGTAACTGAAATTATACATTGAAAAACTGATTGTCTGTTAAGCCTTTCATCTGTTAGAATACCGTGTTAGTTTCACTTCTTTCACGTGTAAATCACAAAACCTTTCTTTTAAAAGTTGCAATCTCGGGATAGCTGTTAATAATGGTGATAGCTAGACAATATGTTGAAGGTGTTGGTCCCCCGTGTTCTCTGTCTATGCCATGATGTTTAGATTGATTCTAATCTAAAAAGTGAGATAACAGAGTATAGGAGTGCCTGTGTGTGTGTGGGTGTGTGTGTAGGAGTATCTGTGTGTGTGTACAATGCAATGGTGGTCACCTGTAATGTGACATGAACCCAAGGTCCCGGTTGAGGCCTTCCCTATGGGTACCGAACTTAGCTATCAGCCTCTGCTCGGCCTTTTTTCTCTGCTGCCTGTCCCGAAGTCTACCTTGGAGGATGGTCACCCGAAGGGCCGAGGCTGAATGTCCTGGACCAATGAAGTGTTCCCCAACTGGGAGGGAACCCTCCTGTCTGTTGATTGTTGTGCGGTGCCCATTCATCCGTTGTCGTAGCCTTTGCTCGGTTTCCCCAATGTACCATGCCTCCGAGCATCCTTGCCTGCAACGTATAAGATAGACAATGTTGGCTGAGTCACATGAGCACCTGCCATGCACAAGGTGGGAGGTGTCCCCATGCGTAATGGTGGTATCTATATCCACACTCTGACACGTCTTGCAGCGCCTACCTTGACAGGGCTGTATGGAGTTGTCCTGAGAGCTGGGCAGCTTGCTACGAATAATGATCTGTTTGACGTTTGGCGGTTGTTTAAAGGCAAATAGTGGAGATGTGGGGAAGGTCTTGGGGAGGTGCTCATCCTCATTGATAATGTTTTGCAGGTCACGAAGAACATAGCATTATTTTTCAGCTCCTGGGAAATACTAAACAACAAAGGGTACCCTGTTGGTTGCAACACGTGTCTGTCTCCTGAGGAGGTCATTACGGTTCCTTGCTGTGGCACGTCGGAACTGGCGGTCGATGAGTTGGGCTTTGTACCCCGTTCTTGTGAGGGCATCCCTGAGTACTGCCAGGTGTCCGTCACGTTCCTCCTCATCAGAGCAGATCAGGTGTATGCATAGGTCTTGTCCATAGGGGTTGGCTGTTTTAATATGTTTTGGGTGGAAGCTGGAGAAGTGTAGCATTGTGAGGTTGTCTGTGGGTTTGCGGTAGAGTGTGGTGCTGAGGTGTCCATCCTTGATGGAGACGCATGTATCCAAGAATGAGACAGCTAGTCGAGAGTAGTCCATGGTGAGTTTGTTGGTGGGATGAAACTTGTTGATGTCACTATGCAGTTTTATCAGTGAGTACTCGCCATGGGTCCAGAGGAAGAAAATGTCGTCAATGTACTCAAAATCTGCATGAATTCATGTAAAACTGCGTTATCTCACTTTTTAGATTAGAATCAATCTAAACATCATGGCATAGACAGAGAACACAGGGGGCCAACACCTTCAACGTATTGTCTAGCTATCACCATTGTTAACAACTAACCCGAGAATGCAACATTTTAAATAAAAAGGTTTTGTGATTTACACATGAAAGAAGTAAAGCTATCACAGTATTCTAACAGATGAAAGGCTTAATAGACAATCAATTTTTCAATGTATAATTTCAGTTACATCACACTGTAAATTTTTGCTATAAATTCCGTGTGTTAGGATTGAGCCCTCCACTACCACCTGATGAAGGAGCATCGCTCCTCCGAAAGCTAGTGTGCTTAAGGAGGTTGCAATGGCCAGAAACTGAACTGGACCAGCCATATAAAATACTTGTGGCTACAAGAACAGGTCAAAAGCTGAAATCAGAGGAAGCAAGTGGTTCATCTCCACACTCCCAAAAGGCTGTGCACCACGCAAAAGCCACAAGTAAGGAATGTGATAGAACTAATTTTCCACTCATCGGATGTGGGCATTGGTGGTTGGCTAACATTTAGTACTCATCTCAAATTGCCCTTGAAAAGTTGGTAGTGAACTGCCTATTTGAACTGCAATCCTTGTGCTGTAGGTAGACCAACAATACCAACAAGGAGGGAATTCCACGAGTTTTACCTAGCAACAGTGAAGGAACAATAAATCAAGATGGTGAGGGGCTTGGTGGGGAATTTGCAGGTGGTAGTCAACCCTTGTCCTTACAGATCAAAGAAATTGTGGATTTGGATTCACTCCCTCTACCACTGACATTTGAGTAGTAGTAGTACTGTGAACCAACTACAAGATGTATTACATAAATTCACCAAGGCAACTCAGACAGTATATTCTAAACCCATCACCACTACCTGCTACAAGGATAAAGATAACAGAAACATAGGAACAGATCCATCCGAAAGTTCTCCTTCAAAGCCCCTCAGGCTTTTAGTTCTACTTTTCCTGGTCTGTCAGGTTTACTTTGGATATGAATAACCCAAGACAGTTCTAATAAGGAATATATTAAATATTCTTTATTAAAATGAAGTACACTACAAAACTTTCTCCTACCCATACCATGCATTCAATTACAAGTAACACTTTTACGTCGACCTGTCCAAAGATCAGACCAGAACAAGTGATCGGCTTGTTCCTTTTCAATTTCTAGCTGTTGATCAGTCAAACTCCCCCGTGCGAGCTAATCTTGTTGTGAGGCAAGCTTTTTTCGTTCTCTTTCATACAAAGAAGCTATGCATGTACACTCTGTGCCATTCAGTCTCAGAGGTAAAAACAATGACTGCAGATGCTGGAAACCAGATTCTGGATTAGTGGTGCTGGAAGAGCACAGCAGTTCAGGCAGCATCCAAGGAGCTTCGAAATCGACGCTTCTGGCAAAAGCACTTCATCAGGAATAAAGGCAGTGAGCCTGCAGCGTGGAGAGATAAGCTAGAGGAGGGTGGGGATGGCGAGAAAGTAGCATAGAGTACAATGGGTGAGTGGGGGAGGGGATGAAGGTGATAGGTCAGGGAGGAGAGGGTGGAGTGGATAGGTGGAAAAGGAGATAGGCAGGTAGGACAAGTCCGGACAAGTCATGGGGAAAGTGCTGAGCTGCAAGTTTAGAACTTGCAGGTGGGGGAAGGGGAAATGAGGAAACTGTTGAAGTCCACATTGATGCCCTGGGGTTGAAGTGTTCCAAGGCGGAAGATGAGGCGTTCTTCCTCCAGGCATCTGGTGGTGAGGAAGCGGCGGTGAAGGAGGCCCAGGACCTCCATGTCCATGGCAGAGTGGGAGGGGGAGTTGAAATATTGGGCCAC
>NC_057725.1:66738244-66832150 GCF_004010195.1 Chiloscyllium plagiosum
TGTACTCTATGCTACTTTCTCCCCACCCCCACCCTCCTCTAGCTTATCTCTCCACGCTCCAGGCTCACTGCCTTTATTCCTGATGAAGGGCTTTTGCCCGAAACGTCGATTTCGAAGCTCCTTGGATGCTGCCTGAACTGCTGTGCTCTTCCGGCACCACTAATCCAGAGCCATTCAGTCTCAAGCAAGTGACCAGTTTGGTCACAAGTAAACATTACAAATGTGGCATGTTTTTCATACTGGCTTGATCAATTACATCACTAAGACTTGCTTGTATCTTCTTGGGAAGAGGTTTATCTTCTCCCTTTAATGAACTCTCACCTCATGCTTTAGTTTGCTTTTGCTCTTCAACACTTTTACGTCATCCAATTAACAATACGATATTTTGTTAAGATATATGGTTTTAAGAGGTGTATTTTGTTTATTTTTGAAGCGAGGTTTTGAACCAGAGATGCCGAGCTGTCTCATCCAAGCCAATAAACTAAACAGCTTGTAAGCCCTCTATTTGTTTAAAAGTTGGACAATAAAAGCAGCATGAATGGGCGGAGTCAGGCTCCCACAAAAATCAGGCTTTAGTTTGCTTTCAGCAATTGTTAGGGCTTGAAATTGGCTGTGGCAACTGTTACAGTATGTCTCTCTCACCCTGCCTCACAGTGCCGGAGATCCGGGTTCAATTCCCGCCTCAGGCGACTGACTGTGTGGAGTTTGCACATTCTCCCCGTGTCTGCCTGGGTTTCCTCCGGGTGCTCCGGTTTCCTCCCACAATCCAAAAGATGTGCAGGTCAGGTGAATTGGCCATGCTAAATTGCCCGTAGTGTTCGGTAAGGGGTAAATGTAGGGGTATGGGTGGGTTGCGCTTCGGCGGGTCGGTGTGGACTTGTTGGGCCGACGGGCCTGTTTCCACACTGTAATGTAATGTAATCTAATCTACTGCAATTGCATGTGAGATAATCAGCTTTACTGAACCTGCCTTGGCCAAGGGTGTGTTTATGGGATGCTGATATATAGTTTCTTTTATTCTGATAAGTTTTCCAATAGAGTTAAGTT
The DNA here is from genome assembly GCF_004010195.1 of Chiloscyllium plagiosum. Classification (NCBI taxonomy): domain Eukaryota; kingdom Metazoa; phylum Chordata; class Chondrichthyes; order Orectolobiformes; family Hemiscylliidae; genus Chiloscyllium; species Chiloscyllium plagiosum. The sequence goes on from NC_057725.1 coordinate 66,739,292, forward strand.
ATAGTAATTCTTCTTTTGTTTGAATTTTAACTGGGTCTGAGAATAAAGTGTGTTTTGTATAAAGCTGAATAGTGTGACCAATTGAATTACATCTGGAACACTACACCTTGCACTCGCCTTTAAATATGATAAAAGTTATGGTCTAGGCCATCTCTTTGATATATTTGCAGGGGATCTGGTCTAATTCCTAACAAACTGGGCTCTTGTCAGGATCAAAATCTCTAATTCCAGTTTGGGTTTAGGCAGTGTCAAAGACAGTGAGTGGTGAGCGCTAGTGGGTTTTTTTGGTGTTGTATTCAGTTGATTTAAACAGAATGTGCCTTCTGGCATAATGGCTCCGTCAGTCACTAATAGTTTCCTGGGAGTGGAAGAAGTTACTTCGGATAGTTTATAGAAAGTGAGCAAGGCAAAACCTTTAGAATTGGTAAACAAGTTAAAGTTGGATCTACCTGTGTCTGAGGATAAGGGAAATATTTACAGCTATAGTTCTACATTTACAATTGCCAGGAATGCATTTAGAATCATTGGAAATGGCTACAATTCAATTGTAAATGAAGCAGCTTCAATTAGAGACAAAAGCAACGGAAAAAAGATAAAGAAAGAAAAGCCATGGCAGAACAAAGAGAGGCAAAAGCAAAAGAGAGAGAAATAATAGCATCAGAACAAAGAAAAAAGAATTAAAACAGCTTGAATATGAAATGGAAATGAAACAGTTTGAGTTACAATTAAAAGCAGAAGGTAAGAAGAGTTTTCAATCTACGGAAATTGGAAATGAAGGAGGAAAATCAACTTAAAATGGCAAAGGTAGATGTATTGATGAGGACAGTGATGAACACCAAACCCATCGTGGGCAAAAACCCAGTGGTGATCTATTTAAATATGTCCAAACATCATCAAAGTTTGATGAGAAGGACGTAGAAGCAGTTTTCATTTCACTTGAGAAAGAAGTTAAACAAATGAAAATGGATGGTGACCATGTGACTATTGTGATTCAAACAAAATTTGCAGGTAGTTATGGTGGGGTATTTGCATCACTATCAGAAGTATCATCTGGGAAGTATAAGGAGAGGAAAAATGACATCTTAAGTGCATATGAATTAATGCCAGAAGCCTACTGACTGTTCCAGGCATCTGAGGAGATTCAAATTAAGTTTGAATGGATCAAACAAAGTCATTTTGATAGGTGGATAAGGGCATTCAAAATAGATCAACCAGATGACACTGTTAGAGAGATGATTATTTTGGACGAGTTCAAAAATTCACTTTCTGAAGTAGTGAGAACTCATGTGGAAGAGCAGAGTTTAAACTGCAAGCATAAGTGGCTGATGATTACGAGTTGGTTCATAACTCAAAGTTTGACTTCCATCATCAATTTCAGTCTGTGAGGGATAGAAATTGGGGTAAAGAGAAATCCTCAGGTGATAAGGGAAAAGATCTCATTGAAGACAAAAAAGATAGTTTACTACAGGGTAAAAAAGGAAACACATGAGTGTTTTCCCTTTAATAAAGTCTCAGTGTTGGTGGTTTAGAAAAAAGCCCTGGGAAGATGGATGTGGGAAAACAGGATAACCCGGTGAGTTTTGTTGCAGGATAAAGGAAAGCACAGTGGTAGCTAAAAAGCTGCACCAGAATATACTATTTGGTCAGGGGTTTCTAATAAAATAATACCATATCTCTTGAAAGAATTTACTTGCAAAGGTAAGGTTTACTGATGTATGCCAAGAGAAGCAGGTAAAGAAATTAAATTTTTAACAGATACTGGAGCATGTAAACCTTCGATGGTGAGGGAAAGAAATATGTAACTCAGAAGGAGTATTATTAGAAAGGATATGTAAAGTGAGATTGGATAGTCCGGTGAAATGTAGTGAAGCGATGGTAGGAGTAATAGAGGAATTCTCAGTTCCAAGAATTTATCCTTGGTAATGATATAGCTGGATCACAGGTGGGAGTGATGCCTATTGTGGTTGAATAGCCTATGGGAAACCAGGCAACTGAGTTATTACCGGAAGTATATCCTGGAAGTTTTCCTTACTGATTGGCAGCAAGGTCACAAAGCCACAGGTTGAAGGAGAGGAAATCAAAGAATGGAGATAAGAAAGTTCAAATACAATTATTAGAGACCATGATCAAATGGTTGAGAAAAGACAAGAACAATAGAGGACAACTGAACTACAACAGAAAGATGAAAATCTAAGTAGTTGTATCAAAAGGTGTCCACAGAAGAAGAATCAAAGTGTATTCCAGAATGTTACTATCTTAATGACATTGTGATGATGACCATCACATATTCAGGTGAATGAGAAATAGGCAGAAGTTCATCAAGTTGTATTATTGGTGAGGTATAGAAGGAAGTGATGCCGGTAGCACATCAATTACATGTAGGAGATCATTTGGGAGTAATAAAACTCAAGCCAAAATCACTTTTATTGGCCTCAACTACAAAAGGACATAGTTGAATTTTCCCTGACATTTCATATGTGTCAGGTAATTGGAAAACCTCAGGCAGCAATAAAACGAGCACCCTTGTAAGCCATTCCTGTATTTTATGTATCTTTTAGAAAGATATTAATTGATTGCATAGGACACCTACCTAAAACAAAAAGTGGGAATCAATATTTGTTATAAAGGATGTGCCCACTAGATTTTTAGAGGCCATTCTATCACGAAGTATGGACGGAGTTAAAAATTACACAACACCAGGTTATAATCTAACAGGTTTATTTGGAAGTACAAGCTTTCTGAGTGTTGCTCCTTCAGGACTAGCAACCCTCACAGCGCCAGGGACCCAGGTTCAATTCTAGCCTCAGGCAATTGTCTGTGTGGAGTTTGCACATTTTCCCGGAGCCAGCATGGGTTTCCTCTGGGTGCTCCAGTTTCCTCCCATAGTCCAAAGATGTGCAGTTTAGGTGAATTGGCCATGCTAATAGTGTTCAGGGATGTGTCGGTCAGGTGCATTAGTCAGGCGAAATGGGTGGGTTACTCTTTGGAGGGTTGGTATAGACTTGTTGGGCTAAATGGCCTGTTTCCACACTGTGGGGATTCTGTGACTTCTATGAAAAAGAGATTCGGTGAGGTGAATTATTTGTTAAGAATGGCAAATTAAAAAAATCTCAGAGTATGTCATGTGAACATGCTCAAAGGTATTTTGATAGGAGAGGAAAGCAAAAGGAGAATGCGTTACTGGTAACGACACAGGATAAAGAAACAAATCCAGATAAATTTGAACTTGATATTCCTCAAATTTAATTAGATAGTCAGGAAGTTCACACAAGTTGGTATAAATTATTGAGTTACCTTCCAGAGGTAAATTGAGATCACCTGAAAGAGTTATTACAATGACATGTGATATGTGGGAATAAGCTGGGAAGTACTAATCTAATTACACATGACGTAGATACAGGAAATTCAGTTCCAATTAAGCAACACTCTTATAGACTTAATTCTCTAAAGTTGGCAAGGATTCAAAAGGAGATCGAACGCATGCTCAAAGACAACATAATTGCGTTATAAGAAATTGGGGCTTACCCATTGCAATGGTGCCAAAACCAGATGGTATCCAATGATTATATGGACTATCATAAAGTCAGTGCAGTTACAAAGTCAGATTCATATCCTATTCTGTGCTTCTTCAATTAGTCAGTCAACGAAGCAACCATACTGCTAAAATCTGTTATAAACTTCTGATTTTAAAAACATTCAATCGCAATTGTAGTATTTCCCTCTTTGTTGATCACATGGGAAACTCCACAATAACCTTTGTTTTCACATCCCATGGAATGACTGGTTTGAGAAGGAGGGACATAAAAACTTATATTTCTAATAAGGATTAACTCAGAGGAAATTGGCTTAAAGAGCCAATTTATCTTAAAGAGCAAACACAGTTTCAGCGTTCGTGATGCTGAATGGACTATACCAGTTTAAGAGGTAAAACCAATGACTGCAGATGCTGGAAACCAGATTCTGGATTAGTGGTGCTGGAAGAGCACAGTAGTTCAGGCAGCATCCAAGGAGCTTCGAAATCGACGTTTCGGGCAAAAGCCCTTCATCAGGAATAAAGGCAGTGAGCCTGAAGCGTGGAGAGATAGGCTAGAGGAGGGTGGGGGTGGGGAGAAAGTAGCATAGAGTACAATGGGTGAGTGGGATGAAGGTGATAGGTTGGGGGCAGGGGGAGGGTGGAGTGGATAGGTGGAAAAGAAGATAGGCAGGTAGGACAAGTCCGGAAGAGCTTCAGAGCAGAAGAAATGACCTGGGAGTTTCAGTGGGAGAGGGACTCCCTGAGATTCTTGTAGAGAGAGGAGGAAAACTTCTTCAAGGCAGGCATCCCTGCAAGAGGATTCGCAGTAGGGCCATGCCATTCGTTTGAAACAGCAGCAATCATAGTTCAAAGACTAACCAATAAAATCACTTCTGGATTACCCAGTTCTGTAGTATACATTGACAACTTGGTTCTTTTTCCAATACTTATGGAATGAATTTTATCAGCATCTATCAGAATTGTTCAATCGATTTTGGGAGGCTTGGTGAGTTCACAAAAGACCAAGTCACATTCCTGGACTAAGTTGTTGGACATGGCCAGATGGCCCCATGGGACTGAGTTTTATTGAAAATTCGCACTATACAGCATGGTTGCTTCATTAACTGACTTGTTGAAGAAGTGCAGAAAATTGCAGTGGAAAGAGGAATGTCAGAAGGAATTTGACAGCTGTGTTAACCACTGCCCCAGTGTTAGCCACACCTGATTACGCAAAGCCATTCAAAGTGGTTATCGACACGAGTGATATGGGTGTCAGTGCTCTACTCTTGCAAGAAGATTATAAAAGATATTTTTTCAGAAAGTTGAAATTTCATCAACAGAAATATTCCACAATTGAGAAGGGGACCTTGAGTTGGTGTTGGTGCTGCAACATTTCAACATTTATGTTACCAGTAATGCATCTGAGAAAACTGTATTTATTGATCATAACACTTAACATTTTTGGAAAAATTTAAAGATAAAAATACCGTACTGTTTGAATGATTATTGTTCCAGCCATTTAGTTTGAAAATTATCCATGAAGGAGAGAAAGCAATCGCTGACGCATTGTCATGACTGTGACGATTGAAAATGAAAATATTTGGTAGTAGATGAAAAAAAATTGAAGTAGACTAGTATTGAATGTTTGCATGCTTAAAGTCAATGTAATGTATATGCATTGTAGTATACTAATAGTGTCAGACTAAAGGATGTTAAAAATGATGTCATCTTTGTATATTGATAGTTCATTTTGTCCTTTTTTTTGTTAAATAGAGGTTTTGAGCCATAGGTACCGAGCTGTCTTGACAAGGCTAATGAAATAAATAGCTTGTGAAGTCTTTGAAGTTGGCTATGGAAGCTGTTGCATCTCTCCCTCGCAGCCACAGCAAAAAGCTGGAGATCCATTTGATGCAACAATTGTACTTGAGACAATATGTTTTATTGAACTTGCCTTTGCCAAGGGGGTGTTTATGGAATGTTGGAACATTTGCTGTTTAGTATTAAATAAACCATTATTCTGTTAAGGTTTTTAACTGACTTAAGTTATTCCAATTCTTCTTTTTTTTGTTTGTATCTCATATAGGGCTAAGAATAAAGTGTTTGGCCTTGCAGTTTGGCCAATCAAATTACATCTGGAACACAGCACCTTACACTTGTCTTTAAATAAGATGCAAGTTAGGGTCAAGCCTATCTCCTTGATATACTTGCAAGGGGTTTGGTCTGGTGCATAACAATTTACACAGCATAATTTCATGACAGTGAAAAATTCAGCTGATAAATCATTTATCTTATCACATCTGATTCACTATGTTTATTTTCAGCAAAATTTGAGCTTCTACTGTGCAGTTCAGTCCACTACTGCTGAGTTACAATGCTTGGTATAAACAAACATGCTCATCCCTTTAGCAAAACACAGATACACTTTAAACCAGTGACCTTTCTAATGATTAGATTACTCTCCTTCTCATTCCAATTAACTTAGATTCATTTTACTTAATTTTAGCTAACTCAGCAAATTTTGGATTCATATCTTCACACTTAACATCCTGACTTGGATCTAAACCACCATTCCTTCAATATCACTAGGTCAAAATTCCGGAGCTTCTTCTCTGGGGATATGTACACCAAATTGGCTACATCAGGTACCACCATCCTCTCAAGGATAACAAGAAATGGGCAATAAATGCTGCCCAGCGAAGCCCACAACCCTGGATGAACTCTAAAAAAATGAATGACAGAGCCTAATCATTGTACAGCATAGTGAAGGATGTTTTTCAATTACACAATGATCTCCCTCCTATACATCATTATCTCCACTGGCTGAAATAAGTTTAAATAACCCTTCAAAGTTTTGAATAGATATTTCAAAACAACTAGTACTATATTATGAACCTACAATCCTCAATAGAAGAATAATTCTTGTCAGAGCAAATTGAATGTATGTCCATTTAACTGTAAGTGCAGAGAATGCTTTCCAATGGAGTTGGTAAGTTTATAAGCAACTGTCTTATCATTTTATTAGTGGCAGCATTCCAATCCTTTGCACCAAATTAAACCGAAGTAGTACAACGTGCCCGATGCAAAAGTACCGAAGGTCCTGAAAACTGCAACTCTCTAAAACTGTGCTCTCTCCTATCCATTTGTAGCCCTGATAAGCAGTACTAATCCTAATCTGTTGCACTCTCTGAGCAAAAGGATTGTTAGCAAAGTTTTTTTTCCCACAGCCAGGTAATAAAGCTGAATATTTATTCGCACATTTCTCCACTTGCTTTCAGTGGCAAATTTTAGTAAATCTAAGACCTATGGACTTGATGTGTGTCAATATTATGTGAATGAGGGTATCAAGAGATTTATTAATTGGCAACTCACTTCTACTGAGGGAACTGTGTACTTGTAGTTTGGTGGTCTAGAATAAAATGCAGACGTTGACAGGTTCGAGCCAGTTCCCAATGCACTGTCCATTTTATTCGATTTAACCCCACACCTCCACAAAGCGTACATGCTCCAGCAGATTACAATCACTGAATCTCCAACTACCAACGCCTTGGGGAGTCACCATGTAAACACAGTAGCGACAAGAGCAGTTCAGAGGTTAGGAATATAGTGGCTTGTAACTCACCTCCTGATGCCCCAAAGCCTATCCACCATCTACAAGGCACATGTCAGAAGTGTAAAGGACTACTCCCCACTAGCCAGAATGGACGCAACTCAAACAACCTTCAAGAAGCTTGACATCATCCAGGAGGAAGCAGCCCATTTGATTAGCACCACATTCACAAGCATTCACTCTGTCTACCACCAAATGCACAGTAGCAGCAAAGATTAGATGCATTACTGAAATTCACCAAAATCCTTAAACAACACCTTCCAAATCCACAACCACTTCCCAAGAGAAGGACAAGGGCTGCACATACATGGGGAAACCATCACCTGCAGGTTCCCTCCAAGTCACTCACTACCCTGACTTGGAAATACCTTGTCAATCCTTCAGTATTAATTGGTCAAAATCCTAGAAATCCCTTCCAAAGGGCATTGTAGGTCTCCCTACAACACATGGTGGTTCAAGAAGGTAGCTCACCAAAACCTTCTCAAGGGCAACTACTGATGGGCAATAAATGCTTCCTAGCCAGAAAAACCCAGGTCCCATAATTGAATAATAATAAAATAAAACACATCTGGGAGAATTCCAGATTGGCACAACTTTTTGAAAAACAAAACAAAGAACAAAGAAAATTACAGCTCAGGAACTGGCCCTTCGGCCTTTCAAGCCTGCGCCAATCCAGATCCTCTATCTAAACCTGTCGCCTATTTTCCAAGGATCTGTATCCCTCTGCTCTCTGCCCATTCACGTATCTATCCGGATACATCTTAAATGTCGTGATCGTGCCCACCTCTACCACCTCTGCTAGCAACTCATTCCAGGAACCCACCACTCTGTGCAGTAAGAACTTTGGACTCATATCTCCCTTAAACTTTTCTCTCACCTTGAACTTGTGACCCCTAGTAATTGAGTCCCCACTCTGGGAAATTATTTTTTGTTACTCACCCTATCGATACCTCTCATGATTTTGTTGACCTCAATCAGGTCCCCTCTCAATCTCAGTCTTTCCAATGAAAATAATCTTACACTACTCAACCTCTCTTCATAGCGAGCACTCTCCATATCAGGCACATCCTGGCGAATCTCCTCTGCACCCTTTCCAAAGCATCCGCATCCTTTTGGTAATGTGGTGACCAGAACTGTTTGCAGTATTCCAAATGTGGCCAAACTGTAACATGACCTGCCAACTCTTGTACTCAATACTCCATCCGATGAAGAAAAGCATGCCATATGCCTTCTGGAACACTATCAATCTGCGTTGCCACCTTCAGGATACAATGGACTTAAACACCCAGATCTCTCCGAACATCAATTTTCCCCAGGGCTTTTCCATTTACTGTATAGCTTGCTCTGGAATTGGATCTTCCAAAATGTATTACCTCGCATTTGCCCGGATTGAACTCCATCTGCCATTTCTCCGTCCAATGCTCCAATCTATCTATATTCTGCTGCATTCTCTGACAGCCTTCTTCACTATCTGCTACTCCACCAATCTAGTGTCATCTGAAAACTTGCTAATCAGACCTCCAGATCATTTATGTATAACACAAACATGGTCCAAGAAAAAGTCAGTGTGGAACAGCAATGGTCACAGTTCTCCATCTTGAGAAACTCACTTCCACAACTACTCTCTGTCTCCTGCTCACAGCCAGTTCTCTATCCATTTAACTAGCATACCTTGGACCCCATGCGACTTTACTTTTTCCATTAGCCTAACATGGGGAACATTATCAATGTCCTTACTGAAGTCCACGTATAACACATCTACAATTCTTCCCTCATCAATCAACTTTGTCACTTCAAAAAAAGAATTCTATTAGGTTGGTAAGACATGACCTTCCCCACACAAAACCATGCTGCCTGATAAGCCCACTTTCTTCCAAATGTAAATAGATCCTATCCTTAGTATCTTCTCCAGTAGCTTCACTACCATTGCCATCAGGCTTGCTAGACTATAATTACCTGGATTATCTTGGTATACTTCTTAAACAAGAAGATAACATAGCAATTCTCCAGTCCTCCATGACCTCACCGATGTTAAAGGATGCTGCAAAGATATCTGTTAAGGTCCCAGCTATTTCCTCTTTCGCTTCCCTCAGTAAGCCGGGATAAAGTTAAAAATCACACAACATCAGATTATGGTCCAATAGGTTTAATTGGAAGCATTAGCTTTCAGAGCGCTGCTCCTTCATCAGATGGTTGTGACCAAATCTTTAATCTAAATTAGAAAAAGCAAGGGATCGAACATCCATTCCCACTTTCACCTCATCTCCAACCTGAAAAATGCCCATCTATACCTTTCCTATCTTTTAGTCAATTTCTAATCCATGCCACCAAGGATCCATCAATCTCAAACATTTCTAATTTTCTAACCAATCTGCCATGTGGCACCGTATCAAATGTTTTCTGAAAGTCCAAACGCACAACATCCACAGCAGTACCCTCATCCACAGCCTGTGTCATCTTGTCAAAGAACTCAATTACATTTATAAGACATGACGTGTCCTTGACAAAGCTATATTGACCGTCTAGTATTAATTTATTTTTCTCTAAGTGTATCTTGATCTTATCCCATTTTATGATCTTCGTCAGTTTTCCCACTATTAATGTCAAAGTGAGAATCGGTAGCTTCCTGCATATTCCTTTGCCTCTTTCTTAAACAACAACATCACATCTGCAATCCTCCAGACCTCTGGGATTAATCCTGCGTTCAGACAGGCCTGGAAAATATTTCTCAATGGTTACTTACCTCTCTCAGCAATCTAGAATGTATCCCATCTAGCCTTGCAACTTCTCCGCCTGAAGTATTGCCAGCCTTTTTAGTCATTTCTAGCACCTCTTCTTTATCTATCACCTACTGTTCAGTTGCTAAACACCCACATTTTCAATTAGACCATTGTCACCATCTTCGGATTTGATAAAGACAGAACCAAAGTATTCATTTAGTACCTCTGTCATATCCTTTGCTTCAGGTGATCAGCTTACCTTATTTGGTCCTTATGGACCCTATTCTATCCTTCACTAATCTTTTACTAATAACATGTTTGAAGAAATAATGATTTTATTGTTTGTTTTAGCGCAGCCTACCATCCTTTCCTCATGCTTTCTCTTACCCTTCCTTGTTCCGCCTTAGACTCTCTCCTGTATTTGAGAGGTACTCGTTCTGATTTCTATTCCTGTTGTTATTCCGGTATGCTTCATTGAACAATATTCTTAGTCATCCAGGATACTCTGGCTTTGGATACCCTGTAAAACGTAGCCGCTTTTTTCTTCTAGTTGTCCTTCACCTTTTCCAGCAGAAGCAACAGAAATTTGTTAGTGAGTATTGCACAATCTGTTTTGTGGCTATTACTGTAATTGTTGAGTAGCTAGTATTAAATGCAAGCTGCATGATCTTGGTGTGAATCTTGTGACAATGTTAAATGCATGAAGTTGTGATGGGGCATGGATGATCAACCTTAGTCCTAATTGGAGATTGTTGATAGGTGACTAATGACAGCATAATGATTTGAGCAATGGCTGAAATTGCTGGTGCAAGTCAGTGGGGGTGGGAACAAGAATTTGTAAGTATATTCATGTGAAGTCACCAAACTTCAAGCAGGATTGCAACCAGAATTCCGAGAACAACTCCTGCCATTGATCTCAAATGCAATCCAGCCATTCTTACTAGCTTTGGAATATGTATTTGTTGAACATTCTGGTCCTCTGTAGATATCAGGCATCTCTTCACATTTCCAACTCAGAAAAACTTCCAATATATCTCTTCCATTTTGTACTATTCTTCATTGTTCCCAAGTCAGTTTCACTTCCTGCATGACTGTCTGCATCTACTCCAGTCAAAATACAACTCTCCTTTAAAAGATTCAGTCTAGATGTTCCTGGTGCTAAGAATTTACAATTTGGGCCCCCTGCTGGTGGTTGCAACCAATCAAAGCATACTTAGCGCAGTTGCGTGCAGAAATCATTCAGGCGAACAGACAGCATAAAGTTGGTGTAGGTCTTAAAGTGCAAAATCAAATGCGATCTAATCACACATCAGGATGCCCAGAATTGGGGAATAGCCAATTTAACCCATTTAAAGCTCGGCCTCAGAACACTTGCAGCAAAGATCATATTAGGCCTCAATAGAAAATCTGGGCTAGTGTATCTAAAGGATTATCACATAAATTGAATAGAGCAATTGTGACATTGTATTTAATAATACAAAAATGATAACCTGGATCCTGTTTGGCACCCAAAAAGCAGTTGTTTTGGCCTTTAACTTTAGAGGGAGTGACTGCCTTGTGTTCTGCTTGTATAAATTTCGGACTGACGTTGCCAACGCATACTGCTCAACAGCAGCAGCATTGACTGTCCAAGCCCCGAAATTATCCTCAAGTGAAAATGTTAAACTTACTTATCATATTGACATTTTCAAGTTTGTTGTACAGTTCTGGTAAGGTTTGAATTTTTAATCTTCCTTAAATCCATTCCTAAATATATACATTGTTACTCTGTAGCTACATCATCCGCCTTGTTTAATTTGACATTCTACTCATTTGTCCCGTCTCAGTCATTTATCATTGCTTCCACATTATCATTTCACAAACTTTATTCATCAACTTAGTCTTCCAGTCCATACCTCCTTTCTCTCCCTCATTCTTTCACTTTGTTGCTTTAACTGTTGTGACACACGCTCCCTTAAATCTTTCTGCTTCTTACTTTGGCCTCCACTTCCTCACCATCTCATTTTCTTTTTACCGCATCTCACTGGTGTGTCCTGTGTGTTGTCAGTTGTACTAATATTGGCTTATTATCAAACTATTCTGCCTAAATACTAATCCATTCAGATATGTTTTATGTTAATTTTATTATGTAAATGGGCTGCAATCTTTCTGGTAACTGTCATCAACTCTTTTCACAGCAAACATGTTATTTTGTCACTTGGCTTTGTGCAAGAATGATCATTGTTTTAATTTCACTGAGCATTGTTATTACAAGATGTGTACTTCTGTCACCTGCCTTCCCCATCCACCTGTGGAAATTCTATCACCCATTTTCCCTATGTGTAACTAGAAATACAACTACCTTTACAATTCTTAAGATGTATGTGTTCTTCACCTTAATGCTACCTGACTTTGCCCGGACCTTAACCAATCCTGATTAAGCAATAATTTGATTTCAAAATTCTAATCAATGTTGCGGATTTAATAGACTGAATGGCCTCCTTTATGCTATTACAATTCCATGATTCCAGATCTCTCTGTAGCCTTGACTTCCCTTTCTAAAGCTCCTCTATCTGGTATCTATGACCATCTAAATTAGGCCTCTTGATCATCTGCAACTTCAATTGCTCCAGGTAGCATAGAGTCATACAGCACGGAAGCAGACCCTTTGGTCCAACCAGTCCATGACTAACATAATCCTAAACTAAACTAGTCCTCTTAAGAATCATAAAGGTAGTTGTATTTCTAGTTACACATAGAGTAAAATGGGTGGCAGAATTTCCACACAGGTCACCTACTTTTCCCTTCCACAAGTACACATCTTGTTAAATGGCTGTTTACTTGGGCTCCAAGTTCTGAAATTTCCTCCATGCATCTCTGTCTTTCTATATTGATTTATTCCTTTATGACACTCCTTAAACCTTGTTTCGACCAAGCTGTTGGTCATCGACTTAATACCTCTAGTGTCTCAGTTTCATACTTTGTTTTAACATGCTCCCATTAAGCATCTTGCAGCATTTGATTGTCTAAACGGCCTTTATGAATACAATTTATTTTTACTGAACTGCCTTATTTACTGATGGACATATCTATTGCATCTGTGTATATTATCTGCTCTGTCGGTGGTGAGATGTTAGTACATAATCCAACTCATTTGCATGCTTTAATGTTGGATTCATTTCCCTCCCATTGCTCAATAAATGAATTCCTTTTAGGAGTCCTGACCAATATCACTCCCCCTTTCTTCTCCACACTGACTGTTAATTAATACCAAGTCAGTTTCCACTCTTGATATCTATTTCAACTTCTGTCTTGACTGCGTGGCATCTCTTTATATTGTATCTGCACTATCTGACATTGGTAAAAACAATGACTGCAGATGCTGGCAACCAGATTCTGGATTAGTGGTGCTGGAAAAGCACAGCAGTTCAGGCAGCATCCACTATCTGACATTGGTTTATGTTTTATCTGTCCCTAATCGATTTTCATTGCATGTACTACATGACATTTGTTTTCATTTGACAGGGAGAATGGCATTACAACTTTGTTGACACTACTTAGCATCAGATTGCCTGTTTGCTTACATCACCTGATATTTTGCAATCTCTGTTTGCATCTTCTATGTGTCTACTGTCCACGCCAATTTATTATTTGTCTGCAATGTTTGCCATTGTATTCCTTCCTGTTCTTACAAACTGGCATTTCTTACAAACAGCTAACACACCTTTTCAGTCTCTAATATCAGGCATTAATTTTCTTCGTGTTACACTGTATGAGATTTTTGTTTTAGACACGGCCTGTATTTCCTCTACCAATCTAGTTCACCCCCAACAGCTTATTATTTATGACCAACATATGACCAATACTGACTAACTCGTACAATAAGCAATATCTAACAGGGCAGATCAGTGAGGTCAACTTAATGTCAAGCCAGGAGGCAGCTTTTAAATCAAACTAATTAGAAAAGAGAAGGCCTAAGGCTTTAACAATTGGGAAGGAGAGCTTGTAGGCTGTATTAAGAGTGATCAGAGAATAAAATTCATGTATTGTCATAACTCTACTAACAAATGTCCTTTGTTTTCCGGACACCATTACTAACCCAAATTCTACAACTTTCCTGATCAATTCACAGCCTCTTAGAATTTTTTGGCCCTACCTTCAAACACTAATGGATCACTGTATCTTTGGTCCATTTAATACTAACTGAACCTTTGTGTTCAATGCACAAGTAAATCACAGCACTATTTATCCATGTAATGTAATTATATAAATCATCTATTGTTTCACCTTCACATCTTTTTCCTTTATTGTGCTAAGCATTTTCAGTTCCCCCCAATATTTCAGAGCCCGGAACATGATGGAATTCAGTTTTCTTCCCAAATCCCTTTCCCAGTAGATATTGGATAACATGTTTTCCAAAAATACCATACATGATACTACACCCTACACTAAGCTAAGTGTTCTCTGAATTTGTCTTAAACATGCTTGCTGTGAAGTTGGGCTGCAATTATTGCATCATTGGTACCAGGACTGTCTGGGCAAACAGGGATGGGCAATAAACGCTGCCTCACCAGTAATACCCTTATCCCATGAATGAATAAAGAAAAAAAAGGACTGGGAATTCCTGAAGATACAAAATGGGATGTACTTCCAAATTTGACCTATACAGCACCCTTTGTTGTCACTAATATTAGTGGAGGATTGGCTTCAGCTGCAAGAGGGAGCTCTTAGCAATGCATTTCTTGCTGTATGACTCTATGACTCGAAGGGGAAAGCATTCAATTTGTATTGTGGAATGTTGCTGACTCACCTCTATTGAAATAATGCTTCTAGTGTGTGTATCACTGTCTTTTGGTGAGCAAGTTTATTCATTACAGAACCAGAGGATTTGTTTACCAGAATGTATGCATGTAAAAAATACACAGGTCAAAAAACTGTCAAGGCATTTAAACCAACTTTGCTGTCTATTGACATAAGCCTGAGGATTACTGCAACATGACTGACTACAAAACCTTTATCACAGTAAGATGCCTGTCACTTCCCAGTTTATCAAGCATTGATAAAGTCTTCAAAAGAATTCATTAAATGCTTTAAGTATTTGAAGGACATTATATGCACAGAATAGGTTGTTATCAACAAATTTAACTTTTAAAGTAGCGGATATATCAATGGACATCTGACATGGATAAAAGCAGAAAATTGGGTGAATTTAAATTATAATTGCTTTTTCCTTTTCACTCCTGGGGCCTTACTGAAGTATGCCAAAGGATGTTCCTCTGACCCTGGTTTTCAGGTTCCAATTTTTGAAATAAACTCACAACAAAATCCTTAATATGAAATCAAACATAAGATTTCTCCATTCACACAGTCAGGACAGGCTGAGAGGAGATGGTTTTAGGAAATCAATAGGTCATTGAGTCATAAGAGATGTACTGCACGGAAACAGACCCTTCGGTCCAACCTGTTCATGCAGACCAGATGTCCTAACCTAATCTACTCCTATTTCCCAGCACTTGGCCCATATCCCTCTAAACCCTTCCTACTCATATACTCATCCAGATGTCTTTTAAATGCTGTAATTGTACCAGCCTCCACCACTTCCTTTGGGAGCACATTCCATACATGTGCCACCATCTGCGTGAAAAAGTTGCCCCTTAGATCCCTTTTAAATTTTTCCCCTCTCACCCTAAACCTATGCCCTCTAGCTCTAGACTCCCATACCACAGGGAAAAGACCTTGTCTATTTACCTAATCCATGCCCCTCATGATTTTATAAACCTCTATAAGGTCACCCCTCAGCTTCTGACAGTCCAGGGAAAACAGCTCCAGCCTGTTCAGCCTCTCCCTGTAGCTCAAATTCTCTTACACTGGCAACATTCTTGTAAGTCACTTTTGAACCCATTCAAGTTTCACAATATCCTTCCAATAAGAGGGAAACCAGAATTGCGCACAACTTTCCAAAAGTGGCCTGTGCTGTAAGCTGTCCCACAGAGGTTCCTTGTTTTATTCTTTAACTCAATTTAAATTATGTAATATTTCCAACTGGAAATTCATGATTTAAAAAGCTTAATTCAAAGGTACTTGTTTTTATTGCAATATGTTTATGCGTGGATCTAGGAATAACGTCCAATGTAAAGCTGATTTTTAAATACCTAAAAAGATTCCAAACCTGTTCCAACAGGAAGTATATGGAATTTTATTAAGATACAGTTCACAAGTTGCAACTTTCCAGGAGTCTGTGTCCAATATTAGTTTTCACTGTGAGTTATTGGTTTACCTGTCTAGTAAAAGTATAGACTTTTATCCAGCCAGCAACATGGAGACAGAGATAGAAGATCCAAGACAGGCGCCTGGAATTCTGTTTTCCACTTGGAGGTCAAACGGCAACTGTCTGAAAATTCTAGAATTGTATATTTAACCAATTCAACTGTTCCAGTGACAAGAACAGGCATTTCAGGTGCTGACTGCCTATCTTGGTGATCTTAATTTGAAGGTCATTAAGCTATTAGTGTAAGCAAAAGTGAGGACTGCAGATGCTGGAGATCAGAGTCTAGATTAGCGTGGTGCTGGAAAAGCACTGCAGGTCAGGCAGCATCCGAAGAGCAGGAAAATCGACATTTCGAGCAAAAGCCCTTCCTGATGAAGGACTTTTGCCTGAAACGTCGATTTTCCTGATCCTTGGATGCTGCCTGACCTGCTTTTCCAGCACCACTCTAAGCTATTAGTGCAGTTTCAGCACCCCCTGAAAGCATTTCCATTGCAAGGTAATGACATACCTATAAAAGAATTAAACTTCATTTAGCCCAATGGGTTTTGATGCTTTACTGTGTCCAGAACTGGCTGGAAGCAGACATCTTTCAAGATCCTTTGAATCATCTTTAACTGGAATGTCTACCTAATGTAATTGATTTAGAAGCTTCTGAAAATATACTAATCTGATCAAGCTTGGCCATTTTAAGAGTCCAGCAAAGTTGCCCATTTTGAAAGGAAGCAAAGTTAAAGTGTAAAAATATAGCAGAGAATACATTTTTCTTTTCGATTTGTCTTCATGGCTTCTAGCCAGAGCATATTTCAGAATGTTATGATGCTAACACGAATCCTGAGGTCTACCTGTGATGGATATCTGTGTTGGATGGGTTGGTATAGAAGGTATAAAATAATAGGTAATGGGCACAGGGCATGGGTTGGCATGCATTGAATCTGAGTTGCAATAAGGGCTATAAAAGGCGTGCAAAAGCTGTCAGATTGGACCCAAGCCAGTCAGTGAGAAAGAAGCCAAGACATCTTCCTTTGTGGAGAGAGTTTATTAACATCTCAACCTCACAGATCGTTCCATGAATCAGTCCCACCTGTTTCTCCTTTATATCCACACAAGAAGTTAACTTTAATGTCCTGATTAACTACTTGTGATATGAACAAGTGCCCCTCTTCTCTTCCGATAAAAGAATTTGAAGACAAACAACCTTTGAAAAAGTTAATAAAAACTAAATTATTTTTATAATCTCTATTTTAACTTCAAAAGCAAACATTCATTAAAATTATTTTTTCATATTCCATACAACATAATCTCCCATTTCTCTCTGTTCTTTGAACAAGGAAACGTTTAATCACACAACGACCTAAACATTTTTTAGTCCCTTCTCATGCCACCAGACATCATTTTTTGATGGTATCTAAGAATTAATTGGAGAAAGCACCCTTATTTGTGAAAAAAAAGCTGACATTTGGTGACTTGCATCAACCTACTGCATTTTACTTTTCATTCTAAAATTTCCTTTATATTAGCAAGGTCAACTCGCAACCGTTTCTCAGCATCACCTTTTGTTAAATGTACAATATGCCATAGAGAATGCTTACCAAACAATATTGCATAAGCAAAGCACTGAAGTTGCTGGAAATCTGAAATGAAAAGAGAAACGCAAAAGATCTAGTGGCATCCATAGAGAGAACAGAATTAACATTTCAAGTATGCAGTAGAACTGATCTAGTTTTGAAGACATCAAACTTGAAATGTTAATTCTGTTTGTCTCTCAACAGCTGCTGATAGACGTGCTAAGTATCACCACCGAAGGGTAAAATAAAGCAAAAATTAAAATAAAAGATAAGAACAGCCCAATATTCTCTGGGAAAGTAAGGATGTAAGGCGTTGAATAGGAAGAACCACAATATAAGAAGATACTGGGAGGGTCTACATACACACATAATCATACAATGAGCCATCATTCTCTACCACCCATATGAAAACCTGTTAAGGCCAATTTTCAACTAAGAATGAATTTTATATTCTGTCAGGAGGCGAGTTTGCAATCAGTATGTAGGACTCCCAAAGACAATGTGGGGCCTACGTTTATTTTCAGAAATACCTTGAAAACTGGTTGGTACCAGTCAAGGTACCTTCAGTGGAGATCCAGGATATATGATTGGAGTCATATTTGGTTAAAAATTCTGAAGTCAAAAATTGGGTTTGTACCTTCTGACCAATCATGACATCACATGCCATTTGGTGACAGCTAATTATACAGTTAGGTATCTAGGCTACAATGTAACACTGTTGGGACTTTTTTTTTAAACTTTTATTGTTTTCAGGGAACATATTTAGTTTCAAATAAGTGTATCTACTTAATTGTGGTAAACCTGTATTTTGTTTAAGGCTGTCAGGACCCCGTGCAGCTAGGTTTAAACATTAAACCCAATATAAGTATTGATCACATCCCAATGAAACAGGGCAGATCTTCAGATCTTTAGAATACGTGCCATGTACTAAGGTTAAGAGACAAAAAAAAACTGCAGATGCTGGAATCCAAAGTAGACAGGCAGGAGGAAGAACATAAGGTTAATAATAGGTAGGTTGGTTCTCGTGGAGTGTGGCGTGCAACTATATTTTATGTATAAAAGCTACAACTTTTGGAACTTGGTAGAACTACTGTGCTAGAAAAGCTATTTGAAAGATTGGCAGAAAATATTACTAAAAAGAACTAGCTTCATATTTTCTTGGTCAAGGCTATACAAGTGCATTTTTCTGAACTTAATTACTTTTAATGCTTTATTTGCTATCAAGACTTCCTCAATTGTAGCAAATTTCATTATAGTAATCTGTTCCAAAATGTCATAATTGATGTTGGGGTCTAGTCAGAGTGCACACAAGTTTAACTGTGCAATGAAACATCTTAATTGATATGTTTCTTCCTTTGGTTGCAAAATCATTGATCTAATTCATACTTTGTAAGTAAACCTGACTTTTTGACTTTTTTCACTTTACATATCATTCTTTGCTAAAATTCTAGAGAACCTCCCTACAGGGAATCACAAATGCCTTCCAGTTTCTCTGAGACGATAGTAGAATGTTGCCAGGCCCTCTTTAAGCAGAATGCAACCTACCTTCAGCAAGTTGGACCTAACAGAGAAGTACCATATCATTGCTGCATCATTCAACTCATTACACATTGGGTTATTTTCCACAGTTTTCTGTTACTTTGGGTGGTTTCAAAAGTACTTCCGTCTGAAAATTTTCATCCTGCAAAAGGACAGCTTGTTTATGCTAAAAGAGATGAGAAGAGAACCAAAGGGTTTTTACAAGTAAATTAAGGACAAAAGGGTAACTAGGGAGAGAATAGGGCCCCTCAAAGATCAGCAAAGCGGCCTTTGTGTGGAGCTGCGGAAAATGGGGGAGATACTAAACAAGTATTTTGCATCAGTATTTACTGTGAAAAAGGATATGGAAGATATAGAATGTAGGGAAATAGATGGTGACATCTTGCAAAATGTCCATATTAGAGGAGGAAGTGCTGGATGTCTTGAAACGCATAAAAGTGGATAAATCTCGAGGACCTGATCAGGTGTACCCTAGAACTCTGTGGGAAGCTAGGGAAGTGATTGCTGGGCCTCTTGCTAAGATATTTGCATCATCGATAGTTACAAGTGAGGTGCCGGAGACTGGAGGTTGGCTAACGTGGTGCTGCTGTTTAATAAGGGTGGTAAGCAAAAGCCAGGGAACTATAGACCAGTGAGCCTGATGTCGGTGGTGGGCAAGTTGTTGGAGGGGATCCTGAGGGACAGGATGTACATGTATTTGGAAAGGCAAGACTGATTAGGGATAGTCAACATGGCTTTGTGTGTGGGAAATCATGTCTCACAAACTTGATTGAGTTTTTTGAAGAATTAACAAAGAGGATTGATGAGGGCAGAGCGGTAGATGTGATCTTTATAGACTTCAGTAATGCGTTCGACAAGGTTCCCCATGGGAGACTGGTCAGCAAGGTTAGATCTCATGGAATACAGGGAGAACTAGGCATTTGGATACAGAACTGGCTCAAAGGTAGAAGACAGAGGTTGGTGGTGGAGGATTGCTTTTCAGACTAGAGGCCTGTGAACAGCGAAGTGCCACAAGGATCGGTGCTGGGTCCACTACTTTTTATCATTTACATCAATGATTTGGATGTGAGCATAAGAGGTACAGTTAGTAAGTTTGCAGATGATACCAAAATTGGAGATGTAGTGGACAGCGAAGAAGGTTACCTCAGATTACAACAGGATCTGGGCCAGATGGGCCAATGGGCTGAGAAGTGGCAGATGGAGTTTACTTCAGACAAATGCGAGGTGCTGCATTTTGGGAAAGTAAATCTTAGCAGGACTTATACACTTAATGGTAAAGTCTTAGGGAGTGTTGCTGAACAGAGACCTTGGAGTGTATGTTCATAGCTCTTTGAAAGTGAAGTCGCAGGTAGATAGGATAGTGAAGAAGGCGTTTGGTATGCTTTCTTTTATTGGTCAGAGTATTGAGAAGTCATGTTGCGGCTGTACACGATATTAGTTAGGCCACTGTTGGAATACTGCGTGCAATTCTGGTCTCCTTCCTATTGGAAAGATGTTGTGAAACTTGAATGGATTCAGAAAAGATTTAGAAGGATGTTGGCAGGGTTGGAGGATTTGAGCAATAGGGAGAGGCTGAACAGGCTGGGACTGTTTTCCCTGGAGCATCGGAGGTTGAGGGGTGACCTTATAGACGTTTACAAAATTATGAGGGGCATGGATATGATAAAGACAAAGTCTTTTCCCTGGTGTCGGGGAGTCCAGAACTAAAGGGCATAGGTTTAGGGTGAGAGGGGAAAGATATAAAAGAGACGTAAGGGGCAACATTTTCACACAGAGGGTGGTACATTTATGGAATGAGCTGCCAGAGGAAGTGGTGGAGGCTGGTACAATTGCAACACTACTGATAATCATAACAAGTTGTACCCATTCTTTCTACCTTTGGCTGATAATATCATGTCCCAGGGATTAAAATTCATTTCCAATGGTGTTCATTCATTTTAATGCTGTAAGGCGCACCAAATTTTCTGAGAATTAAAACTTAATGAAAAGCCTTCTCCCATCAAATACACTTCTCCCTGGTTCCAGTCTTTGGTTGCTACATTTTGAAACAAATAATGTTCTGTTGCATCTCTGCATCACTTTGTGCATATTTAGTCATCTGCCACAATCTATCCTCATAACTACCCAACATGTGAATGTGAAGTGCATGGTTCCTCCTTACTTGTGTGACTTGTTCAAACTGAATGCGCAGAGAAAGTTGAATTAGTTGGCTTCTCTTCCAAGCCATGGGATGACCACTCTTTACTAAAGGAATTTTTGAATTTCTCCCAAAAAAAACAATCAAATTAGACTGTAGCTCCCAATCATTTGCAGTGAGTTCTTATATGAACAGCCCATGCCAGGACAAATGTTAAGATTAGATTCGATTCGATTCCCTACAATGTGAAAACGGGCCATTTGGCCCAACAGGTCCACACCAAAACTCCAAAGAGTGACCCATTTCCCTCTGACACCATGTGCAATTTAGCATGGCCAATTCACCTAACCTGCACATCTTTGGACTATGGGAGGAAACCAGAGTACCCAGAGGAAACCCACACAGACATGGGGAGAATGTGCAAACTCCACACAGTCACCCAAGGCTGAGATTGAACCCAGGTCCCTGGTATTGTGAGGCAGCAGTGCTAATCACTGAGCCCCTTGCCACCCAATTGGTCTCTACTGCTGAACACAATGTCAGACATTGGGCCATTTACTCTGGAATATCCAGGATATTTACTCTGGAAGTGATACCCAATTCACATTTGGCCTAACTCTGATAGTAGGCCATGTCTCTGAATAAAGTACTGTGACCAGACACAACCCCTGACCCAGCTCTATCGCTCACCGTCACCTTCATAGCCTGATAAACTCTGTTAACCAATGACTCAGTCTTGAACCATGAGGGGACCAGTATCCTGGTGAATCAGATAGATCAGAATCTGGAAGGGGTGCAAAATAATTATTGATTCAGAGGGTTGAGGAGAGGATGAATGTAGAGAACTATGAGATGGGGAGGACAGTCAACTTAGCACTGAGGGTTTTGTTCTTAAATGCATGCTTTTATACTCCATTCTCTGTGTACTGAAACATTTTGAACTTTCTCTTCATTTAGATAATATGTTACCTTCCGAGTCTTCCCTTAAACTCCATGTGTTTAGCCCATTCACATAACCTACTTATAAATTTATATGTTCTAAGCTTCCCACCTATTTTAGTGTAATCTGCAAATTTAGGTAAAATACAAGCTATCCTGGCAGCCAAGTAGTTAATACAAACTATATGTATTTGTCGTTCTGAGGACAAAATCCTGTGGCACCCCACGAGCTACAGTTGGTCAATCAGGAAAGGACTTATTCATTCCCATTCTCTACTTTCTGTTGGTTAGCCAATTCTCTATCCAGGCTAATATATTACCCCTCACCCCATTTGAGCTTACCTTGTGTATTAACCCTTTGTGCTGCACCTTATCAAATGTCTTCTGGGACTCCAGATATGCTGCACTTACGGGATTCTCATAATCAACTTTGCTAGTTACTTCTTGAGGAACTCTAATAAATTTCCCAAAATTCCAGTTAAACTAACTTGTCTGTAGTTTCCTACTTTCTGTTTCAGGTGCTATATTAGCATTTTTCCAATCCACTGGAACCTTATTAGAATCCAGGGAAATTTGGAATATTACAATCAATGCACCCACTCTATTTGTTGCCACTTTCTTTAAGAACCTAGGATGTAGGCTATCAGACCCTGGGGACTTGATTGTCTTTAGTTCTCAGTAGTTTGACAAATCCCAATTTTTTTTAAAAGTTCCTCCCTCTCCATAATCTCTCCAATACTTGTTACTATTAGATGGTTTCAGTGCTCTCCACCATGAAAACTGATATTGATTTAGTATCACTGCAATTTGTGTTTCCCACTAATAACTCCTCAGTTTCATGCTCAAAGGAACCAACATTCACTTTAGCTACTCTCTTCATTTTTATTTACAATCAAGGACAAATTGGAAACATCAGAAACAGCTCATAAGGTAGTTCAACAACTGAAAATATATCCAAGGACAGTGCCTCTCTAATCCAAATTTAATCAAGTCATCTCCTTTAAACTTCCCTGTGGAGGCCATTGTCATGGTCACAGTCAATATTCACCCCTCCTATATGCTCTCTGATGCTATTCTGAATTCCCCCCATTCAACTTTAGATTCATTATTCCCACATACTTCTGCTTCCCATCCCCTTAACTCCCCCACTTCTCTCATTGAGGACCACCATCACTCCTCCACTGAAAAAAACAACCCTCCAGAAATATCAATGGGTGGACACTCAAGACTATCAACTTCGGCAATTATTCCTTTAACATGACTGACCAGATCCCTGCCTACACAGAGAACTTGCAGGTGGTGGTGTTCCCACATATCTGCTGCCATGTCCTTCTAGATCAAGACAGTAATTGGTCCCACCCTTCTCTATCAGCATTGTGAGTATACCCACAGCAAATAGATAGCAGCAGTTCAAGAAGGCAGCTCACCACCACCATCTCAAAGACAAATAGGGATTGACAATAAATGCTAGCCCAGCCAGTACTACCATATTCCATGAACAAATTAAAAAATATTTTGACTCTTATTAGGCCCTAGCATACCCTCCATTGCTGTTATGTATAAGGGACCACATATTTTTCTTTTTTTCTGCCTAATCATGGAATCCCTAGCGTAGAAACAGGTCCTTCAGCCCAACAAGTTCACAGCAACCTTCCGAAGAGTAACCCACCCAGACCCATTCCCCCTACCCTATATTTACTCCTGACTAATGCACTTGACCTACACATCCCTGAACACTATAGGCAACTTAGCATGGTCAATTCACCTAACCTGCACATCTTCAAACTGTGGGAGGAAACCAGAACACCCGGAGGAAACCCACACAGACACGGGGAGAATGTGCAAACTCCACACAGACAGTCGTCGCCTGAGGCTAGAGTCGAATCCAGGTCCCGGGCTCTGTGAGGCAGCAGTGCCAATCACTGAGCCACCGTGCCAAGCAAATGTATAAACTGAAATGGAAATTGGGCTGCTTTCCAGCTAAAATAACAGGAGATCTTTGCAACTTGGAAAAATTATGCAGGGCACATTTTTAGCTGCATAAGATAATGTTGCTTTTCAAAGTAGTGAATGAAATACTTTGAAACAGAGTGGCATAAAGTTCTTGCATTAAGGAAACCTTGCCCGATGACAGCTCTCTGATTCATTGAGTGCTAGTTAGTTATAAAGTTGTAAGTGCAACAGCAGCCAGAGAAATCCAGAACTGAAAACATCACTATACCCTCTCTCTCCATGTGCCTGAAAAGTCAGAAAACAGAAAAAATTAAAAGAAGGACCTCGGCCTGCTGGATTAATTACTGAAGTGAAGAACAACTATCATATTATACAGCACAGCTTCTCATTTTTGCTGAAATCAAAATATTTTTTTTCAGAGACACTTTTGAAATATGGCTTTTCATCTTGGGATTTTGCTTCCTCTTGTTTTTCATTATCCATAATATCCATGTCAAACCATCTGTCGTTTGTCTGCCTTGCGGGAAAAAAAGGAATATTCAGCCGGATAAACACTGTAAAGATTATCTGAAGTGTGGTTAAGAGTCAAGGAGAATTAAGTCTTACAGATAATTAGATTTTTATAATTCCGAAGGTAAAATTTGTTTACAAATCGGGCTGGGGGGGCGGGGGAGGGGTGTGTGAAGAAATCGAGAGTACTAAGTGAGACGAAACTGCATAAATTTTGCGCCAAAGTTAGATATCTAAGTGTTAAATTCCTTTGGCACATAAATTTGTTTTTGCTGTATGGCACGCACGCGAGTAATCAATGAAACCCCGAAACTTTAAATAATGTTGGATCACAAGATAAGTAAGGTGGAGTAAGGTCATTTACCTCATGCAGAAACTTTGTTTGACGTCTCTTCAAAAAGGAAAGCGTTGGGATTTGAGGAGCACGCGACCGAGGACACGGTTTTAACATCAGGAGAATGGATGGCCGTTAGTGTGTGTGTGTGTGCGCGCGGAGGGAGGGGGCGGCATTGCGCGCGCGGGAAGGGCCGAGGGCTTGAGCTGCTGCTGGTGGTGGAAGTTAAAGTTCTGATGTCAGGGTGGAACTAGGGGATATCCTACTGTACTGACAAGAAATACTTGTCGTTATGTTATTGATTTACAGACATTTTTATACGGGACAGGGAGCCTGGGAATTAAACGCTCGGAGAAACCCGCTGTCCAGAATATTTCTATGCTCTTCAGTTTTCGGTTTCCATTCCGGTCGTCATGTTAAGTTGACATCTTCCACTGGGGAAACTGTAGCCTTTGTCCTCAAGAACTAAAAATGTCAAAGATCCATACACTTGCTTCAGGTGCAACTGGTCGTATTTGTAAACCCCCCCCCCCCCCCTCCAACAGTCGAAGATTGCAGGTGGAGGGTGGGGAAATGAGGACACTGGAGAAATCTGAGTTCATCCCTTGTGGTTGGAGGGTTCCTAGATGAGGCACTCTTCCTCCAACCGTCGTGTTGCTATGGTCTGGCGATGGAGGAATAGCACCCGGAGGAAACCCACGCAGACACGGGGAGAACGTGCAAACTCCACACAGTCAGTCAGTTGTGGTTGGAGGGTTCCTAGATGAGGCACTCTTCCTCCAACCGTCGTGTTGCTATGGTCTGGCGATGGAGGAATCCAAGGACCTGCATGTGCTTAGTAGAGTGGGAGGAAGGAACCCTCCAACCACAAGGGATGAACTCAGATTTCTCCAGTTCCTCATTTCCCCTCCCCCCACCTTGTCTCAGTCCCAACCCTCGAACTCAGCACCACCTTCCTAACCTGCAATCTTCTTCCTGACCTCTCCGCCCCCACCCCCACTCCAGCCTATAACCCTCACCTTAACCTCCTTCCACCTATCGTATTTCCAACACCCCTCCCCCAAGTCTCTCCTCCCTACCTTTTATCTTAGCCTGCTTGGCACACTCTCCTCATTCCTGAAGAAGGGCTCATGCCTGAAACGTCGATTCTCCTGCTCCTTGGATGCTGCCTGACCTGCTGTGCTTTTCCAGCAACACATTTTCAGCTCTGATCTCCAGCATCTGCAGTTCTCACTTTCTCCTAATCAATTTAAGTTCCCTGTTCATCAATTTGCATATCATTGAGGATGTGTTCACTTTGTGTTGACTTCCTTAAACCAATTTTGTAAGTTGAAACTTAATATGACTGTTGCTAAAGTGAAGGCGGTTCAAACAAATGCTGTCAGAATGATCATTTTTGGGTCTCTGTGCAGAACTCAGCAACTGCAATGTCCTAACATATTTGTTCGGCACTAAAATGAAAATAGAGTGACTTTTTTTTACCATTAACACGTAAAATTAATTTGCTTCCAGGAGGATTGCTGACAAGCTACAAGGAAAAAGATGAGCTCCATCCATATGTATTTTACTGTGAGTACTTCTATATGTATCTCCCAAAGTTGTAAGCTTGAAAATAATAGCAGGTAATGATCAAATTATGTTTCGGTGGCAGGGTCACATGCTAAGATGTAGTGTTGGAGTGTGGTGGACATAGCTTTGAGTTCCCCCACCCCAGTTTGAGTTCCATAATAAAAAATACTGTAGTTGTTGGTGATCTGAAATACAACAAAAGAACGAGTCAACTTCGATACTAGTGTGTCAGCTGCTTCAGTTATCATAAAATCCTGACAGTGTAGGTAGCGGGCATTCGGCCCATCAAGTCTGCACCCATCCTCCAAAGAGCATCCCATTCTATTCCTGTAATCCCACATAAGCCAACCTAGCCTGCATACTAAGGGCCAAATTATCATAGACAATCCACCTACCTTCAAATCTTTGAATAGTGGGAGGAATCCCATGCAGACACTGGGAGAACAACCACATTCTTTACAGTGTCCAAGGCTGGAATTGAACCTGATCCCTGGATGTCAGCAATGCTAATCACAAAAACCATGCCACCCCAAAGTCATGTGTAACTTACATGAATCGCACTTGTAGTTTGCTATCCTAGTACCTTGTTGATAGCAGCATTGAGCGAATCCTGGAAACTATTTGCTTTATTTGATGAAAGACTTAGATATCCTTTGGAAGACGAGGGAAAATGTAGACTAAGCGAAACCTTGAGGAAAGAGAGTAAACAGTTGATATTCAAACAGCTTTACATAAATGATGACAGTGCTAAACCACATAGCTTCCTCAAGGAACTTCTTTGAAGGGTTTCTGTGTTTAATATTTCTGATCATTAGGTGACTTTTGCTTAAAATTCTAAGAGAAAAGTACCAAGAGTGGCTTGAAAGCTTGATAATGCAAGTTTGAATATTAAACAGTTTTCTGGAGTGCCACCAACCAAGTCACTTAATATCTCACTGGTGGTCTTTCTGCTGTTTTACTTTGATGGCATATCCACTGATCTCTGTAGCTCCCTCAATGGCTGGCTTCCTGCTTGAGACTTTCAATCTGTTTTTGGCTTTTTCCAAAGCTCTCTTCAACCAGTGATAGGGCTCCTCCCAGCTAATTCAACACCATTCCTGATTTATTAGGACTATATGTTCCTTTCATTCAGAATCTGTTCTTACAAATATTGGCATTACTAGACTCTTCAGGCATCCTGCTTGTACATTATATGGCAGAGTGAAGGAAGGAAGTATAGACTAACCAAATGTGTATGAACATATCCTGACTCAGTCGTAAATTCCAAGTCATGGCAATCTGCATAATTGTGCTGACAGCATTTGCTGCACAACTAGCACACCACCCTCAATGTGGGAGGGATTCTGCTGAGGCATTTAGCCTCTTACAGGAGCCAAGTGTCCGCTATAAAGAAAGTGACTTTTAAATATTGCTGGGGCTCTCTTTCCACCAGGGCTGAGTTCTGGTGACTATTATGTTATGAGGAAATAGAGAGACCAGATTGGATGGTCATTCAGTTTTTTTTCAAATGTGTAAACGTTAATTGATAAAAAGTTCATGACATGTTGCTTTTACAGCTCCAAAAAGAGCCGT
This sequence comes from Chiloscyllium plagiosum, assembly GCF_004010195.1. Lineage (NCBI taxonomy): Eukaryota > Metazoa > Chordata > Chondrichthyes > Orectolobiformes > Hemiscylliidae > Chiloscyllium > Chiloscyllium plagiosum. The sequence goes on from NC_057725.1 coordinate 66,767,498, forward strand.
CTGTACCACGTGGGGAAGAGGACATTTCAAAACTTTTGATAATTTGATGTACAATTTTTTCAAAACTTGCAACTACGTTTTTGCCAGTGAATGCGCAGATTATTTCCCAGATTTCAGCATTCAATTTCGCAGGAGAAATACTGGGGATATCGAAAGACTCCTTATTCAAATATATAGCACAACAGTCAGAGTGGAATTCGGAAGAATTGGAGTCAACGGTCAGCAGTAAGTTTCTTTCACAAAACTTACAAGTCTTTATCCCAAGCGATATTGTTCAGAAAAGATGACAAGTACTGGTTTTGCATCATAAACTACGAAGTACCCACAATTAAGCCATTAAACAAGAGTGGATTGTAAATATGGCTGCTAAACATTTTTAACAGGTTGACAAATTAACCCTCCAGCTGTTGCTGAGGTAACTCCCAAAATTAATACCAGAGGAAAATTAATACATCAAAAGTTTAGTCCAGGCTGTCCCAGGGTTGCAAATGGCTTCTCTTCTTGAGTCACAAGTCAATTTGTGTGAGAGTCAGAATGCACTACAAGACAATATAAAATAGCCCGTTTTGCAAGTACAAGGAAATGTTTGCATAATGGATCTTTAAAATTTATACTATACACCCCGGTATGGGATTGCATTCATAAATCAGATGTCTGTAAATTGGGGACCACATAATTTGAAATTTAGGAGATGGCAATAAAATGACACTATGATGTCATGATATGTAACAATGAACCTGTGATATTTTGGATGTGCGGAGCTTTAGATATCAAATGTGGAGATTTGTGCTCAATGTACATGGTGGTTCAAGTTTTATTTCAGAAAGCGAGGCAATGGAGTAGAAAATTAAAACCAATCTTTACATACATTAAACATTTATTTATAGAGCTGACCATGAACAGCATTTACCTCTTAATTCCACAAGTATAGTTTCACACTCTCTGTTCAGAGAGGCACAAGAGGATCTCCACAATAGCCCAAACAAATTTCAATTAAACACAGTTAATATGCAATTTACAAATACAAGTCCAGGTCAATAATTAGAGTGATTGGAATTTAGACACTGAATACATATAAGGCTCAATTTAGCTTAAATGCCAATGCAAAGTTGGGATAATGTGGTAACAGGAGCATGCCCAGATATTGGTTTGAATTGTGTGTGACTAGAGGTAAAAGGGGTTTGATTCTGCATGGAGAATAGGATTTGTTTAGCTGAATCACTAATATTAGAAAGAGATTTGGTGCACTGTTTAATAGTGGTGAAACTTGTTATTTCAAGGGAGAGCATCTTGTGCTGATGGATCTTGGTCATAATTGCCTTGAATTTTTGTGTCTCAGGTGTAAAGCACCAGAAACTACAATGGCAAACACAGCCTTGCTGACCCTGCAAAGTCTTCCTTACAGACAAAGTGAGAGCTGTCTTGCAAACTAATCACAAATCAGCCTGGCATAGTCATACTAGCAGAATCCTATCTTACACATAATATCCCGCAAAGCACAATCACTGTTCCCAGGTATGTCTTCTCTCAGTGACAGGAAAAACACAGAGGTGTGAAAGTGGTATACAAGTGGGAGAGTGTCATCCTGGGAGTACTCCATATTGTCTCTGGACCCATGAAGTCGAATGGCGTCAAGTTAAATGTAGATGGCTCCTGTTGAATACTATGCAGTCCTGTCTTCTAACTAAATGGGGCAAACTTCTAACAGATCAAGCCACTCAAGACTGAGCATCCATGAGGTACTGTGGGCATTCAGCAACAGCTGAATTGTACTCCAACACAATCTGCAAACTTCAAAACTCAATATCTCCCCATCTTTACCATTGCCGTCAAGCCAGGCAATCAACCGTGATTCTAAGAAAAGTGCAGGAAAGTATGCCAGGAGTAGCACGAGGCGTATCTAAAAATAATGTTAACCTGGTGAAGCAACAGGACTACTTTTGTAGCAAACAGCAAAAGCGGCAAGTGATAGTGTTAAGCAATCTCACAACTAATGGCTCAGATGTAGGCACTCCTTTCTTGTCGCATCCAATCATGAACTGTGGCAAACAAATAAACAGCTCATTAGAGGAGGAGGAAGCTCCACAAACATTCACACCCTCAACAGTGAGAGAGCCAAACACATTGGTGCAAACTCTGAGGCTGAAGCATTTGCATCTATCTTTACCCAGAAATGCCACATGGATTATCCATTTCAGTCTCCTCTAAATGCTAGTTAGCAAAAGAACCAAAGGACTGCAGTGGTTGCAAGTGAGAAAACAGAAATTACTGGAAAACTCAGCAGGTCTGGCAGCATCTGTGGAAAGAAATCAGAGTTCATGTTTTGGTTCCAGTGACCCTTCTTCAGAACTATCATAGAAACCAGTGTTCAGCTAATTCATTACATGTGATATCAAGTAACACTTAGAGGCACCAAACACTGCAAGGCTTATGAGCCCTGACAAAATTTAGCAATAATCTTAAGACCTGTGCTCCAGAACTTGCCATGCCCCGGCTAAATTGTTTCAATACAGCAGTGACACTGGCACCTGACAATGTGTAAAAATGCCTGGCTATGTCTTGCACGCAAGTGCAGGACCTTCAGCCCGGCCAATTACTGCCCCAAAAATCTACTTTCCTCATCTGTGAAGTGATGGAAGGTGTCAACAATAATGCGAATGAGCAGTCTTGCTTGGCATAAAACCTGCTCACTGATGCTCATTTTGGATTTTGCTAAGGGCACACAGTTTCATGACAGCCTTCGTTCAAATATGGGCTGAATTCCAGGGATAGGCATGAGTGACTGCACTTAACATTCAGACTACTTTTAACTGGCAGTGAGAATTTCACTTTCAACACCACAACAAGAGAGGAGGTAGCAGCAGATTGAGGACCCAGCACTTGAGCTGCAAAGCAGCAGCAATGGAGGAGGCAGTGTGGTTACCAGAACTGCACACAATACTCCAGCTAATCAAAGTTCTGTACAGTTCCATCATGACCTCCCTGTTCTTATAATCTATACCGCAACTGATAAAAGCAAGCATGAATTCTTCACCACTCTATCAGGAGGTCCTGCAACTTTGAAAACACTGGTAGCCATCCCTCTGCTCCTCTGAGTTTTCTTGTGTCTTGCATTTCATTAAGTACTACTTTATCTTATTCCTTCTTCCAAAGTGCGTCACCAGACATTTTATCAGGATTAAACTCCATCCGTCACTGATCTGCCCATATGGTCAACCTGTTTTTATCCTCCTATAACCTGACACCTTACTCCTTACTGTCAAATCAACTAGCCAATCTTATCTCCTCTCCAAACTAATTTATTTTCACCCCACATTCTCATCTATATTATTTATGAATATCACAAACAAGGATGGACCTAGCATTGCACACCAGGGTCCTGTCCCACATGTCTTGCAGTGTTCCATGGTACACTTTGGTGGAAACTGTCTTTGCTCTTCAATCAGACTGATATAGAGGAACTTCTGGTCTTCTGGATACAACAAAAAAGGAATTTACAGAATGTCTACAAGACCTTTTTGGAGCAGCTTGTGGTAGAATCTTCTCGGGAACAGGCTATTCTGGATTTGGTGATGTGCAATGAAGCGGACTTGCCCTCTTGGGGCAAAGATCACAATGTGATAGAATTCACCTTGCAGTTTGCGAGGGAGAGCTGGGATCAGATGTATCTATATTATAAATGAGTAAAGGTAAATACAAAGAAATTAAGGAGGAGCTGACCAGAGTTGATTGAAAGGGGAGCTTAGCAGGGAAGATGGTGGAGCAGTAATGGCAGGAGTTTCGGAGGTAAAGATACATTACATGTGGTTAAAGATGCACTCCAGCACATCTCATCCACATCCCGCCCCTCTGCCCTCAAACCCCATCCCTCCAACCGTAACATGGACAGAAACCCCCTGGTGCTCACCTTCCACCCTACCAACCTTCGCATAAACCACATCATCTGATGACATTTCCGCCACCTCCAAATGGACCCCACAACCAGGGATATATTTCCCTCCCCACCCATTTCCACTTTCCGCAAAGACCGTTCCTCAGTGACTACCTGGTCAGGTCCACGCCCCCCAACAACCCACCCTCCCTTCCTGGCACCCTCCCCTGCCACCACAGGAATTGCAAAACCTGCGCCAACACCTCCTCCCTCATCTCCAAGCAAGGCCCCAAAGGAACCTTCCACATCCATCAAAGCTTTACCTACACATCCACCAATATCATTTATTGTATCCGTTGCTCCCGATGCAGTCTCCTCTACTTTGGGGAGACTGGACTCCTCCTTGCAGACCGCGTTAGGGAACATCTCCGGGACACCCGCACCAATCAACCCCACCGCCCTGTGGCCCAACATTTCAACTCCCCCTCCCACTCTGTCGAGGACATGCAGATTCTGGGCTTCCTCCACTGCTGCTCCCTCACCACCCGACGCCTGGAAGAAGAATGCCTCATCTTCCGCCTCGGAACACTTCAACCATGGCATCAATGTAGATTTCACCAGTTTCCTCATTTCCCCTTTCCCACCTCACCCCAGCTCCAACCTTCCAGCACAGCACCACCCTCATGACCTGTCCTACCTGTCTATCTTCCTTTCCACTCATCCACTCCACCGTCCTCTCTGACCTATCACCTCTATCCCCATCCCCATTCACCTATTGTACAGTATGCTACTTTCTCCCCACCCCCCTCTTGTTTACCTCTCCACTCTGCAGGCACCCTGCCTCTATTCCTGATGAAGGGCTTTTGCTCGAAACGTCGATTTTCCTGCTCCTCGGATGCTGCCTGACCTGCTATGCTTTTCCAGCATCACTCTAATCTAGATACAGCTTTTTACAGCCTCAGCAGTTCATTTCTACTTTTGTATTCTAGCCCTCTTGAAATGAATGCTAACATTGCATTTGCATCTACAAACTGCCAACTGAACTGTATGTTACCTTTAAGAGAATCCTGAACTAGGATTCACAAGTGCCTTTGTGTTTCAGATTTCCAAAGCCTTTCCCCATTTAGAAAATTGCCCACGTCTCTACTCTTCCTACCAAATTGCACAAATTCACTTTCCTACATTGTATTCCATCTGGCCCTTCTTTCCCATTCTCCTAGCATGTCCAAGTACTTTTGCAGCCCCCCCCCACTTCCTATCTCCCTACTTCCTACCTCCCTTCCACCTATCTTTGTGTCATCTACAAACTTCGCAACAATGCCTTCAGTTCCTTTGTCTAGATCATTAGAATAATTGTGGTCCAAGCATAGACACTGCGGAACCCCACTAAAACTCCTTTATTTCTACTCTCTACTTTCTGCCACTGAGACAATCCTCTCTCTATGCAAACACTTTGCCCCTAACACCTGGGCTCTTATCTTATTTAGCAGCCTCCTGTGCAGCACCTTATCAAAGATCTTCTGGAAATATCAAAGGCCTTCTGGAAATATAAAAGGACACAACACTACCTCAAATTCAGATAATGATGACAACTCCAATCGTGCAATACAGGCAAATTGAAGAAGACAAATGATAGATACAGAAGCTGAGAATAAGTAAATAGTTGTCATAGGGGTTTTGTCACTTGAAGACAAAACTGGAAGTTGCTGAAGAGATGGAGAGCATGGTTGGTATCATGAATGTAGGTGGGATGTGCCTGAACTAAGGGAGAAGAGGGTGGAAGCGAGGTAGGGCAACATGAGCTTGGTGGGCTGGAGCACACAGAGACAATAGGTCGGCTGGGGAAGTTGGGGTTGTGGATCTTGGGGGGGGAGTGATAAGGTGAAGAGGGAGAGATGGAGGGGTGCATTGTGGGAGTGGATGGTGAGGGAGAACTGGGGTGCTGTCTGGCTGTGGGTCGTCAGTTGGACGCAGGGGTGACTCTGGAAAATGTAGCCAGAGTCTTGCTTGCAGAGTGGGTGGAGCCAATAGAGGCAGATGCTGGAGGGAAGTCGAGGCCAGTCCGAGTGTTTTTGTCAGCAGAATCTGAGGCAGCATTGCAGGAGACATCCGGAGCGAAGACAGGGATTACAGGTGAGTACTTGGTCCCGGTAGATGGTCACGATGGCACTGGTACCAACATGGAACCGGAAGCAGCTCTCGACCCGGAAGTTGCTTTGGACTGGAGAGGCACGGTGCTGGATGGAGTCTCCACGTGGGTAATAGCAGCAGCAGCAGTGAGGACTGGAGACAGCCAGAACCAGCGTGCAAATTTCGAACAGCGAACGAGTTCTCTAATTGGAGGAGGGAGAAGCAGAGTTTTGCAAACTTCCAATTTGTTATATCGGATATGAAGCCAAAAAACTTCGTTGAGCTGGTGGATTCTCTGTTGGACGTAGAACAGTAATGGTCCTCCACAAATTTGGAAAAGGAAGGCCCTGAGTTGAGGAGAGGGAATGGAGATTCCTCCACATAGCCGAGAGGGTGGAGCAGAGACACCAGAGAGAGAATAGTTGGTGGAGGCATTACAAGTATGGAGCAAAGGTGGGCCCAAATATGGAGGGTTTAAAATGTACTTGTAGGCCTTCAGGGATGAGATGCAGCTGAGGAATGTCACTTGGCTGTAGTATCGAGTTTGTTTCATTGTGTGATCAAAGAGCTGGAGGGCTGAGGCACAGTGTTCTGGCAGTGAGAAAGGGACTCACTGAGTGCATGTCTGAGGGAGGCAGAGAACTTCGTCAAAGTGGATATTGCCACAACAAACCACACCGCAAGTTGGAGAAACAACACCTCATCTTTCAATTGGGCAGCCTACAGCCTGGAGGACTCAACATTGAGATCTCCAATTTCAAATAACCTCCCTTTCCAGCCCCTCCCTAATCCTGCCAATGCTCCCTGCCACCAACCAGATTCATTCCTCCCATTGACCAACCAGGTCGTACCTTCTACCTGTCTTCACCTATCCCCTTCACTACCCTGCCCCTGCCACCCCCTTTATCTGCAGCTCGCCCCATACCCACCCCCAGTCCTGAAAAAGGATCACACCCAAATACAGGGTTAAAGGCACAACTCATGGCAGTATATAGGAACAGAAGCATCTTAGGGTCCATGTCCATAGATCCCTCAAAGTTGCCACCCAAACTGATACAGTCGTTAAGAAGGCGTATAGTGTGTTGGCTTTCATTAGCAGGGGGATTGAGTTTAAGAGCCATGAGGTAATGCTGCAGCTCCACAGAGCCCTGGTTCAGCCACACTTGGAATATCATGTTCAGTTCTGGTCACTCCATTACAGAAAAGATGTGGAAGCCTTACATAGGGTACAGAGGAGATTTATCAGGATGCTGCCTGGACTGGAGGGTATAGTTTATGAAGAAAGTTTGAGGTAGCTAGGGCTTTTCTCATTGGAGAGAAAAAAGATGAAAGGTGACTTAATAGAGGTGGACAAGATGATAAGAGACATAGATAAAGTAGATAGCCAGAGACTTTTTTCCCATGGTGGAAATGTCTATCACGAGGAGGCAAAAGTTTAAGGTAGTTGGAGAAAGGTCAGAGGTAGGTTCTTTACACAGAGAGTGGTGGGTGCTTGGAATGCATTGTCTTGGAATGCAGTGGTAGTAGAGTCAAATACATTAGGGACATTTAAGTGACTCTTGGATAGGCACAAGGAAGACAGTACAATGAAGGGTATGTAGGTTAGAGTAGGATAAAATGCTGGCACATTATCAAGGGCCGAAGAGCCTGTACTATGCTGTACTGTTCTACGTTCTATAAGAATTCCAAGTTGTTTTAAATAGAGCTTACTATTGCAATCATTTAATATGAAAATTATACATGTGGACCAGAGAACATAATTGCCGACACGCTGTTGTGACTTTGATGACGGAAGATGGAGGCATTCAGTGGTGGGAAAAATGGACTGAGATGGATTGTAGTGGTGGTAGTAGTGTGCATGCTTAGAGACAATGTACTTTCCCCCACCCTCCTCTCTGACCTATCACCTCCATCCCCACCCCCATTCACCTATTGTACTCTATGCTACTTTCTCCCCACCCCCACCCCCTCTCATTTATCTCTCCACTCTGCGGGCACCCAGCCTCTGTTCACGATGAAGGGCTTTTGCCCGAAACGTCGATTTTCCTGCTCCTCAGATGCTGCCTGACCTGCTGTGCTTTTCCAGCACCACTCTAATCTAGACTCTGGTTTCCAGCATCTGCAGTCCTTGTTTTAACCCTGTTAAAAAGCTGTGGTCAGACCACATTTGAATATTGTGAGCAGTTTTTGACCCCATATCTAAGGAAGAATTTGCTGCCGTTGGAGGGGGCCCAGAGGCGGTTCACAAGAATGATCCCGAAGATGAAGGGCTTGTCATATGAAGAGCAGTTGAAGACTTGGGGTCTCAACATGAGGGAGTTTAGAAGGATGAGGAGAGGATCTCATTGAAAAATACAGAATACTCAGAGGTTTGGGTACAATGGAAGTGGAGAAGTTTCCACTACTAGGAGAAACTAGTTCCTGAGTGCACAGCCTCAGAGTGAAGGAGTGACCCATTAAAACTGAGATGAGAAGGAATTTCCTCAACCAGATGGTGGTTAATCCATGGAGCTCATTGTCGCAGAAGCCTATGGAGGTCAAGTCATTGAATATATTTAAGACAGAGATAGATATGTTCTTGACTACTGATGGGGTCGAAGATACAGGGCTAAGATAGGAGAAAGGGCTTGTGAAACATATCCTCCATGTTTGAATGGTGAGCAGACACAATGGGCTGAATGCCCTAATTCTGGTCCTCTATGTTATGGTGTTATGGTATGGGTTCAAGCAGTTTTAGTCTCTGCAGGAGTTTCATTTCCAATCTCGGTTTCAGTCCTCGTTTCCTCAAAAAGTAGAAGTGCCTTCCTTTATTTTTCAGCTTTTGTTTCAATTATTGTTCCTGGAAATGTCTTCGTGCTCATGAGGTCCAGGTATTCCTAGACTCACCCTCCTCAATGATAGTGGATGATGTAGAGGGGGAAGTTGTTCCCACATTTCCCCTTGAGCATTGATGAAATAAGAGAGTGGTTCTGAAGTCACTCCTTCAGAATTAAGAGTAGGAAGGGGAGGGGTGTGTTGGTGGTGCGTAGCCTCAGCCCTTTGGTGTTAATAGTAGTTGGTGAAGGGAAAGTTGTTAGCCCTTTCTGAACACTCTTCACTGTTAATTTGATAGGGGACGAGTCTTCGACATCTCTGAGTGCTAGTGAAATAAGGGTATAGTCCTGGATTCACTCCTTCAGTGTTAAGTGAGATTTATCCTTGATTCATACCGCTTTCTTTATTGTGAATTTCAATGCCTTGTCACATTTTCCCATTTTAATGTTGATTTAAAAATTGAAGTCTTGAATGATGAATTATTCCTGAAAGACTCACTGTGTTATATTGTAACTTGCTTCGCCTTCAGTCACTCTATAGCAAAAGTACAGTGTCTTCAGTCAGTCAGTTGTTTGTGTAATGTGTAGTAACATCAGTAAGCGCAGAACCCACACTCTGTATGCAAGACTGATATTTTAACTTTTCATGTTGTATGTAAACTTCAAGACAACTGACTCCCAAGAGCTTGACAATTTGTGGTGTATGTTATGCAGAGTAGCATATACAAAACTGCAAGTCACATCATGGTGAGAGTGCGTGGACACTAAAAGCTAGTCACAACAGCTAATATATGAATGCGAAAGGAAGCAAAGGCTACAACAGGTGACATTGTGAAAGTGAAAAGACAAATAGTCATCCATTAATCTGTCTGAACTTACAACTACAACTAAAGCTAGATTTTATTTCAAAGGGAATGGAGTGAAAAAACTAGTCTTGATGAAACTAAACAAGAAATCAGTCAGACCACAGTTGACATACTGTGAACAGGACATTTGCCAAGGAAAAAGAAGACTTATTAGGTTGATTCTGGTTATGGAGGGATTTTCTTCTGTGGAGAGGTTGTATAGGTTGGGCTTATACTCACTGAGGTTTAGAAATGAGAGGCCAGCTTATTGAAACTTCTAAGGTTTTTAGAGGGCTTGACAGGACAGATGTACAGAGGTCACCTTAGAAACTCGATCTAAAACAGCAGCATGTGAATAAGAGCTAACTTATGCCGAAGGAACTATAACAAAGTAGCTTCCAAGGTTTTTGGGTGGGATGCTCTTTAAAGGGTTAGTGCGGACTCAGTGGGCCAAATGGCCTGTTTCTGCACTGTAGGCATTCTACGATTCTATTATATTCTATTCTGTTCTACTAAGATACATGGCTACTCTAGAAATATTACCCTGGTGCTAATGAACTGGGAAGTATTCTCAGGCTCAACCCTTGATGTTAATTAAGCCAAGTACTTTGTTTCTCAATGTTAATGAAATTGGATGGATGTTCTCAAACAGTCCCTTTCATTATTTGGGAAGGGTGTATTTCCAATATTACCACCCTCCCTGGTAATACAATGGGGGAGAGTGGTTTTGGACTCATCATTTCACTGTTAATGAGCTCTTCAAGGTGGTTATTTCTTGACTCAGCCATTCAATGTAAATAACATAATTTGCATTCCCTTAGATGCATCCTTTTTCTAATATTGCAGATTTAACCTTGCACATTTATTTTGTGTTAATGAAGTAAAGTGATGAGTAACTAGCTCAGAGATAGAGCTGCACATATGTCACTCCATTGGGTGTGATCAGTTGGTAGCAGGTTCCTTAATTGTAAGGTATTGTTGCATCCAGAGAGCTCAGGTAGTAATAGAAAGGTATCAGGTTGAATGCTGTAAGCTATTGTGTTATAGGGATCTTTACTAGCCAGCTAACTATATTTAGTAATACTGCATTCCCATTCATTCATTCATAACCCTTTACTAACCTGCTATTTACTATAATGCATTTTCATTCATTCATTCATAAAGCTGCGTTCATGTTTACTATTTTACTATTGCCAGATAGACTGAATTAAGACATTCCTTTCAAACTTATTACTGCTTCTTTATGTCTTCAATCCTTATCAAACCTATTTATATCAAAAGCTACCTCTGAGTAAATATCAAAGACTAGTAATCTATTCAGAAACAATACCCTCTCTGCAACTGTGTCTCCACGAAATATTATAATATTAATCAGCCCTTACCAACCATCTCTTCAGATCCAAATAGATTACAGGACATCAAACAGTTTCCTCAACTGGAATGTACTTATTAAACACATATTAAACAGGACCGAAACTTACTGTCAAAACGACGCTTTGTGAAATTGCATGAATGAATGAAACTCCAGCAAATAATAAATAAATCTCATGACCCAACTGTAGTAATCAGTTTAATATCCTCTATGCTTTTATTTAGTGCATGTATAATTTCTAACTTATTTATATCATATAGGTCTAGTATTTTTACTAACATTTACTAACTTAAAAGATAAAAGGACTAGTATCTCTTAATATGCAAGTAGACCGGACAGATGCTCTAATCCGAATAGCAGGCAGCACTTAGCAAATGTTTAAACAATCTCCTACTTTCACAGGACAAATGTCACAGAAACTTGTGCGTACAATAAATAAAACTGTGTAATGCCATAGTGATAGAATTTTAATATATGTAAGAACTGTGTATAAAGATGTTAGTGTAAGAACTGTATTTCAAGATTTCATCACCACCTTGAACTATGCTACTGTGGTCACTGAATAAAGAGGCTATTTTCACCACTTACCAATTTTGGTTGTTATTTGAAGATGATCCCGCATAACCATGTCATTTTTGTATGAACTTTAATTCTTTTTCTTGGTAATAATAGATTGCTGAGTACTCAACTGACTTGTGGATTAGTGGTGCTGGAAGAGCACAGCAGTTCAGGCAGCATCCAAGGAGCAGCGAAATCGACGTTTCGGGCAAAAGCCCTTCATCAGGAATGGCTTTTGCCCGAAACGTCGGTTTCGCTGCTCCTTGGATGCTGCCTGAACTGCTGTGCTCTTCCAGCACCACTAATCCAGAATCTGGTTTCCAGCATCTGCAGTCATTGTTTTTACCTCCTTGACTTCTAGTTTGGTTTTCCCAATAAATGATCTGCTTTATTGCTTTCTAGGAATGTTCGTCTACCGTACAGTTCAAATGGAATAAGTATTCAGCCTTTTGGGAACTTTGTCAGATTGTTAGCCAAACAACAGGGAGTTGATGCCATTGTTGTCTGGAACAATGAAGACTACCTGATGGTATATAATCTTTCATCTTCATTTAAGTCTTTCTTAACATTTTTAAATTGGAATTGTCATTAAAGTGTGTTGTCATTTATAATTTAATTTCTCATTCATTGCTCACTTGTTCTCCTCATATCATTTAACATGTGTGATTGTAACAGACAATTGGTAAGCCATTCTGTGGGTCTCATTTCAAAGTGACACCTCTGGAAAATACTGCATTCTGTGTCACTGGCATTTCACATACCACAGACCATTTTAAGAAATTTTTCTTCCTGCACTGCTTCCAGGTCAAAGAACCTCTCACAGAAGTAGCACGTTTTCCATGTTGAGAATTGACTAACCATCAGCAACAGAAAGAGTTACAAATATATACCCACATAAAATGAAGTACAAATTCACATCGGACACTTTACCCTTATACCTACCCAAAAATTGCCTGTTGTCTTTTAACTGTTTCTTTTAGTGAGGGGATATGAATTGGTTTTCTCTTGCCTTCTCCGTGTAATCCTTAGTTCATTGCTTGAAGAATTTCTGTCCATAACAATCAGCAGACTTGAAAATTTATTGTGACAGGTAGAGAAACATATGCATCGATCAGCAATGATCGGTGGCAGATCAGACTTGATGGGCTGAATAGCCTGTTTCTGCTCCTATATCTTACGGACTTGTGTACATAAATGCTGGCAGTAAAAGGGTCAACAGTACCATTCCTCATGACACACATAGATGAAGTAAGCGCTTTGCAAACCACTTAGAATCATAGAGTTTTACAAGGAATTTATGTAACTTTTATCATATCCTCAGGTCACCTGAAAGCATTTCACAGACTTTGAGTCAGAGGTTATTGTTATTTTCTTAGGCGGGTATGACAACCAATTTGTACAGCATAATAATGCCACAAATAGCAATAATACAAATATATTTTGTAATGCTGGTTAAGGTATTACGTTTGGCCAGTCTAAACTTGTCTTCAACAAACTGTGTTGTGTAAACTCAATAATCATCCCTTCCATGTCATCGTTAAATGTGTAGGTTCCTTTAAGGTTCAAGCAGATTTGATTGAGAGCAAATGATGCACGTTGAACTTTGTATTCCCCCCTCCTGCTTCACTAAGGGCTCTTGTGTCATGTTCGTTCCACTAATCCAGAAGATCCTGGTTTAAAACCATGTATTCCAGAGGTGTATTATTAAAACATCTACTGATGAGAAAAGTCCTACTTGTCTTCAAATGTGGATTTGGGGCTCTTGTTGTGCACCTTACCTCTGAACCAGGAGGTCTGGGTTAAAATCTGACCTGCTCCAGTGGTGTGTCATGATATCTCTACACAGGTTGATTAGAAAATAAAGCAACTATTCGGGCTCTTAGCGTCATTGAGTCATATAGCATGTAAATAGATCCTTTGGTCCAACCCATCCATGCTGACCAGTTATCTTAAACGGAACTTGTTCCATTTGTTTGCATTTGGCCAATATACATTTAAACCTTTCCTATTCATGTATTTGTCCAAATGTCTTTTAAATGTTGTCATTGTATCCACTTCTACCACTTTGGCAACTCCTTCCATACATGCACCACTCTGTCTGAAGAAGTTGCTCCTCAGGTCCCTTTTAAATCTTTCCATGCTTATTTTAAACTGGTTCCATCCAGGTTTGGCTTCCCCTACCTGTGGAAAAAGACCTTTGCTATTCACCTTTTCTGTGCCCCTCCTGATCTTATGAACATCCATAAGATTACCCCTCAGCCTCTGAAATTCCAGGGAAAAAAAGTCCCAGCCTAACCAACCTCTCTGTCTTACTCAAACCATTCAGTCATGGAAACAAACTTGTAAAGATTTTATGCACCCTTCAAAGTTCAACAACATCCTTCCTATAACGGGGCGACTAAGATTGTATGCAGTATTCTAAAAGTGGCCTCACCAATGTCTTGTACAGCCGCTACATGACGTCCCAATTCATGTACTCTGACCAATGAAGGCAAGCATTCCAAATGCCACCGCCTTCACTCTGTCTACCTGTAATGCTACATTCAAGGAACTAGGAACTTCCATCCATAGGTCCCTCTATTCATTAACACACCCCAGAAACCTTACCACTGAATATATTTCTTACCATTGAATATGTTTCCCTCTCCACCCTTATCTGTGTTCCACAGAGACCATTCCCTCTGTAACTCCTTTGTTAGGTCCACACTTCCTACCAACCCACCCTCCTCTCTTAGCACCTCCCCTTGCTGCCACAAGAGGTGTAAAACCCGTGTCCATACATCTCCCTTGACCTCTGTACAAGGCTCCAAAGGATCTTTTCACATCCATCTGAGATTTTCCTGCATTTCTAAACACCTCATCTGTGTCCATTGCTCTCAATATGGTCTCCCGTATATTGGGGAGACAGGATGCCAACTTGGGGGGGGGGGGGACACCATACAACTCCACCGCCCTGTGGCCGACCACTTAAACTCCCCCTCCCACTCCATGTCCTGGGCATCCTCCACCGCCATATCCAAGCCACTTGACGACTGGAGGAAGGACATCTCATCTTCCACCTGGGGACCCTCCAACCACATGACATCAACATCGACTTCACCAGTTTCCTTATCTCCCCTCCCCCACATCATCCCAGATCCAACCTTCCAACTGTCTTGAACTTATCTACCTGTCCATTTTACTTCCCATGAATCTGCTCCACCTTCCCATTCAATCTATCACTATCATCCCCACCACATTCACCTATCGCCTTCCGAGCTATCTTTCCCCCACCCTCACCCTTTTATTTATCTTTCAGCCCCCATCTTCCCCCACCCCACAAATCCCTGATGAAAGGTTTATGCCCGAAACATCGACTGTCCTGCTCCTCAGATGCTGCCTGACCTGCTGTGCTTTTCCAATGCCATACTTTTCAACCGTACTATTACCTGTCGAAGTCCTGCCCTGGTTTATCTGACTAAAATGTAACTCTGCGCATTTATCTAAATTAAACTCCATCTGCCACTGTTCCACCCATTGACCCATCTGATCAAGATATCATTCTTCTCTTGGTGTCATCCACAAACTTACTATACACACCTTTGATAGTCACAAATGATGAAAAACAGTGGACCCAGAACCGATCCTGGTGGTAGGTGGTACACCACTGTTCACAGGCCTCCGGTCTGAACAACAAATTGCTACCACCATCCTCTGTCTTCGACCATCAAGCTAATTTTGTATCTAATTGGCTATCTCTCCTTGGATCCCATATAATCTATCTTTGCTCACCAGTCTATCTTGTGGGACTTTATTGAAGGCCTTGCTAAAGTCCACGTAGACAAGGTCTATCACTCTGCCTTCATCTATCTTCTTGAGAACCTCTTCAAAAAACTTTACAAGTTTGTGAGACACAATTTCCCACATTCAAATTCATGCTGACTAACCCTAATCAGTCCTTGCCTTTCCAAATACATCCAAGTCCTGCCTCTCAGATTCCCCTCCAACAACTTACATACCACTGATGTCAGGTCAATCAACTTCTCCTCATAAAAATAAACCCTCGTACCTAAAGTTGACCGAGACTCTGGACTGCCTTTCTGTAGATAAGAGGGTTGAAAAATGTGGTGCTGAAAAAGCGCAGCATCCGAGGAGCAGGAGAGTCACAGAGGGAGTGGTCTCTCCAGAACGCTGATAGGGGTGGCGAGGGAAATATATCCCTGGTGGTGGGATCTGTTTGGAGGTGACTTTTCGGAAATGACGGAGGATGATACGATGTATCCGGAGGTTGGTGGGGTGGAAGGTGAGGACCAGTGGGGTTCTGTCCTGGTGGCGTTTGGAGGGGCGGGGTTCAAGGGCGGAGGTGCGGTAAGTGGGGGAGATGCGGTGGAGAGCATCGTCAACCACGTCGGAGGGGAAATTGCAGTCTTTGAAGAAGGAGGCCATTTGGGCTGACCCCACCACCAGGGATATATTTCCCTCCCTCCCCTCAGCGTTCTGGAGAGACCACTCCCTCCGCGACTCCCTCGTCAGGTCCACACCCCCCACTAACCCAACCTCCACTCCCGGCACCTTCCCCTGCAACCGCAAGAAGTGCAAAACTTGCGCCCACACCTCCCCCGTCACCTCCCTCCAAGGCCCCAATGGATCCTTCCATATCCATCGCAAATTCACCTGCACCTCCACACGCATCATTTACTGTATTCGCTGCACCCGATGTGGTCTCCTCTACATTGGGGAGATAGGCCGCCTACTTGCAGAACATTTCAGGGAACACCTCTGGGACGCCCGCACCATCTGCCCCGTGGCTGAACACTTTAACTCCCCCTCCCACTCCGCCATGGACATGCAGGTCCTTGGCCTCCACCATCACCAGATCCTGGCCACACGACGCCTGGAGGAAGAGCGCCTCATCTTCCGCCAAGGAACCCTCCAACCACAAGGGATGAATGTAGATCTCTCCAGCTTCCTCATTTCCCCTCCCCCAACCTTATCTCAGTCCCAACCCCCGGATTCAGCTCCGCCCACTTGACCTGCAATCTTCTTCCCGACCTCTTTGACCCCACCCCCTCTCTGGCCTATCACCCTCACCCTCACCTCTTTCCACCGATCGTATTCCCAGCGCCCCTCCACCAAATCCGCCCCCCCCCTCCTTTTATCTCAGCATGCTTGGCACACCAGCCTCATTCCTGAAGAAGGGCTTATGCCCGAAGCATTGATTCTCCTGCTCCTTGGATGCTGCCTGGCCTGCTGCGCTTTTCCAGTACCACACTTTTTAACTCTGGTCTCCAGCATCTGCAGTCCTCACTTTCTCCCTGTAGGTAAGAGGATCAAAGTGTTCACAGTTTTCCAGGTGTAGTCTAGCTGGTGCCTTCTATAGTATTAGCAAAACCTCTCAATTTGTATGCTCCAATTCCTCTGAATATGAGGTGACCATGGCAGGTGTGATCATACATTGTGCCCCATCTTGAAGCCAAGGTACACGTTACCATGGATGAACACATCTCCAACATAATCCCTTCCTATCCATGCTTTATTGTTTCTGCCCCTTACAAATACTGTTGCCTTCTTCACAATTGTCATTCCCCATCATCCCAAGCCTACAGTCCAAATCCCAAAGTATAGGCGCCTGACACTTTTCTGTGACGTCAGAGCTACTGCGCACACACAAACACCCATGCAGATTTCCCTACACACACACACCCCCACCACCACCACCTTTTCCCTTAGTTTCTGTGGACAACCCGACAGACTGACTGTGGCTCACCTCTGAGAGCGACCTAACCAGATAACAGTTATCAAGAATTACCCAGAGATTGAATGATAACTGGATATCCCCCAGTTGCATTAGGCCCATCTCCATGGACGAACTACAATGAAGCCACAGAACTGACTGTGACCCACTCTCTGGACTGCAGAAGTTTAGACCAGCTGACAAAATACCTAGACCAAATGCTGGACCATGTCCCATCTCCTGGACTGATATGGCAGTCTGCTCTTGACTTACTGTCCTGGGACCCGCTGATGGGTGTCCCCATGGATTTCTGTCACGGTTACTCCTCTCTGACTTTGAGGCATGGCAGTCTGTTTGCTGCATATTTAGTGAACTGCTGTCACACGGAGCAGATGTGAGATTGTGGCACACTGCCATACAGAAACATTTGTGCCCTTGACAGATGACTGCTGACCAGCAGGGAAGCTGTCTGGTTGTTTGACTGCACTATTCAGCATGACATGGAAAGGCATGGATGATGTGAATATTCAGATTGGCACTAATTGAGCAAGCGAGCATCCAGAATGAAGCCTGGTCAAACCCATGAGCTGGTGCCTTTCAATGTGTGCAAAATATACTTGTAATGGCTTTTCAAAGGCCAGCAGAGAGCCGAAGTTACAAGGTACCTTTCTAACTAGCACATCAATAATTCTCAATATCTAGCTTGTTCCACATATTGGATATACTAGAAAACTGAAAATTAATGATGCAAGTTGCGGCATTAACACAATATTTTTACAGGCTTAAAATGAGCAAAATGCCTTTTCCTGTTATTCTTATGATATTATAGGATAAGGGGAGCAGAACAATGGGAACACCACCACCTTTAATTTCCCCTCCTAGCCACTCACCATCTTGACTTGGCAATATATTGTCATTCCTTCACTGTCACTGGGTCAAAATCCTGGATGTCCCTCCCTAATGGCATAGTGGATTAACCCACAGCAGGTGGATTGCAGCGGTTCAAGAAGGCTGCTCACCACCACCTTCTCGAAGGCAAGTAGGGATGGGCAATAAATGCTGGCCAACCAGTATCACCCACATCCCACAAATTAATTTAAAAAAATAATGCTGACTGCTGTCTTTGGGTATGACAGTAAAGTAGAGCTTCTCCATGTTAGGTACAAATTTTCACACTTTTCTGCTTGTGATAGTACTCTCGATGTATTGAAATGTGACACCAGGAATTAAGCTTTCACAAATGATTTTTGACACATGTATGTATTGTGTTGTAAATTCTCAGAACTTTTCTTTCCTTTTCAAGGTTGAATTGGGAGACAAATATAAAAACAAGACCTGCGGCTTGTGTGGGGATTTTAACAACTCTCCTGAATATAATGAGCTTTTCCATGAAGGTATCCATTTTGTTCTAACACATGGACATGACGACTTCACTTACTGTTACTCTGTATGCCCCAGCCATGAAAGGATATTTTCCAAATATGGCACAGGAATGGGTTTTAACTGGGGACAAAAATGGCATTGACAGGAAGGATAGGAGGAGTTATGAGTAAATGTTCAGCATTCACAATGATCAGTCCTCCCAGAATCATATATGTCTCAAAGTCGCTTTTTAATCTCTTAAACTACAATAGATACAGCCCCATCCAGACCAACATTTCCTCACATAAAAATGCAGTCGACCTCAACCATCATCCCAGATATCAATCTAACGAACCTTCTAGAACTGGTTTGAACTCATTCATATCTTTTAAGTTACTGACGAAAACTGTACACATTACACATCCCTGTTATTCAATCAACCCGTTACAACAAGTGTCAACATTCTATTCTATATGCTAGTTATTTTCTATACCTATATTTTAACATGTGAGTCATTTACCAGGGCACCCTCAATGTTCTGCAATTTTGTTTTATTTAAATAATGTGCCTCATTCTTTCCAAGGCAGGGAGGGGAAAGGGAAGAGGAATAATATAGTTACAGCTGAAAATCTTTCAAAATGACTCATTCATTTTTTTTTAAAATGTTAAACAAGGGGAAGTAATGGCACAGTGTGTCTCAGTTCTTACAAAATTCCCATCATGTCTGACAATTTTTGGTCTTTTTCAGGTCATAGATTTACTATACTCCACTTTGCTTCTCTACATAAGTTAGATGATCCTTTGGAACATTGCATGCATATGAAGAATGAGAGTGAGGAGGAACAACTTCCGAAATACGTGAGTGTGACATCAATCTGACCATCTTTAATTTCTTTAGTTTTTGAGCATGACTTGGCAATTAGAGTTTGTACACTTATAATGACAATATAAATATATTAGTTGGAAAATATTCACTGAATGAATAGCTATTTTTCCTCCAGCGGTTTCTGGCAAGTGTTATAGGCATCAATGTTAACACAAAGGAGGAGTTTGGATAGTTGATGTGGATTATTGGGGATCATTGAATGTGTGGTATTGTTCAATTTATTTATAATTTTACTTGGGTTTTTGTACCTCCATTGCATTTGCATGGGAGTATCATGCACTCACATCATTAGTTTAACTTCAACTATTTAAAGTGCCAAGGGTAAAAATGGAGGAGTTATGAGTCATAGACTCTGACAACACGGAGACAGGCCCTTTGGCTCAAACCAATCCATGCCAGCCAAAACATCCATTCACACTAACCCCATTTCCCTGCACTTGGCCCATATCCTTCTAAACCTTTCCTATTCATGTATTTGTCCAAATGCCTTTTAAATGTTGTTAATGTACCCAACTCAACCACTTCTGCTGGCAGCTCATTCCATACATGTACTATCCTCTGTGTAAAAATGTTGACTTGCATGTTCCCTTTTCTTATTTCACCTCTAACCTTAAACTGATCCCCTTCAGTCCTTGATTTCCCAACCCTGGGAAAAAGACTGAGTGCATTCACCCTCTCATGATCTTATACACTTGTATAAGATACCCCCCTCAGTCAAAGAACAAAGAAAATTTACAGCCCAGGAACAGGCCCTCCAAGCCTGAACCGATCCAAATGTACTGTCTAAACCTGTCGGTCATTTCCTAAGCATCTGTATCCCTCTGCTTCCCACCTACTCATGCAACTGTACAGATGCATCTTAAATGAATCTACTGTGCCTGTCTCTACCACCTCTGCTGGCAACACATTCCACTGCCCACCACCCTCTGTGTGAAGTACTTACCACGTGTATCCCCCTTAAACGTTCCACCTCTCACTTTGAAAGCATGATATCTCGTTATTGAATCCTTCACCCTGGGAAAAAGCTTGTCTCTATCCACCGTGTCTATACCCTTCATGATTTTGTAAACCTCAATCAGGTCACCCCTCAATCTCCTTTTTTCTAGTGAAAATAAACTTAACCTACTCAATCTCTCTTCATAGCTAGCACCTTCCATACCAGGCAACATCCTCGTAAACCTTCTCTGCACCCTCTCCAAAGCGTCTCCTATGCTTTAAAGAAAAAAGCCCTAGCTTGTCCAACCTCTCCATATAACTCGGACTATTGAGTCCTGGCAACATCCTAATACATTTCTTTTGCACTTTTTGCAGGGTAATAACATCCTTCCTATAGCAAGGTCAAAACTGAATGATATACTCCAAGTGCAGCCCATCAACATCCAGTATATCTGTAGCATAAATTCCTAATTTCTATACACAATGCCCTGACTGATGAAGGCCAAGTGTGCCAAAAGCCTTCTTCACTGCTATGTCTACCTGTGACTCCATTTTCAGAGAGCCATGCACCTGAACTTCAAGGTCTCTCTGTTCCACTACACTCCTTAAGACCCTACCATTCACCATGAAACTCCTCCCTTGATTTGACTTTCAGAAGTGCAAGACCTCAGACTTATCTATATTAAACTCTATTTGCCATTTCTTGGTCCACTTCCCCAGCAAAAGGTCCTGCTTCATTTTCTGATAATCTTCCTCACTGTCCACAATGCCATCTATTTTCATGGCATCTGCAAACTTGTTAATCATGCCCTGTACATTATCATCCAAATCAGTGATATAGATGACAGTATCAGTGGGCCCAGTACCAACCCCTGAGGCACTCCACTGGTCACAGGCCTTCAGTTGAACAAGAATCCTTCCACTGTTACTCTCTGCTTTCTATCAACAAGCCAATTGTGTGTCCTACTGGAAGCAGGGGAAGAGATTGCTGCACCTTTGGCGATGGCCTTTGCGTCTCCACTGTCCACTGGAGTTGTGCCAGATGATTAGACAGTGGCAAATGCTATTTCCTTTTTCAAGAAAGTGAATATGAACAATCCTGGGAATTACAGACCAACCAGTCTTGCATCTGTGCTGGGCAAATTATGGGAGAGGACTCTGATAGACAGGATTTATGATTACTTGGAAAACCATAGTTTGATTAGAGATAGTCGGCATTGATTTATGAGGGGCAGGTCATGCCTCACGAGCCTTATTGAATTATTTGAGGATGTGACAAAATACGCTAATGAAGATGGAACAGTGGATGTGATATACATGGATTTTAGCTAGACTAAAGTTTGTCCATAGTAGGCTCATTCAGGAAGTAATGAGGCATGTGATACAGGGAAATTTTTGGTTATCTGGATACAGAATTGGCTGGCCCGTAGAAGAGTGTGGCAGTAGATGAAAACTATTCAGCCTGGAACTTGGTGACCAATGGTGTTCTTCAGGGGTCTGGTCTGGGACTTCTGCTCTTTGTGATTTTTATAAATGACTTCGATAAGGAAGTGGAAGGGTGGGTTAGTAAGTTTGCTGATGACACAAAGGTTGATGGAGTGGTGGATAGTGTGGAGGGCTGTTGGAGGTTGCAACGAGACATTGACAGGATGCTGAGCTGAAAATGGCTTATGCCATTCCTGAAGAAGGGTTTATGCCCGAAACGTCGATTCTCCTGTTCCTTGGATGCTGCCTGACCTGCTGCACTTTTCCAGCAACACATATACTTGGTAGTGTGGATGAGCAGAGGGATCTTGGTGTCCATGTACACAGATCTCTGAAAGTTGCCACCCAGGTAAATAGTGCGGTGAGGAAGGCATATGGCGTACTGGCTTTTATTGGTAGAGGAATTGAGTTCCGGAGTCCTGAGGTCATGATGCAGTTGTATAAGACTCTGGTGCGGCCGCATCTGGAATATTGTGTGCAGTTTTGGTCGCCATACTATAGGAAGGATGTGGAGGCACTGGAACGGGTGCAGAGGAGGTTTACCAGGATGTTGCCTGGTATGGAAGGAAGATCGTATGAGGAAAGACTGAGACACTTGGGGCTGTTTTCATTAGAGAAAAGAAGGTTTAGGGGTGACTTGATTGAGGTGTACAAGATGATTAGGGGGTTAGATAGGGTTGACAGTGTGAACCTTTTCCCGCATATGGAGTCGGGTATTACAAGGGGGCATAGCTTTAAATTAAGGGGGGGTAGATATAGGACAGAAGTTAGGGGTAGGTTCTTCACTCAGCGAGTCGTAAGTTCATGGAATGCCCTGCCAGTAGCAGTGGTGGACTCTCCCTCTTTATGGGCATTTAAGCGGGCATTGGATAGGTATATGGAGGATAGTGGGTTAGTATAGGTTAGGTGGGCTTGGATCGGCGCAACATCGAGGGCCAAAGGGCCTGTACTGCGCTGTATTCTTCTATGTTCTATGTTCTATTTTCAGCTCTGATCTCCAGCATCTGCAGTCCTCACTTTCTCCTCGAGGGTGCTGAGCTGGGTTGATAAGTGGTAGATGGTGTTCAACCTGGAAAAGTATGAAGTGATTCATTTTGGAATGTCAAATTCGAATGCAGAATACAAGGTTAAAGGCAGGATTCTTGACAGTGTGGAGGAACAGAGGGATCTTGAGGTCCATATCCATAGACCCCTCAAGGTTGCCACCCAGTTGATAGGGTTGTGAAGTAGGCATTCACAGGGGGATTATGAGTCGTGAGGTTATGCTACAGTTCCATACAGTTCTGGTTGGACCACACTTGGAATATTGTGTTCAGTTCTGGTTGCCTTATTGTAGAAAAGATGTGGAAGCTTTAGAGGAGATTTATCAGGATGCGACTTGAATTGGATGGCATGTCTGATGAAGAAAGTTTGAGAGAGCTAGGGCTTTTCTCAATCCAAAGACTTACATATTGCATTTATGTCTGCATTTGCACACTATAACGATACTATGATTCTGTGAATAAATTTAAACTCTATTGGGTTTTAGTATCTAGGGGGTATAATTTAAACGGATTGGTTAGATTCAAATTGTTGTCAAAGTAACAAGGAAACAGCCCTTCCTGATGAAAGGCTTATGCCTGAAACATCGATTCACCTGCTCCTTGGATGCTGCCTGACCTGCTGTGTTTTTCCAGCACCACGTTCTTGACTCTGATCTCCAGCATCTGTAGTCCTCATTTTCTCCAAAACAGCAATGAACTCAGGTATCTATTTCACAGCCAAATGTTACATATTTTCACTTTTCCAGTACACTCTGAGACTGCTAATTAGTCATATGACAGGTGCTTGTCAGCTCTCAGTGCAAAACAGCATTCATTTTCTCTTAAAGATACAGTACATGTCTTCAACTTCATAACCCTATGTTCTAATTTACCAGCTCCGCCTGGATCTTACCTTCCAGAGCAGCCTACCATGTGGAACCTTATCAAAGGCCTTACCGAAATCCATATAGTCTGCTCTGCCCTCGTCAACCATCTTGGTCTCTTCATCAAAGAACTCTCACAAATTTGTGAGGCATGATTTGCCATGCACAAAGTCATGCGGACTATTCCTAATCAAACGCTGTCTTTCCAAATACCTGTAAATCTTATCTCTCAGAATCTTCTCAAGCAACTTACCTGGAGCGTCGGAGGCTGATGGAGGTTTATAAAATCATGAGGGACACAGATAGGAAAAGTGGATAAACTCTTCTCTCTCGGGTGGGGGAGTTCAGAACTAGAGGCCACAGGTTTAGGGTGAGAGGGCAAAGATATAAAAGGAACGTAAGGGGCATCTTTTCACGCAGATGGTAGTACATGCATGGAATGAACTGCCAGGAAAAGTGGTGGAGGCTGGTACAATTGCAGCATTTAAAAGGCATCTGGAATGGTATCTAATAGGAAGGGTTAGAGGGGTATGTGCCAAGTGCAGGCAAATGGGTTAGATTAGGTTAGGATATGTGGTTGGCATGGACAAGTTGGACCGAAGGGTCTGTTTCCGTGCTGTACATGTCCATGACTCTACCACAATATTAGGCTTACTGGTCTATAGTTTTCAGGCTTTTGTTTGCAGCCATTCTTGAATATGGGCACAACATTCACTACCCTCCAGTCTTCCGGGACCTCACCCATGGCTAACAATGATGCAAAACTATCAGCCAGACCCCCCGCAATTTTGTCTCTAGCCTCTTGCAATGTCCTTGGATGTATTTGGTCAGGACCAGGAGATTTTTCCACCTTCATAAATTCTAATACATCCAACATCTTCCTCTACTGTGATATGGACTGTCCACTAAAGATATGACCACTAAATTTCCCAAGTCCCCAAATGTGCTGTCTTGCTCTATAGTAAACACAGGAGAAATATTCATTGAAGATCTTATCCATCACTTGCTGTTCTACACATGCATGTCTGCTTTGGTCCTTGAGGGGTACTATTCTCTCTCTAGTTACTCTTTTTCCATTAATATACTTAAAGAACATCTTTGGATTCACCCTAATCTTTTCAGTCAAGGCTTTCTCATTGCTCCCTTTTCACCCTCCTGATGCCCTTCTTCAGTAAACTCCCGTATCCTCTAGTGCCTCCAGAGATTCTCTTGATTCCAACTGCCTGTACTTCAGCCATACCACCTTTTTTCTGGTCAAAGCCTCAATGTCTCTTGTCATCCACAGTTTTCTATTCCTGTCAATGCTCTTAGGAACGTATAGACCTTGAACCTTAGCTATCTCACTTTTAAAAGTGTTATGACATGGGGTAAACTCTCCTGCTTAATTTTAAACAGGCAACACAGAAAAGATTTATCCTGTGCAGTAATCTGTAACAATTCGAGTGGCCAATAACTATGTAAAGTAAAAATTAACAACTTTATTTCTTAAAGTATAACAGACAATAATTAACTAACCATTATTTACAATTTCTTTCTCTAACCTATCTTTTACCTCCTCTTCTATAATACTAGCCCCAATTAAGATTTACAAGACAACACTTCTTGTCTCAAAACCAGGCAGCTTGTCTTCAGATCTTCCTGTGTCTTCTTTTCTCCTTGTTAGGAATTTTTGCATCACAGGTCTCACAAGCAGACATGGAAGAGATGGGTAAGATCTTCAATGAATATTTCTCCTGTGTTTACTATGGAGAAAGACAGAACACTTGGGGACTTGGGAAATTTAGTGGTCATATCTTTAGTGGACAGACCATATCACAGTAGAGGAAGATGTTGGATGTATTAGAATTTATGAAGGTGGAAAAATCTCCTGGTCCTGACCAAATACATCCAAGGACACTGCAAGAGGCTAGAGGTGCCTATATTAATAATGAAAGGAATCGATTTTAAAAATTAAGACAAAGTCCATTGCTCGTGGGTTTGGGAAAGACAGTACCACTGCAAGACTGCCACACTGGGCCACTGGAATAAAGGACCGGAAGCCGCTACCAAAGCAGGCCATCCACAACCCTGCCGTTGAAATCCCGGAGCGCAAGACTCCTTAGAAGATGCTTCAAGGAGAAATCTCATTGCTGGTTGTCAACCCTGGGAAGGAAGGCTTCATGAAAGCTTCCTAAAGAAATCCCAGGCTGACCCATGTGATCGAATCCCAGGCCTTTCCGCCAAAGAATCCAAAGCAGACGTAGCCACAAGCTACGAGGAACCACCATCGCCACCGCAGCATCCGTCCACCTTGCTGACTTCGCCTCTGCGAATAGTGGGTTCTTATGCTCGGATCTCTGCAAGCTGATCCTCAACGCCACTGTCAGAGTCATGGTCCAGATTCACCAGTGGCTGCCATGTTCTGGACCCCAACAAAGATTACTTCCTACTGCCGTCTGCCAAAAAGAACAATAAAGATCAGAAGAGACTTTTTTAAAAAAAAGGAAAGAAAAGAAAAGCAGACAGAGAGAATGAGCCCTGGGCATAGGAGTTCAGACACTGTCTACTCCACTGAAACCATCTAGTCTCATTATTCTTCCTTTTCTTTCCCCATATCTGCTGTTTCAGTCAAACTAGTTCTCAGTTGTGACCTGTTACAATCAAACTTTTTCTATTTTCCTCTTAATCTCTCTGTCATCCAGGGAGATTTTGGTTTGTTTGCTTTAACTTTCCACTTTGTGCGAATCTACTAGCTATGATGAAACCTTCTTCATCTGTCCATTTTTGTACTGAGGAGGAAAGCTAATAAACTATCATTTGTACGATTTATAGAACATTTAGTTCTGGGAAGACAATTAAATTTAAAAATTGTGTGAAGAGGTTCTGTTTGGAGAGTACCAGAGGCTAAATGAAACAACGGGACCTCGGAGGTTATAATCTTTGGATTGTTACCATTACCATAAACCAAATGCAATTTGGAATTAGGATCAGCAAGTTATGGAAATGATCTTGTGGCTAAATGAGTAGTGTAGAACAGAGGAGTGCCAATCCTGGAATACTGGCAGCAATATGAGATAGAAGGATTTGTTCCATTTGGATAGGCATAATCTATTTGGGTTGAAACTGGGGTCCAGCAGAGACAATAAATAGAGCAATCACAAAGACTTCAAACTAGTAAATGGGAGTGGAGGAAGGACTTAGTCAGAAAGGAAATATTTTGATAATAAATTGAGAATAAATGGGAATAGACTACCTGTCATAAATTATACTTCTGGCACTACAGATCGAGGGATAATCAAAAATTGTAAAGTAATTAAATCAAAATTACTTTAGTGGGCAGCACGGTGGCACAGTGGTTAGCACTGCTGCCTCACAGCGCCAGAGACCCGGGTTCAATTCCCGCCTCAGGCGACTGACTGTGTGGAGTTTGCACATTCTCCCCGTGTCCTCCGGATGCTCCGGTTTCCTCCCACAGTCCAAAGATGTGCAGGTCAGGTGAATTGGCCATGCTAAATTGTCCATAGTGTTAGGTAAGGGGTAAATGTAGGGGTTTGGGTGGTTTGTGCTTCGGCGGGTCGGTGTGGACTTGTTGGGCCAAAGGGCCTGTTTCCACACTGTAAAGTAATCTAAAGTAATCTAATCTAAATCTAAAAGAGAGAATAATTAAGAAATGAGTGAATAAAACAGCAAGCTTGTTAGGATGTATTACGTAAAAATTTGTATGAAGCGTAAGGAAGAAGTTTAATTTTAGGAGCAACATGGAGGATGATAATGCTGAGGAGCACAGTGGCTCAGCGGTTTTCATTGTTGCTTCACAGGTCCAGGAACCTCGGTTTGATTCCACTCAAAGGCACTGTCTGTGTGGAGTTTGCACATTCTTCCCACCTTGGCATGGGTTTCTTCTGGATGCTCCAGTTTCCTTCCACAGTCCAAAGACGTGCAGGTTAGGTGGATTGGCAGTGCTAAATTGCCCATTGTATCCAGGGATGTGGAGGCTACGTGGATTAGCCATGGGAAATGAAGGGTTACAGGAATAAAGTGGGTCTGGGTGGGATCCTTTTCAGAGCTTTGATGTGGACTTGATGAACTGAGTGACCTGCTTCCACACCATAGTGATCCTGTGAGGTGATGTAGTAGCCAGTAATGAGGCATGATTAAACTATGGTCAAAACTGGAAACTACAAATAATACGCTGTAACCAGTTAAGACAGTGAAGAGATGTATAATATGGAAGTAGATGGAAATGTGTTGCTGGAAAAACGCAGCAGATCAGGCAGCATCTAGGGAACAGGAGAATCGACGTTTCGGGCATTAGCCCTTCTTCAGGAATATGGAAGTAGCCTTAGTAGTGCAGATCAAATCACTTTAGTGATATAAGGAGAGGTAAATAAGCAATGAAAATTTTACTGGTAGATTTAAGACTGTAACGGGATTGGCTATGTGCCCCTGGTAGATTGTATTAATATAGAAAGGAGCAAACCGATAGGAACATAGGAGCAAGACTATGCTTCTGGTTTGTCAAGCCTATCCATGCTTATTAGAATCACGGCTAGTCTGTTTGTGGCTTCAGCTCTGCTGTCCTGTCTGCACTCATAAACCTTCACTCCTTGGCTGTCAAAAATCCATTTTACTCCGCCTTGAAGAATTGTAAAGACCCAGCCTCCACTACCTTCTGGGGAGGAGAATTCAACACTGTATTGATCCTTTGAGGGGAGAAAGAAAGCCCCATTATTAAACCCGTGAATGACTACCAACTTTCAAGGTCCAAGTGCATGAATTGCCCAAAGTTAGTATGCAGGTGCAGCAAGTAATTAAGAAGACTAATGGATTGCTGTCCTTTATTATGAAAATAATTTAACGTAAAAGTAATGATTTAATACTTCAATTCCACAGGATATTGATGATTTGCCACCTTGAATATTATGTGCAGTTTTAGTTACCTTATTTAAGGAAGAATGGAAACGTGTTGGAAATGATTCAGAGGGGGTTTTCTAGATTGATAGCTGGAATGAATAGATTTCTTGGCAAAGACTGGACAGGTTTCACTTGTTTGGTTTGTATTGGAGTTTAGAAAAGTGAGGGGTAACTTGATTGAAGTGTATAAGAACATGAATAGCCTTGACAAGGTAATATGGAAAAGAGGTTTTTAGTTGTGGGAGAGTACAAAATTTTAGAAAACAGATGTGGGAAATTTGTTTGGGGGATTTTTAAGGTGGAAGTAGTTCGATTCAAGTTAGGCAAGGACAATGAATGTTATTCATCTTGGTAGAATCCATACAAATGGATCAGTGATGATCTTATTGAAAATTGGGTCAGGCTCAAGAATCCAAATGGCCTACTGCTGGTGTGTATTCAATTATTTGTACGATAGTTACTACATCCATGCTAAGCTGCTATTTTCACTGTCACTAACTTTTTTAACCTTCAAAGTATGAGAGTAGATGAGGCAAGTGCAATTAGATGAATAAAGAGAGAGAACAAATGAACTGAAAATGAACTCACTGTGTTTTCTCTTATTTTCCATATTGCAAAGACTGAATTGAGAGTAGGCCAAGCACCGGATACATTAACTGGAAAATAATTTGGTCTATCTGTGAAATAAGTATATGTTCTCACAACATTAACTTAGAGATTAAAAAAAACTGATGTTGCAATAAATAATTCTTTTGTTTTCATTTTTAGCAAGATTTTTGTGCTTCCCTGATGGATAAAGTTGCACCAGAATGCACTGTGCCAAGATCAGGCTATATTAAAAGCTGTCAACAGGACCTGTCAAAGTGCTCCAAGAAATATGATGCCAACTGTGCTTGTGATACTTTCTCTGAATATGCAAGGGAGTGTTCAAGGTTATTGCAACCTGTCAGAAACTGGAGACATGAACGATTGTGTCGTAAGTTTGGAGAATAATTTTCAACATTTATGTATTTTCTCAATGCTGCGTTGATATTCAAGCTGTTGCCAAAGTCAGAAATGTGTCCTTGACATCATTAAACATCTTAAGATTATTGATCTCATTTGTATTATCAATAACATTTTTTTTACATTCTTACCATTCTGCCATTGAAACATGTGGAGCCAGTTGTCAGTTATGATGAATATTACTTCCAACAATTGATTGTATGTCAGTGCTCACCTGTTTCACATTAAATACTGATAGTTACATAGAGTTCCTCCCATTGACTGCTGATAGGTAATTCAAGGTCATATCTGCTAGGCTGGATCTGTCTCCGGTTGTGAGGGAATCAACTAGAGGGAAAAAACATATTTAACCTCATCCTTATTAATATTCCTGCAGCAGATCCATCTCTCTGGTACCGGTAAGAGTGACCAACATACAGTTGTTATGGAGACAAAGTTCCATCTTCTCTTTGAGGATATTATCCATTGTGTTCTGTGGGTGTAACCCCTATGCTAAATGAGATAGATTTCATGCTGATCTAGCAACAGGACATCATGGGGTACAGTGGGCACAGCAAACTTATACTCGAACATAATTTGTAACTTATGGCCCAGCAAATCACCACTCTATGGTCATCAAGCCAGAGGATAAACCGTGGTTCAATAAAGAATTAAGCAGGACATGCACCAGACATCTCTAAAGATGAAGTGTCAGCCTGGTAAAGCTACAATACAGTTTTTTGGATACCAAACACCATAAGCATAAATTTATTGTCAGAGTTGAGCAATTCTACAACCAGTGGATCAAATCTAAGCTCTGCAGTCCTGCTGCTTCCAGTTGTGAATGATGATGTACAGTTAATTCACTGGAGGAAAGAAGCTCCACAAATATCCCTGTCCTCAATGATGGAAGAGCCCAGATCAGTGCAAACAAAAAGGCTGAAGTATTTGCAGCATTCTGTAGTCAGCAGTGGTGAATGCTAATCTATCTCCGTCCTCTCCAAAGGTTCCCATCGTCATTGATATCAGTATTCAGCCAATTTGAAGTCACTGGATACTCAAAGACAATTGTACTCAATGTGGATAAGTCTCCAGGACCTCATCTAATGTAACCCAGAAAGTTGTGGGAAGTAAGGGAGGAAATTACGAGATCCCTTGCAGAAATATTTTCATCATCTATAACTACGGGCGAGGTGGCTAATGTTGTATCTTTGTTTTAAGAAGGGTTGTAAGGAGAAACCAGGGAACTATAAACCCGTGAGTCTTACTTTGATTGTGGGTAAATTGTTGGAGATGGTTGTAAAAGTTGGGATTTATGAACATTTACAAAGGCAAAAATGATTAGGGATAATCAGCATAGTTATTTGTAGGGAAATTGTGACTCACAAACTTGATTGAGTTTTTTTTGTGGAAGTACCAAAAAGGTTGTTGATGGCAGAGCAGTAGACGATGTGTATTTGGATTTTAGTAAAGACTTGGACAAGGTTCTGCATGGTACACTAATTAGTAAAGTTAGGCACATGGGATTCAGGGTGTGCTTGCAAATTGAATACTTAATCAGCTTAACGGCAAAATACAGCATAATGGTGGAGGATTGCTTTTCAGAATGGAGGCCTGTGACCAGCAGTGTTCCACAGAGATTGCATCTGGGTCCTCTTTTATTTGTCATTAAAATTTGATTTGGATGAGAATATAGAAGGCTTGGTTAATAAATTTTCAGATGACACCAAAGTTGATGGCATGGTAGACGGTGAAGAAGGTTTTCTAAGATTACAAAAGAATTTTGATCAAATGGGTGAATGGACTGAAAAATGGTAAATGGACTTCATTCTGGATAAATGCAAGGTTATGCATTTTGGTACAACCAACTTGGTAGGGCCTTTTTTTAATAGAGCATAGGAGGTTGAGTGGTGGTCTGACAGAAGTTTATAAAATAAAGACTTTATAGAAAGAGTTAATGGTAATTGTCTTTTCCCTGAGATGGGGGATTTCAAGACTTGGGGGCACATTTTAAGGTGGGAGGAGAGAGATTTAAAAAAGACATTTTTCACATTGGGAGTGGTTCGAGTGTGGAATGAACTTCCTGAGGAAGTGGTGGATGCAAGTACAATCATAACGTTTAAAAAACATTTGGATGAATACATGAATAGGAAAGTTTTGGGGGAAGATGGGCCAGGAGCAGGAAGATGGGCCAGGAGCAGGCAGATGGGACTAGTTTAGTTTGGGATTATGTTCGGCATGGAGTGATTGGAATGAAAAGTCTGTTTCCTTGCTATAATATTCTATAACTTGTGCTCTAAAATCTGCTATCACTCCAGTCAAGCTGTTCTAGTACAGTTAAAAAACTGACAAGGTGAAAAATCTATGCCTGAAACTTTTTTTACAACAAAGCAGGTCTACTCAAACCCAACCAGTCTGCTCTCAATCATCAATAACCTGATAGAAGGAATCATTGACAGTAATACCAGGCAGTGCTTGCTTATCTGCTCACTAATCCACAAACCAGTCTGGGTTCTGTCACTGCCACTCAGCTCCTAATCTCAAACATGGACAAAAGACTTGAATTCCAGAGAGTGTCTGCCCTTGACATCAAGGCCACATTTGGCCAAGTGTGGCATCAAGGATTCCTAGCAAAACTAACATAAGGGTGGGGAGGGGACTCTTCAATGGTTGAAATCATACCTGGCACAAAAGGAAGATGCTGTGGTTATTAAAGGTCAGGTATCTCAGCTCCAGGATATCTCTGCAGGAGTTCATCAGGATACTGTCCTATGCCTTGCTATCTTCAGTGGCTTCATAGTGACCGACCCTTCCTTCATCACAAGGTCAGAAGTGGGGATGGTCGCTAATGATTGCGCACATTCAGCACAGTCCACAAGTTGTCAGACACTGAAGCAGTTCATGGTCAAATGCGACAAGTCCTTAGACCATATCCAGACTTGACCTGACAAGTGGCATTTAAATTTGTGCCACACAAGTGGCAGGCAATGACCATCTCCATCAAGAGCGAATCTAACTATTGTTCCTTGACTCTCAATGACATTACCATCATTCAATTCCCACTATCAACATCATGGGGGTAACCATTGATCAGAAACTGAATTGGGCTAAGCATATAAATATTAATGATTTATAAGAGCAATTAACGAGTGCAGTGCATAAATCACTTGACTCCTCAAAACCTGTCCACCACGTATGGGCACAAGTCTGCAGTGTGATGGAATACTTCCCACTTGCCTGGTGAGTGCAGCTCTGACAATACTCAGGAAGCTTGTCACCACCCAAGATAAAGCAGCCACCTGATTGGCATCACATTCCCAACCATTACTTCAGCCACCATCATCACACAATAGTAATGGTGTGAACCACCTATAAGGTGCATTGCAGAAATTCATCAAGGCTCCTTAGGTAGCACATTCTAAATTCATGACCACTACCATCCAGAAGGACAAGTATAGCATGACAAAACCATTATCTGCAAGTTCCTCTCTAAGCTATTTACCATCCTGACTTGGAAATGCATTGCTGTTCCTTCACCTTGTTGGTTCAAAATCTTGGAATTCCCTCCCTTAAAGAATTGTGCATATACCTATTACAAATGGACTGGAATGTTTCATCTTCTCAAGGCCCAGTCACTGAAGTGCACACCACTGAATTGTAATCATAAATAAAAAAATAATGATTGACTTCCTATTAATTGCTCATAGTTACAAGAATATAATTTTCCTCTCTTTGATTTCTGAAGTGTCTTCTACAGGCCCCCCCCAATAGGACCCTCAATACAGATGTAGTGTGCAAATCTTGGATGCTTGTGATAAAGAGATGGCAATAATTGTGGGTTATTTTAATCTACAAATAACTGGCAAATTCAGATTGGAAATGGTAGCCTGGATGAGAAATTCACAGAATGCTTTTGGAGTTTCTTAAAGCAGCACGTTATGAAACCAACCAGATAATGGCTTATATTGAACTTGTGCTAATATTAATGAATGAGTACCGAGGTAGTAGTGAACATAATGTAATTGAATTTTGTATTCTGTTTGAAAGGTAGAGAGGGTATTTTAAATTTTATAAAGCAAAACTATGCCTTTGAAGGCTAATCTAATTGGAGTAAACTGGGATCCTCGACTATGGATTAGATCAGTAGAGAAGCAATGGGAGCCACTTAGGGTAATATTCAGAATATTCACAATAATTACAGTCCTATGATAAAGAGAATTTAGAATTAACCTTATTGTCTCATGCATGCGAATGAGTGCAGTGAAAGATTTACAGTGTCGCTGCTTATGCCTCCATC
Source organism: Chiloscyllium plagiosum (assembly GCF_004010195.1). NCBI lineage: Eukaryota > Metazoa > Chordata > Chondrichthyes > Orectolobiformes > Hemiscylliidae > Chiloscyllium > Chiloscyllium plagiosum. The sequence continues at coordinate 66,801,549 of NC_057725.1, forward strand.
TTAGGTACAAGATGCCTACATACAGATATTTAAGTATTTGGTATAAACTTGAAAGAATAATAAATAAAAGTCCAGTATAAGAATAAAAAATGAAAAAAGAAGTACTCAAATTATAGTCCTTTCCACCCAAGTCTGTACCAGCACCTAGTCTCTAGACTGCACTGTGCCAAGTCTCTAGATCACATCAGGCTTCAAAACTTGAGTACTTACGTCCAGTCCACAAGGGCCTTGCCTCCCCACTGCGGCTTCAGTCTGGGATCCACCTCCCTGCAGTGATCTCCAGTCCAGGACTTGCCTGCCCACAACAGCCTCCGGTCCGGGCTTACCTCCCCACAAAGGCCCCCAGTCCAGGACTCATCTCCCTGGGCAGCTTCCAGTCAGGACTCACCTCCCTGCAAAGGCCTCAAGTCCAGGACTCATCCCCCTGGGCAGCCTCCAGTCAGGATTCACCTCCCTGCAAAGGCCTCCAATCCAGGACTTGCCTCCTCGTGGCAGCCTCCAGTCCAGGATTCGATGTTAAGAAGAGGAACCACCATCTGTACTTATTTAAAGAAAGCCTCAGATTTTAGGAAAAAGAATATAATTACACAAAGACTAATAGGCCAGATGATTGGACATAATATAAAGAACAGCAGTATAAAACTGAAAGATTAATCGGGACAAAGAAATTAGAGTACACGAGAAAATCAGTTAGTAGACCATTCTGTCATAGATTGCATAATCAATTGTTCACAATCTTGTGGGTCCATCTGCTTTCCTGAGTCAAGAGTATCCTGGACTTTTGGCAAGTGCAGTTTACTACTTACTCATAAACACAATTGCTCCTTTTCATAAGAAACAAGCTTCGCCAAACTAATACTACCCCTCAATTTTACCTGAGCACTAATTTTGATCAGTTGCACAAAACAAGTACTGCATTTAGATTTTAAACCTCTATATCTTTAGAACTGAATTAAGAAAGGCACTTCGCTTCTTATGAATCTGAAGGATGTTTCCTGGTGCTGGAGCCTTGAGTCCAAGACTTAGCTGCCTACTTATTCCAGAATTTATGCCTGAGTTCTAACAGCACAGCAACAGTCAGCTGTTGTTGACTTTGCACCAAATACGCAGCTACATAAACTCAATGAGGTTCAGTTATCTTTTCAGTAGTACATCTTAGCAGTTTTCTTGATATGGTGCATGTTTTTCTCTCTCCACTACCTGACCCCCTGCTAAATAAAACACATATTTCATTTTGCCATTAACAGCACAGCTAACAATAGCCCTGCCTAATAAAGACATTAATGGCCTTGTTTACAATATTTAAAACAAGAGGAAGTGGGAGGTGTCCAAATCGATGCTTTTTTGATCAACACAATCAGAACTAGATTAGCCAATTATTCATTTCGTTGATTGATTTTATTGTTGTCACATATATTGAGACACAGTGAAAAGTGTTGTATTGTGTGCTATACAGGCAGATCAAACCATATAATGTGCATCAAAATAGCAGAACAGCATGCAGAATACAGTGTTAAAGGCGCAGCAAAGGTGCAGCGAGAGAGATCAGAATTTGAGAGGTCCGTTCAAAAGTCTGATAGCAGTGGGAGGAAACTGCTCTTGAATCTATTTGTATATGTATTCAAACTTTTATATGTTCTGCCTGACAGAAGAGGATGGAAGAGAGTATGACCAAGTTGAGATGGGTCTTTGATTATGTCGGTTGCTTTTGGAAGGCAATAGGAAGTATGGATGGAGTCAGTGGATGGAAGGCTGGTTTGTGTGATGGACTGGGCTATATTCATAACTCTCCGTAGTTTCTTGTGGTCTTTGGAAGAGCAGTTGCCATATCACACTGTGATGCATCTAGATAGGATTCTTTCTATGGTGCATCTATAAAAATTGGTACAAGTCCTTGTGGACCTGCCAAATTTACTTTGGCTCCTGATGATGCAGAAACATTGTTGTGCTTTCTTGACTCTTAGGTCGGCATGGGTGGATCAGCAGATTGTTGTTGATCATCATTCCCAGGAACTTGACACTTCTGAGCATCTCTACCTCAACACCATTGCCTTCCACTCCACTTCCTGAAGTCAATGACCAGCTCCTTTTTGTTGACATTGGTAAAGAGATTGTTGTCTTTACACCATGCTGCTAAGCACTCAATCTCTTTCCTGTACTCTACCTCATAGTTGTTTGAGATCCAACCTTTGGTGGTGGCATAGTCAGCAAACCTTGTCAATGAAGTTGGGGTGGAATTTGGCCACCACAGTCATGAGCATTTAAGGAATATAGTACAGGGCTGAGTACACATCCTTGCGGGACACTGATGTTGACGGTTATGGTGGAGGAGATGTTGTCACATATTCTTACTGATTGCAGTCAATGGGTCAGCAAGTCAAGGATCCAGTTACAGAGAGGGGGAGCCAAGTCCTAGGTCTCAGAGTTTAGAACATAGAACAATACAGTGCTGAAAAGGCCCTTTTGCCCTCGATGTTGTGCCAACCCGTCAACTATTCTCAGCTCGTCTCCCTACACTATCCAATCATTGTCTATGTGCTCATCCAAGGTTTGTTTAAACTCCCTAATGTGGCTGAGTTAACTACATTGGTAAGGCATTCCACGCCCTTATCACTCTCTGAGTAAAGAACCTGCCTCTGACATTTGTCTTAAATCTATCACCCCTCAATTTGTAGTTATGCCCCCTCGTACAAGCTGACGTCATCATCCTAGGAAAAACACTTTCACTGTCTACCCTATCTAATTCTCTGATCATCTTGTATGTCTCTATCAAATCCTCTTTTAGCCTTCTTCTTTGCAATGAGAATAGATCCACGTCTCTCAGCCTTTCGTCATAAGACATTCCCTCCAGACCAGGCAACATCCTTGTAAATCTCCTCTGCACCTTTTCCAATGCTTCCACATCCTTCCCGAAATATGGCGACCAGAACTGTATACAAATATTCCAAGTGTGGTCGCACTAATGTTTTGTATAGTTGCAGCATAATATTGCGGCTCCGGAATGTAATCCCTCTACCAATGAAACCTAACACACTGAATGCCTTCTTAACAGCACTATCAACCTGGGTGGCAACTCTCAGGGATCTATGTACATGGATTCCAAGATCCTTCTGCACATCCACACTACCAAGAATCTTTCCATTGACCCAGTACTCTGCCTTCCTGTTATTCTTCCCAAAGTGCATCACCTCACATTTAGCTGCATTGAACTCCATTTGCCACCTCTCAGCCCAATCCTGCAGCTTATCTAAGTCCCCCTGCAATCTGTAACATTCTTCTAAACTGTCCACTACTCCACCGACTTTAGTGTTATCTGCAAATTTACTAATCAATCCACCTTTGCCTGTGTCTAAGTCATTTATAAAAATGACAAACAGTAGTGGTCTCAAAACAGATCCTTGTGCCACACCACTAGTAACTGGACTCCAGGCTGAATATTTTCCATCGACCACCACTCGCTACTTTCTTTCAGAAAGCCAGTTTCTAATCCAAACTGCCAAGTTACCCTCAATCCCATGCCTCTGCATTTTCTCCAACAGCCTACCATATTGAACCTTATCAAAGGCTTTACTGAAGTCTATGTATATCACGTCAACTGTCCTACCTTCATCGACATGCTTGGTCACCTTCTCAAAAAACTCAATGAGGTTTGTGAGACACGACCTGCCCTTGACAAAATCATGGTGACTATCTGAAATCAAATTGTTGCTTGCTAGATGATTATAAATCTCATCTCTTATAATCCTTTCCAAAACCTTTCCTACAACAGAAGTAAGGATCACTGGTATATAATTACCTGGGTCATCTCTCCTTGAACAAGGGCACAACATTTTCAATCCTCCAGTCCTCTGGTACTAAACTTGTAGACAATGATGACTCAAATATCAAAACCAAAGTCTCTGCTATCTCCTCCCTAGCTTCCCAGAGAATCCTCGGATAGATCCCATCTGGCCCAGGGGATTTGTCTACTTTCACTCCTTCTAGAATTGATAATACCTGTTCGTAACTAACCTCGATCCTTTCTAGTCTAATATCTTGTACCTTATTCTTCTCCTCTACAATATTCTCCTTTTCCTGAGTGAAAACCGATAAGAAATGTTCATTTACCACCTCTCTGATCTCCACAGGGTCCACCTTCAACTTCCCACTTCTATCTTTGACTGGCCCTATTCCTACCTTAGTGATCCTCTTATTCTTCATATATCTACAGAAAACTTTAGGGTTCTCCTTTATTCTATTTGCTAAAGACTGCTCGTATCCTCTCTTTGCTCTTCTTAACTCGCTATTTAAATCCTGCCTAGCTGATCTGTAACTCCCCATTGCCTCATCTGAACCATCTTGCCTCACCAAGACATAAGCCTCCTCCTTCTGCTTAATAAGAGATGCAATTTCTGTAGTAAACCATGGTTCCCTTACTTTATCGCTTCCTCCCTGCCTGACAGGGACATATCTATCAAGGAACGCAATATCTATTCCTTAAACCAGCTCCACATTTCTATTGTCTGCATCCCCTGCATTTTCCCACCCCATTCTATGCATCCTAATTCCTGCCAAATTACATTATAATTGCCCTTGCCCCACCGGTAACTCTTGACCTGTGGCATGTACCTATCCCTTTCCGTCACTAAACTAAACACAACTGAGTTATGGTCACCCTCTCCAAAGTGCTCACCTACAACTAAATTATGGTGTTGAAGATAGTTCTGTAGTCAATAAGTAGGAGCCTGATGTAGGTATCCTTGTGATCCACATGTTCCAGGGATGATGTAGGGCCAGGGAGATGTCATCTGCTGTGGACCGGTTTCGCCGGTAGGCGAATTGCAAAGTATGAAGGCAATTTGGAGTTGATATGAGTCATGTCTAACTTCTTGAAGCACTTCAAAAGTATAGAAGTCAGAGCTACTGGGTGATAGTCATTGAGACAAGCTGCATAATTTTTCTTTGGCACTAGATGCTGGTGGCCGAAAAACAGGTGAGGACTTCAGATCAGAGCAAGGAGAGGTTAAAGATGTCTGCGAATCTTCCCGGCAGCTAGTCCACACAAGGTCTGAATGCATGGCATTACTAAAATCTTGCCAGGGGCCCTTCCAAAGCTTACATGGTATAACCTAAGAAGAAGCCCACCAGTGTAAGCCTTCACGTGCTGTAAGGGTTCCCACTGCTCTCCACATTATTCTCCATACTCTCCCTTGGGCATATGAGTGCCAATGAGTACTGCCTACCTCCTGCTTTGCTTCATAATGATCTTCCATTAATGGTCCAGTCAGATGTGGTCCAGCAGTGATCATGAGTCTGAGTGGCACTAAGGAGCTGTCAGCCCCTTAATTACTTGCCAGCATGATCTTTGTTTTGAAAGCCAGGGAAACCCAAGGGAAAGCAACAGATTGCCAAATAGACATTGATCTCTTTGGGGCTCCTGGAAATGGCCACGATGGGGATGCTGCTATTTTTCTGGGGCTAGATGGAGCCACAGCTGTGGCCATTAAATTCAGCCTATAAAGACATGATTATACAGAAGGAGGCTGTTTGATCTGTGGAGTCAGTCTCAGCTCTCTACAGAGCAATCCAATCATTATCATTCTCCTTTCTAAACCCATAACCCAACAAGATTATTTTCCACAAATGCACATCCAGTTTCCTTTTGAAATTTTTTAATCTTTTCTGCTTTCTCCACCCTCATTAGCAGCATGTTGCAGATAATTACCATTGTGTAAATAAGGCCTGCCTCACATCTCTCTGCATCTCTTGTCCAAAATCTCAAATCCAAAATCTTTGTTTCACTAGCTAATGAAAACAGCTTTTATTTGACTACCTTATTCAAACCTAACATACACCTCTATCAAATTTTAACCTCAATCCCTTTAGCTCCAAGGTGAGCAACCCCAGTTTTCTGACCTAACCTAGCTATAATCTCTCATCACTGGAACCATTTCAGTAAATCTCCTCTGCATCTTCTAAAGGACCGTTATGTAGTTCCTAAATTGTGACCAGTGCTACCATAGTTGGACCCTAACTGGAGTTTTTTAAATGTTCAAAATAACTACTGCTTTTTACACAATAGCTCAATTTACAAAGTTTAAGATTCCATATTTGTAAAAATGCTGTCAGTAGCACCCGCCACCTTCAGGTATCTATATACATATGAGCCCAAAAAGTCTCTCTGACACTTTCACACACTTTAGAATTGCATCATCAACACAATATGAGTTTTCCATATTCTTCTGCCAAAATACATAAGCTCATGCTTCTGTGTATTAAATTTCACCTGGCACTTAGACTGAAAGTGTATGTTCTATAGAAGTTGTTTAGTATAGTTCTCACTGTTTGGTACACTACACTACAATTTTGATATCTGTCTCTTTATTCCATTTGTGTTCTAAATAAAAAAAAATTATCGTAGTTTATTGTAAGGATAATACCCTTGATATTTTGTTATAAATATTCAAAGAGACTAATTCTAAATTCTGTCAGTGACTTGAAGAACTGTGGTATTGATTTGTAGCTTGAAAATGGTCTGAAGGGCTTTTGAGCTCTAGTAATACATGCTAAATATATTCCAGAATTTTCTGTACACATAATATATTTTATTTGACAGGATTGTGACAGTCCTCTTTTAATTTTAGCTCCGCGTAAATGCCCAACGAACCAAGTGTACTTGGAGAGTGGATGTCCCTGCTTTTCTACATGTTCAAACTTGCGCTCTACCTGCGATAGTCATGGCACATATGGATGTTTCTGCCCAGAAGGTAAACTGACTTCCTCAAATCATAAGCAAAGTTTGAAAAGTTCTAAGATAAAGTAAAGAAGAAAGCTGCAAATATTGGAATTCCAAATCAAAACTAATTTATGGAATAGTACTATGGATTCATCAGTACCTGGAAAAGAAATGTCAAAGTGAATATTTGGGGTGGGATCTTTGATTAAACTTATTTGGATCTGATTTAATCTTGAATAACCTTCACAATTTAATGCTTGGCTGGAAATTTCTGTAGAAAAGCTTCTGCTCTGTTAGAGGTAGAGCAAAATTCTCATTTGCCCATATTGGAGAGGAATTCCTCAGTTCTGCTGATATTTCAGTGATAAGAGTCAGGAAAACAATCTAAATTGCAGGAAAAAGTTATCAGTTATATCAGGAAAAAGTTATATTTATCCTCAGATAATCATTGAATGGCATTGGTGGTGCAGTAAGTTTGATTTTAATTATCTTATATTGCAGTTAACGTTGAAATTAATATTTTCATTGTGGGACATGGAATAAACAAGCATTTATCATCCCGATTTGTGAAGACGGTAGTTACAAGTCAGCCACGTTGCTGTGGGCTGGAGTCATACTAAGGCCAGACCATCTAAGGATGGCAGATTTCCTTCCTTAAAGAACATTCACGAATCTGATTAGTCTTCTTATGATTAACAATGATTATATGGTCACCATTAGACAAGCTTTTAATGAGTTCAAATTTTGGCATCTGCAGTGGTGGAATTTGGAACCATGTCCCCAGAATATTTGGTAGAGTTTTGGGGTCACTAGTCCACTGGATTCTGTTCAACAAAAACTAAAGACTGATGAAATAAATGTTGGAGAAATACAACAAACTTGGCAGTATCTTTCGAGAAAGAAAGAAAGTTCGATTTTGAGTCCAGTAGATTCTTCTTCAGAATGTTATAATGTTACTGCTTCTGTTAAGAGTTCTTTATTTTCTGTGGCAAAGGGATAGAATGTTTTTTTAAATTAGAAAGCTGATTCATATTTACTGCACAAGATACTGAAATTACAAATACGTCTATAGAATGCAGAAAAGTACCATTCAGCCCAACATGTTCATGCCAATCATTATAGTCCACCAGAGCCTTCTCCCATTTTTCTTTCTCATCCAAATCTACTATTGTGATCAAGCATTGCTTCTCCCTCATTTGCTTATTTGGTTTCTTGTCAGTACATCTGTACTAACGCTTCAACTGCTTCCTGAGAACCACATATTTTTCACTCTTTGAATTAATAAGTTTCTTCTAATTGAGCTCATCAAATACATTGCTTTTTGCATCATAAAGCAGTCTGAAATTTTGACACCTAACATATCTATGTTATTGTAAGTAATAGGACAATCACTGCTATTTTCCTGCAAACTGAAAAAGATATGCTTCTTTGAGACTGGATAATTCCAGATGAAAAGCTTATGCCCGAAACATCAATTCTCCTTCTCCTCAGATGCTGCCTGACCTGCTGTGCTTTTCCAGCAACACACTCTCGACACTGGGAGAATAATTTGCTTGGAATGGAGATGTGTAGATATGAAGAGTTCATAGTCTCATAGATGTTTGCAGTACAGACAGAGGCTATTTGGCTTATAGTGTCTGCACCGGTTAACAAAGATCTAATGACACTAATCCCATTTTCCAACTCCTGGCCCATAACTCTGGAGCTATGCCAGAGGAATGACTAGCTAAATGCTGCTTAAATGTGGTGAGAGTTTCTGTTCAAAACTTCTCTTAGATTTCTGCCTCTTCCTAATCTAAGTCCCCTGGTTATTGGCCCCTTTACTATTGGAAAAAGTGCCTTCCCAGCCACCCTACTTTTTCTATCCATGATCTTATACATCTATATCAAATCACCTCTCAATCTTTGCTGCTCCAAGGAAAACAACATCAGCCTATCCAATTTTTCCTCATAGCTCAGACCCTCCAGCCTAGGGAACATCTTGGGAAATCTTTCCTGCACCCTCTCGAGTACAATTCCATCCTTCCAATAAGTGGTTACCACAAATGCATGCAGTACTCCAAATAATGTTGCACGAGCATTTTATGTAGTTTCAGCATAACTTCTGTGCTCTTATATCCTGTGTCTCAGCCACTAAAGTCAAATATCTGATTTGCTATCTAATCTGCATGCCTGTTACTTCAGGAATTTGTGGATATGCACATAAAAGTACCTTTGCAATACTTCCCAGAGTGTTAACCATTCATAGTGTAATCTCTTGTTCGCCCTCCCCAAGAGCACTACTTCATTTTCCTGGATTGAATTCGACTTGCCTCTGATCTGCCTATCTGACCAACAATTCCATGGCAATTAATTCTTCCATCATAGTAGTTACTCACTGCTATATTTTCTACAGGGACTGTTTTTGATGACATTTCCAATAAGGGCATGTGTGTACATCTCAGTGAATGTCCCTGTACTTGGAATGGGGATACCTACAGTCCTGGGGATAGGATCTCTGCACTCTGCAGAAACTGGTAAAGCAAAAATCCTTCTTCTGCTGTTTGATTAAAAAAAAGGGGGTAGATTTTCAATTGGATCATCACAGAAATTGCAATATTTTTATTTCCATTGATTACAATGACATGAAAATTATCCAGTTTATATAATTGACAGTTAATTTACCACACTTTATTTACACCTCAGAGATTAAATTAAAAATCTACCCTTGATTGTAATATGTTGAATAGCATTCATCATTGTCAATCTGCTCATCTGATTAGCAAATTCAATTTTTGGAATTTTGTTTGATTATTTGCTTAACTGAGATAATACCTGGGTCCAGAAGAAGCACCCAATTTTTGAACATTGGAAATGCATGTGGGTTTGATTTGATTCAAATGTAAGGGAAAACTGAACCCAGCAAATCCCTTTGTACTAAATAAGAGTACAAACAGGTCCATGAAATGATGTCCATTCCTTGTATTCTGTAAATTATCAGTTTTCAAGAGAAGACATGAATATGTTTTGAAATTAAACAAGGTCTGTGGACCTGTTAAGGTGTTGATACTTGAATGTCTATCATCTGTTGTGGGATAGTGTGGGGAGGCTGTAAATCTACCATATAACTGACAGCTTCAAGCTGCCTTTAATAAGGAAATGGCTGTCTATGATATGTAGCCATGAGTATGAACATTTATTTTTATAGAAGGGATTAAGTACTTGAAAAAGATTAAATATACTGGATAAGTTTTATCAGTGAGGGTGTTTAAATAAATAGTCAATTCTGTAAGCAATAATCAGACATTTATATCATTTAATGTCTTCAAAGCTTGTGAGTAGCATTTCCTTAATTTTCTTACCAGCTGCATGGGCCTCTGAGGCCTGTGCACAGCAATGATTTCCAAAACAGGAAAATATTGTGATTGGTGTGCTGATGCCGATGGCTGTGCATGGAATGTTCCCTCTTAGCAGCTGCATAGCTTAGAGGAAACGTTGCACCTGAGGACTACCCAAAGTAGGTGCAGGGTGAGTTGCATGATATGTGTGAGAGCAGAAGACATTGGCTGGCATTACTTCACAAAAAAATTGGCAAGGGACTATAAAGAATCATAGGGAGGGGTACAGAGTCATTGGCAAGTATTGGCAGTAAATTGGCATAGGGGCTATAGGCGACTGGAGGGATAAGTAGTGTCCATGGGTCGGTGTAAGTTGGCATTCGGTTGGCATAAGGACTATAACGGGACATGAAGGTTAAGCCTAGTTTGCACAGGATTGGCATAGAATGTGAGGACCAAGAAGGCTTTGGGAGCATGAGTTAGCATTGGTAGTGCATGAGGAGTGAATGAGTGGTAAGGACGACAGGGTTTTTTTTGTCTTACTTTGTTTTATTACAATGTGGATGAAGTTCTGATGCACCAAAACAGCCCACATTGTCACCTAACACTTCTTTGTTAATGTCATTTTCCTGGTGACTTCCCATTGCACCAGTTTTGTTCTTTAGATTTTTTATTAGTATCCTCCTCATGTGTTACTGCACTTCATAGTATTATTTCATCTATAAATTGAATTTGTACCTGTTATACCCATGTATCAGTCATTAGTTGTGGTGATTTTAATTTACACATAAATGAGAAAATCAGATTGATAATAGGAGCCTCTTGGAGTTATTTATAGAATCTTTTTGAGATAGGTTCTTAAAGCAGCACATGTTGGAACTGACCAGAGAGCAGATTACATTTGATATTATTCAATGTGATTTTTGACCTGAAAGTAAATGAACCTCCAGGTAACCGTGATTATAGTATGATTGAATTTTACATATAGATTGAAAGTGAAAAGAGTGGATCTGTATCTAGCATGTTAAATTTAAATAAAGGGCAACTATGTGCGCATAAAAGCTGACCTAGCTGTTGTGAATTAGAATAGCAGAAATATCAATAGAGAAGTAGCGGCAGACATTTAAAGGGTTATTTCAGAATTCTCAGAATATGTTCATTTCTAAAAAAAGAAATATCTAAGGGGAACTCTCATCTAAGGGAAACTCTCATCTAAGGGAAAAAGCATATAAATATCCAGAGTTGAGTGGGAGGTCAGATAATCAATCTGAATTTAGTGGTTTTCATCAGACTTCGGAAGGGAAAGGGTGGTTTAATTAAAATTTATAAGGTCCTGAATGATCATGGCAAAATGGAAAGGAAATTTCTTCTGAGTAAGTCTACAATTTCGGGAGCACTGTTTTAAAATTAGACATCATCTTTTTAAGACAGAGAGAAGATTTTTTTATCTCAGAGGATTGTGCGACTTTGGGATTTTCTGCTTCAGAAAACAATGGAGGCAGAGTCATTGAATATTTTTAAGCTAAAGTCAAATAAATTCTTGTTAGGCAGGGTGCATGGTTATCAGGATAGATGGGAATAGAGAATTTGCAACACAACAGATCAGCATGATTTCATTGAATAGCTGAGCAAGGGACGAACAGCCTACGTCTGCTCTGAATTCATATGTTAATTAATAATAAGTATTAAAATAGAGCAGACTGTAAAGCTTTTAGCTGACCATGTGCAAAGGTTATGGTAATGGTGGGAGAAGGTCCAAAGAATCCCAAATCCGAAGTTTTTTTAATGTACAGGTCATTTTGCTATAACGCGCATTCTACTATAAAGTGCAAATTGGATATAACACGCCTGACGAATTGTGGACGTTGTTTGGATAACATGAACTTTCTGCTGAACGTGTATAGCAATTTTCTATTAGTGATCTTCTACAGCGTAATTTTCTGTAGCGGTTTTCGATAACGCGATTTTCTATTAGTGCAATGTTGCAGTGGAATGCAACTGCCGCGTTATAGCAGAACGTTACATATATAAGTGTGATGAACTTCCTTGGTCATGATCAACTGCATTGACATAAGATTGGCAAAAACATGGGTGGACTCCAAGAATATGGTTTCCACTGATCTTCAGTATAAGTTATGCAAAATTACATGAGAATACCACAGGAACTGAAGAATGAGATATTTTAAACAAGGTAGACAATTATCGAATTATTCCTGCAACAGGAATATTTTATTTTTATTACTTTAACTTTTTTTAATGGTGTACTTTGAATATGTTTGTATTTTGTGCAGTGTGTGTTCTATGGGCCAATGGAAGTGCACTAATCTCCCATGTCCCGGACGATGTTCCATTGAAGGCGGCTCATTTGTTACCACTTTTGATTCACGACAGTATCGGTTCCACTCAGTCTGCATCTTTGTGCTGGTCAAAGTAAGATCTTGCGACAGTTCATTCACTTTTATGAGGTTAAGTGACAGAGTGAAGTTAGTCTGCCCTGTGTTTGAAAGTTACTTACTGTCAGTGTATATTTTAGTCTGTTTTACATACTTACATTTTATTCTGGCAAGCTTTTAATACTTGGAAATAATTGGTATTAATCAAGCAGAAAGAAGAAGAAAGGCCCTGATGATAATGTCCTTATACAAAATATAACCTGATAAGCTTCTGCCTTTTGTCAGGGTAAGGTCTTGAGGGTGACACCCAGCAGTATTAATGTCATGAGTATGAAGTGCTGTATGTGCTGCCTTGAAGGTGAGTCACTGCCCAGATAATGTCCTTGGGCTGAGATTGAGAGGATGAGGATCCATCTATAAAAGCATTTGAGGCAAGGCCTCAATAGAAGTGGTCATGACAATCAGGGAAGACTAAGTGCTGGATTCCTTCGCATTCTGAGGCAGTAAAAATCCTTCAGGAAATATTTTTCTTTCAACATCTGATGACACACATCCCCTTTCCTTAATTATGTGCTTTAGTTTGGGAAGACCACTATGTCTGTGGCTGCGGAGTACAGTGATTGGATGAAGTCAGGCATAAGGATTCTGGATAATCCAAAATGGAGGATAACAAAAATTTCTGGCTGTAATAGGCTGCTCCTTTTTTGAGGGGTTTAGGTTTTGGAGGTGATTTTCTCGAATTCCAGGAGCAGCAATTACTGTTTTTTATGCTGTTGCATTGTTTTGAAACTTTAGAGAAAAAAAAAACTCAAAACACCAGCACTTTTAAAAGGGAGAGGAACAGACAAAGGAAGCACATGGTGAGGTCAGTACAGGAGAGAGAGAGAGAGAGAGAGAGAAAGAAACCCACGCTGCTAACAGATACGGCAGTGAACCTGCATCGTTACTACCTTTGCTGTTTGAATTCATGTATGTTTGGACATCGGAGTGCGTCTGGGAAAAGTAACAAACAGTGAAATTCACAACTAATCTTGGAGGAACCTGTTTGGGAGAGGTCACAGCACAGAAACAAATAAGTGAATATTTTAAGCATGGCCTGGCAGTAAGTTTGCAGTAGTGGGTAGAGTTGGTTCTTTCTTGATTATATGTCATATTGAGACATGTCTCTTGATTAAACTTAAAAATATAAGCCATAAGTATTAATTTAACCTGCAGCAGTGTTTTGTAGAGGAATAAGACAGTGCTATTTTCTGGGTCTGTAGATTGAAAGAAACAAAAATGGCCTTTAGTAGAGTGATATGCTCTTCTTGTCGGATGTGGGAGTTCAGGGAAAATTTACGTGGTTACTGAGGATTATAAATGCAATAAATGCCGTTAGTTGCGAATTCTATCAGATCAAATGGAACAATTGGAGTGACAGTTGGAGACAATGAGGAATCTTCAAGAACTAGGGGTTGTGATGGATGGCAGTTATAGGAAGGGAGAAAAGTCTCAGATACAGTCACATAGATGGGTTAACTCCAGGAAAGGTGAGAGAGGTAGGCAGGTAGTGCAGGAGTCTTCTGCGGAGATCCCCATTTCAAACAAATATGCTGTTTTGGAAAATGTAGGAGGTGATGGATTCTCAGGGGAATGTGGCACAAGCAACCAAGTTTCTGGTATAGAGACTGAATCTAACGCAATGAGGGGTAAGCCAGGTTCCAACAGATCGATTGTGTTAGGGACTCTCTAGTCGGAGGTACAGACAGACATTTCTGTAGCTAGCAGTGAAAAATCAGAATGGTGTGTTGCTTCCCTGGTTCCAGGATCAAAGATGTCTCAGAGAGGGTGCAGAATGTTCTCAAGGGGGAAAGGGGCCAGCAGGAGGTCATTGTCCACATTGGAACCAATGACATAGGAAGGGCAAAGGTTGAGGTTCTGAAGGGAGATTACAGAGAGTTACGTAGAAATTTGCAAAGGAGGTCCTTGGGAGTAGTAATATCTGGATTACTCCTGGTGCTATGAGCTAGCGAGTGCAGGAATAAGAATTTAGAGCAGATGAATGCATAGCTGAGGAACTGGTGTATGGGAGAAGGATTCACATTTTTGGATCATTGGAATCTCTTTTGCGGTAGAAGTCACCTGTACAAGAAGGATGGATTGCACCTAAATTGGAAGGGGACTAATATACTGGCAGGGAGATTCGCTAGAGCTGCTCGGGAGGATTTAAACTAGTAAGATGTGACCCAAGGAGATAGTGAGGAAATAAATCAATCTGAGACTGTTACAGTTGGGAAAAGAAGTGAATCAAATAGGGCAGGCAGGGACAAAGCAGAGAACAAGATAGGACTGATAAATTAAACTGCATTTATTTCAATGCAAGAGGCCTAAGGGGAAAGCAGATGAACTCAGGGCATGGTTAGGAACATGGGACTGGGATATCATAGCAATTACAGAAATGTGGCTCAGGGATGGACAGGACTGGCAGCTTAATATTCCTGGATACAAATGCTACAGGAAGGATAAAAAGGGAAGCAAGAGAGGAGGGGGGAGTGGCATTTTTGATAAGGGATAGCATTACAGCTGTATTGAGGGAGGATATTCCTGGAAATATATCCAGGGAAGTTATTTGGGTGGAACTGAGAAATAAGAAAGGGATGATCACCTTTGTAATTGTATTTTAGTGAGCGGGAAATTGAGAAACAAAGTTGTAAGATCTCAGTTATCTGTAAGAATAGTAGGGTGGTTATGGTAGAGGATTTTAACTTTCCAAACATAGACTGGGATTGCCATAGTGTTAAGGATTTAGATGGAGAGGAATTTGTTAAGCATGTACAAGAAAAATTTCTGATTCAGAATGTGGATGTACCTACTAGAGAAGGTACAAAACTTGACCTACTCTTGGGAAATAAGGCAGGGCAGGTGACTGAGTTGTCAGCGGGGAGCACACAATTCTATTTTTTTTAAATAGTGATGGAAAAGGATAGACCAGATCTAAATGGTGAAGTTCTAAACTGGAGAAAGGCCAATTTTGATGGTATTAGGCAAGAACTTTCAAAAGCTGGTCGGGGACAGATGTTTGCAGGTAAAGGGACGGCTGGAAAATGGGAAGCCTTCAGAAATGAGAAAACGAGAATCCAGAGAAAGTATATTCCTGTTAGGGTGAAAGGAAGGGCTGGTAGGTATAGGTAGAGAAATTGAGGGTTTGGTTAAGAAAAAGGAGGAAGCATATGTCAGATATAGACATGATAGATCGAGCGAATCCTTAGAAGAGTATAAAGGCAGTAAGAGTATACTTAAGAGAGAAATCAGGAGGGCAAAAAGGGGACATGAGATAGCTTTGGCAAACAGAGTATAGAATGTGGGGAAATAGATGGTGACATCTTGAAAAATGTCCATATTACAGAGGAGGATGTGCTGGATGTTTTGAAACGCATAAAAGTGGATAAACTCCGAGGACCTGATCAGGTGTGCCCTGGAACTCTGTGGGAAGCTAGGGAAGTGATTGCTGGGCCTCTTGCTAAGGTATTTGTATCATCGATAATTACATGTGAGGTGCCGGAGACTGGAGGTTGGCTAACATGGTGCTACTGTTTAAGAAGGGTGGTAAGGACAAGCCAGGGAACTATAGACCAGTAAGCCTGACGTCAGTGATGGGCAAGTTGTTGGAGGGAATCCTGAGGGACAGGATTTACACGTATTTGGAAAGGCAGGGTCTGATTAGGGATAGTCAAAATGGCTTTGTGCGTGGGAAATCATGTCTCACAAACTTGATTGAGTTTCTTGTAGTAACAAAGAGGATTGATGAGGACAGAGTGGTACACGTGATCTATATGGACTTCAGTAAGGCATTTGACAAGAATCCTCATGGGAGACTACATAGCAAGGACAGATCTAGCTGGGGCCCATATGCCTGTCTCTTTGTTGGCTACGTAGAGCAGTTCATCTTCCGTAATTACACCGGCACCACTCCCCACCTCTTCCTCCGCTACATTGATGACTGCATTGGCGCCACCTCGTGCTCCCGCGAGGAGGTTGAGCAATTCACCAACTTCACCAACACATCCCACCCTGACCTTAAATTTACCTGGACCATCTCCATCTCCATTAATGACGACCGACTTGACACTGACATATTTTACAAACCCACCGACTCCCACAGCTACCTGGATTACACCTCTTCCCACCCTACCTCTTGCAAAAATGCCATCCCGTATTCCCAATTCCTCCGCCTCCGCCGTATCTGCTCCCAGGAGGAGCGGTTCCACCACAGAACACACCAGATGGCCACCTTCTTTAGAGACCGCAATTTCCCTTCCCACGTGGTCAAAGATGCCCTCCAACGCATCTCATCCACATCCCGCACCTCCGCCCCCAGACCCAACCCCTCCAACCGCAACAAGGACAGAACGCCCCTGGTGCCCACCTTCCACCCTACCAACCTTCGCATAAACCAAATCATCCGCCGACATTCCCGCCACCTCCAAACAGACCCCACCACCAGGGATATATTCCCCTCCCCACCCCTCTCCGCCTTCCGCAAAGACCGTCCCCTCCGTGACTACCTGGTCAGGTCCACGCCCCCCTACGACCCACCCCCCCATCCTGCCACCTTCCCCTGCCACCGCAGGAACTGTAAAACCTGTGCCCACACCTCCTCCCTCACCTCCTTCCAAGGCCCTAAAGGAGCCTTCCACATCCATCAAAGTTTTACTTGCACATCCACTAATATCATTTACTGTATCCGTTGCTCCCGATGTGGTCTCCTCTACATTGGGGAGACTGGGCGCCTCCTAGCAGAGCGCTTTAGGGAACATCTCTGGGACACCCGCACCAATCAACCACACCGCCCTGTGGCCCAACATTTCAACTCCCCCTCCCACTCTGCCGAGGACATGGAGGTCCTGGGCCTCCTTCACCGCCGCTCCCTCACCACCAGACGCCTGGAGGAAGAGCGCCTCATCTTCCGCCTCGGAACACTTCAACCCCAGGGCATCAATGTGGACTTCAACAGTTTCCTCATTTCCCCTTCCCCCACCTCACCCTAATTCCAAACTTCTAGCTCAGCACTGTCCCCATGATTTGTCTGGACTTGTCCTACCTGCCTATCTCCTTTTCCATCTATCCACTACACCCTCTCCTCCCTGACCTATCACCTTCATCCCCTCCCCCACTCGCCCATTGTACTCTATGCTACTTTCTCCCCACCCCCATCCTCCTCTAGCTTATCTCTCCACGCTTCAGGCTCACTGCCTTTATTCCTGATGAAGGGCTTTTGCCCGAAACGTCAATTTCGCTGCTATCTGGCAGGCATGGACACGTTGGACCGAAGAATCTGTTTCCGTGCTTTACATCTCTGTGACTCTCTGTCCATCTTCTAAAATATGAGTTCCCTAGTTTGAGCTGTTAATTTGATCCAATCAGGCATTCCTGTGTGACAGATGTGGAGTCTCAGGAGTTCTATTCACTCCAGGAGCCAGCTCTGAGTTAGCTGGGTCATTACCATGTACTATGAATCCGTAAATAAAAGGTGACATGGTGATGAGATACTGGTCTTTGTGGAGTTATTTTGGGGAGAAAAGCATTTGAAAGGTGTCAGTTGAAAGGGAATGGGTGCTGAAAGTTTAACTCTAGTTTCCAAAAATTATAACATGGCAATGTATGTGTTTAATATGTCATCATTTCTACAACTTTTATAGCAATTCTCAACTTCTAGTCTACCAATTAAGCATTTGAATCTCTTATGAATGCAAAACTCAACTAACTGTCTATTGAGTTATTTAAACAACAGGAAGTTTAGAAAAAGTCATGTCAGAATAATAAATGACTTTAGATCAATGTGGGAGTGTACTGATCTATACTGATTGAAGAAAAACATTATTTACACAACCAGCTCATTATTAATGATTGAAATTTTATTCCAGAGTCCGGTGATACCTGGTAATGGACACATTGAAGCACAATTTGAGAAATCTGGTGTGAAGCCCACAGAAACGTCATTAAGTGCTGTAATTTACACAAGTGATAAGGTGACTGTTTTAGTGCAAAATATCAAATGAAAGTAAGAGTTTTAATCATAAAGATATTATAATGATTGACCAGTTTTATAGGTCAGAAGGAAGCTATTAGGCCAGTTACATCTGATACAGCTCTCTGAAAGAGATATATACTTAGTCCCATTCCTCTATTCATCCACTTGTCTATCATAATATTTGATGGAATGTATTTATAATACAATGTTTGTGGTCGACTCTCCTATGTCCTAATAAAATTAAAATTGTATAGCTCCTCAGAATGATAGGCAGTCTACCTCCAAAGCTACAAAGGCATCATCTAACCTGCACAGGTTAGGCCTTTGGTATCTAGGTATTTGATCAGGTTTCATCACCGATTTTTTTGAAAGAGTCTTGAAAGGGCCTGAATCCAAGATCAGGGTACCATATTACCAATAAGTTGGGAAATCTCGCCCAAAAACTGGCCATAATGACATACCTATATCTGATGGGAAGTGTCAGGATTCTATCTTAGTAAATTAGGGTGAGTGATTAGTGGTTCAAGATTGTAGACTTCAAAAGTAATGCTGGTAGGTCAGACTGCTTTTGAAAGAGTGAGGAAATTGTGATCACAGCCAGGATAAAGTTTGGGATATTTGGGAGTGTAAGGCCAAGTTCGCAATTGTTTGGGGCAAATTGAGAACACATGTTGCGATGATAAGTTGGGTTCAGAAAGGACCTTGTAGTTTTGGAATTGGCAGCACTAACAATAATGTTAGTAGTTAAAGTCATGAACACAGACCAGTCCGTCTCCCAAACCAAACTTCCATCCATTAACTCCATCTACACTTCTCACTGCCTTGGAAAGGGAACCAATGTCATCCATCAGGTAGAAGATACAAAAGCTTAAACACACAAAGAACATAGAATAGTACAGTGCAGCACAGGCCCTTCAGCCCTCTATGTTGTGCTGGCCTTTTATCCTACTCTAAGATCAGACAAAACTACATACCCTTCATTGTACTATCTTCCATGTGCCTATTGAAGAGTCGCTTAAATGTCTCTAATATATCTGACTCTACTACCACTGCTGGCAGTGCATTCCACACAGCCACCACTCCCTGAGTAAAGAACCTATCTCTGTCATCTCCCCTAAACCTTCCTCCTATTAGCTTAAAATTATGCCCCCTCATGATAGACATTTCTGCCATGGGATAAAAGTCTCTGTCTATCCACTCTATCTATGCCTCTCAACATCTTGTAAATCTCTGTCAAGTCACCTCTCATTCTTCTTCACTTCAGTGAGAAAAGTCCTGGCTCACTCAATCTTTCTTCATAAGACATGCTCCCCAGTCTAGGCAGCATCCTGGTAAATCTCTGATGCACCCTCTAGAAAGCTTTCACTACTTTCCTATAATGAGGCGACCAGAACTCTGTACAGCTGCAGCATGACCTTGTGGTTCTTAAACTCAATCCCCCTGTTAATAAATGCCAACACACTATGTGTCTTCTTAACAACCCATTCAACCTGGGTGGCAACTTTGTGGGATCTATGGACTTGGACCCCAAGATTTCACTGTTCTTCCACACTGCCAAGGATCTTGCCTTTAACCCTGTATCTGCATTCAAATTCAATCTTCCAAAGTGAACAACTTCGCACATTTCCAGGTTGAACTTCATCTGCCACGTATCAGCACAGTTCCGTGTCCTGTTGATGTCTCATTGCAACCTACAACAGCCCTCCACACTATCCACAACTCCACCAACATTGGTGTTAGCAGCAAAATTACTAACCTACCCTTCCACTTCCTTATCCAAGTCATTTATAAAAATCGCAAAGAGCAGAGGTCCCAGAACCAATCCCTGTGGAACATTACTGGTCACCAAGCTTCAGGCTGAATCAACAGTTCAATAACAGCTTCTTTCCCGCTGTTATTAGACTTTTGAATGAACCTCTCAAATTTCAAATCTAATGTTGATCTTGCTTTTTGTTCAGCAGTAGGCCATTCACCCCATCAAGTCTGCTCCACTATTCAATGAGATCATAGCTGATCTGATCATTCTCAACTCAATTTTCTTGCCTGAATCCCACAATCTTTGATTCTCTTACTGATTAAAAATCGGTCCATCACAGCCTTGAATATACTTAGTGACTGTGCTGCGACAGCCCTCTGGTAAATAAAATTCCATAGATAGACTGCCCTCTTGAGAGAAAAATATACTTCCCATCTATGACTTAAATGGACAACCCCTTAAAATGAGATTATGCCATTTGATCCTGGACTATCCTGCAACATCTCAGTATCTACTCTGACAAGACTCCTAAGAATCTTATATTTCAACAGGGTAACCTCATTTTTTTAAACTGTATTATGTATCAACCCAACTACTCAAGCCCTCCTCATAAGAAAGTCCCTCCATAACTGGTTTCAGCTTCGAGAACCTTCTCTGGACCGCCTCCAATGCCAGTATTTTTTTTCTTAGATGAGGGACCCAAATTATTTACAGTATTTCAGCTGTGGTCTGAGTAGTGTCTTACGTAGTATTTGCAAGATCTCCCTACTTTAATACTTCATTTTGTGCAGTGTTTCATGTTTGCAGCAGGGACCAGAGGTAAGTAAAAGCCTCATCTGAATATGCAAATAGGCTTAACACCTGTTCTGAATATAAATGAAGAATGCAACTCATTAGTTCTTAAACTAGATGAGTCTCTGCATATTTCGTATCATATGTAGGCACAATATTCCAACCAGTCCTCAAGCAAAGTTCCTCTTCTTATTACATTTCTAGATGATATACCCAGGTGAAGAGGGGTGAACTACCTCCATTCTTTATTCGCCAACCCTTCTGGGTTGGTCACAATAAGATAAATTAGAAAGGATTCATTTGTAGATACCATTCTCCCAGAGCAAATGAATTTGACTAGGCCTCTTGAGTCAATGAAGGAGTGATTTTACTAGTAACTAAATACAAGAAGATATAATTGTACAATGCGGATTAGAAATGAGAAGTGAATCTAAAAAAATTAAAAGATACACAAATCACTCATGAAGAGCAGGTACTGGTATGTTGATAATTGAGCAATTGATTTAGAGATTCTTTACTTTGCAAATGAGCTGCAATTCTTTTGTCCTTTTTCATTTGAACTGGCTTGTTGGCTCTCAGCACAGAAAACAAGAGCTGCCTTTTGTCCTACATTTTGAACATACTTCTATCATTCAGAGTGTGAGAATCATTTACCCATAACTCAGGAGTGTCTAGTGACTGGTTCTTCCTTTGTGACTTTCACAGCACACTAATACTCAAACCCAAGCTAGTACCTCAGTCTGCTCGCTGTTATGGACGAAGTCAGACCCCCTCAAAATATTATAAGAAGGCAGCCCAGACCCTAAATTTTATAGTTGTCTAAGCTCGTGTAAGGTGAACATTCCAGGAGTGATGCAGCTGGCCTAACCACTCAGTTTTAAACAAAATAGAATTTATTTACAGACAAACAAAAGAGAACAGAATATAGATTAATGTAACTTACCTGAAAATTCAATTGACACAAAAATGCAACTCAATGATGCTGTTCCAAATACCTGCAACATCTCATGAACACCCCCTTGGCAAAAAAGGTAAAATCAAACACAGGTACTTACAGGAGAGATGTAAAAGAGAGAGAGAGGATCAGCATGGAACTGTACCTTTGGGTCCCCTGCAGCTTCTCTGGGTTCCCAGCTAAAATTTGACTGGCAGCTGTGAACAACACAGCTTGCTAAAACCAAACCCTGGACTGGGACAACTGGTCACTCCCCTTTAATCTTAAGTGTTTTTTAAAACACTTCTACAAACTTTTTTGAATATTTCCAGACATATGAGAACCTCTGCCTTAACAGCCCTTCTGAAAACAAAAGCAAGGACAGAATAACCTTAAAGCATTATCAACCTTGCATACATGAGCTGAAAAATGGCAGATGGAATTCAATCTGGATAATTGCAAGGTATTGCATTTTGGTACAATGAGCAGGGACAGGACTTCTATAATTAATGGTAGAGCCTTGATTAGTGTTGTAGAACAGAGGGACCTAGGAGTTCAGGTACACATTTTTTGAAGTTCGTGTCATATATAGACTGGATGGTGAAAAAGGCATTTTGCACGCTTGCTTTCATTGTTCAGTCCTTTGAATAAAGGTGTTGGGAAGTCATGTGGAGATTGTATAGGACATGGGTAATGCCTCTTCAGGAATACTGTTTCCAGTTCTTGTTGCCGAGTTATTGAAAGTATGTTATTAAGTTAGAGATGGTTCAGAAGAGGTATATCAGGATTTTACTGGGTATGGAAGATTTGAGTTATAAAGAAGGCTGGATAGTCTAAGACTTTTTTTCCTGGAGTGTAAGAAGAGAGTTGACCTTATGGAGGTTTGTAAAATCATGTTTGTAGTGTATTTCTCCCTTGTAGCTTCCTTGACCCATTCAGGTATGACAGTTCAGGGTTCCTTGCAAGACAGGCACTGACATGACATCCACAGTTATCTTTTGGCTGTATCTCCACTTTTTAAATAAAACTATGTTATAATTAATTTTTTTAATGTCCATGGGTGATCTGAGGCAAAGTTACAGTAATCATGGGGGATTTCAATATGCAAGTGGACTAGGAAAATCTGGTTGGTAGTGGTTCACAAGAAAAAGAATTTATGGAATGTCTTTGGAGCAGCTTGTGGTAGAACAGGCCCTTCAGCCCTTGGTGTTGTGCCGGCCTTTTATCAAAATCTAAGATCAGACTAACCTACACACTCTTCATTGTACTATCTTCCATGCGCCTATCTAAGAGTTGCTTAAATGTCCCTAATGTATCTAACTCTACTACCTCTGCTGATATTCCATGCTCCCACCTCTCTCTGTGTAAAGAATCTACCTCTGATATCACCCCTAAACCTTCCTCCAATTACCTTAAAATGATGCCTCCTCATCATAGAAGTTTCTACCATGGGAGTGGAAAAGGCAATACTGTATTTAGTGTTGCGCAATGAGGCAGACATGATAAGGGAACTTCAGTTGAAGGAACCCTTAGGAAGCAGTGATCAGAACATGATTGAATTTACTCTGCAATTTGAGAGAGGGAAGATAGAATCAGAGTTAATGGTATTTCAACTGAATAAAGGCAACTGCAGAGGCATGAGGGAGATGCTAGGTAGAATTGATTGGGAGAGGAGCCCAGCAGGAAAGACAGTATAACAACAATGGCAAGACTTTCTGGAAGTAATTCAGGAGGCACAGCAGAGATTCATCCCGAGGAAAAAGAAGAACGGTACAGGGAGGATAAGGCAACCATGGCTGACGAGGGAAATCAAGGATAGCATAAAAGCCAAAGAGAAAGTATGTAAAGTAGCAAAGAATGGTGGAAAACCAGTGGGCAACAAAAAAAAAGGAGGAAGAAGGTTAAGTATGAGGGTAAGCTAGCCAGTACTACAAAGGAAGACTGTAAGCATTTCTTTAGATGAATGAAGGGTGAAAGAGAGGCAAAAGTGGACATTGGGCTGCTGAAAAATGATGCTAGAGGAATAGTAGTGGGGAACAAGGAAATGGCTGAGGAACTGAATAATTACTTCAGTTCAGTCTTCATAATGGAAGACATGAGTAATATCCCAAATATTCAAGAGAGTGAGGGGGAAAAGCTGAATATGGTGGCCATCACCAAGGAGAAGTTGCTAGAAAAACTGAATGGCCTGAAGGTGGATAAATAACCTGGACCAGATGGATTACACCCCAGAGTTCTAAAGGAGGTAACTGAAGACATAGTGGAGGCGATAGTGGTAATCCTTCAGGAATCATTGAAATCATGGAGGGTCTAAGAGGACTGGAAAATTGCTAACGTAACACCCCGTTTAAAAAATGAGTAAGGCAGAAGACGGAAAATTACAGACCAATTAACCGAACATCAGTCGTGGATAAGGTCCTGGAATCCATTGTAAAGGATGAGATTTCTGAATACTTGGAAGTGTATGGTAAAATAGGGCATGGTTTCATCAAGGGTAGGCCATGCCTGACAAATCTGCTAGAATTCTTTGAGGAAGTAACAAGCTGATTAGACCAAGGAGAACCAATGGATGTTAGCTACCTGAATTTCAAGAAGGCCTTTGACAAGGTACCACACAGGAGGCTGCTGAGTAAGATAAGGGCCCATGGTGTTAGAGGCAAGTAGCTAGCATGGATAGAAGTTTGGCTGTCTGGCAGAAAGCGGAGAGTGGGGATAAAAGGGTCCTTCTCAGGTTTGCAGCTGACGACAAATGGTGTTCCACAACACTCAGTGGAACCACAAAGACCACATCTTTTCACTTTATACATTAACGATCTAGATGAAGGAATTGAGGGCTTTCTGGCAAGGTTTGCAGATGATACAAAGATAGGTGGAGGGACAGGTAGCATCGAGGAGGCAGAAAGATTTGGACAGGTTAGGAGAGTGGGCAAAGAAGTGGCAGATGGATTACAACATGGGAAAGTGTCAGATCATGCACCTCAGTTAGAAGAATAGAGGGAACAACTACTTTCTAAATGGGGAGAAAATTCAGAAGTCTGAAGTGCAAAGAGACTTCAGAGTTCTATTCCAGGATTCTCCCAAGATAAACTTGCAGTTTGAGCCAGTAGTTAGGAAGGCAAATGCAATGATGGCATTTATTTTGAGAAGACTTCAATATAAAAACAGGGATGTACTTCTGAGGCTCTATAAGGCTCTGGCTAGTCCACATTTGGAATATTATGCACAGTTTTGGTCCCTATATCTCAGGAAGGATATAACTGGCACTGCTGCATGTTCAGAGGAGATTCACGAGAATGGTCCCAGGAATGAACAGCTTAAAATATGAGGAACATTTGAGGACTCTGGGTCTATATTTGATGGAGTTTAAAAGGATGAGGGGGCGATCTAACCAAAATTTATAGAATATTGAATGCCCGGAACAGAGTTGGGAAGACAGTTCCATTGGTAGGAGTGACTCAGATCCGAAAGCACAGCCTTAGAGTAAAGGGAAGACCTTTTAGAATGGAGGTAAGAAGAAACTTATCAGCCATGATTGAATGGCGGAGCAGACCTGATGGGCTGAATGGCCTAATTTCTGCTTGTATGTCCTGTGATCTTATGGTTCCATGGTCAAGACAGTGAGTCTCCTTTTCAACCCTTGTGTTATCTGCACAGTACCTACAAAAGAGACTTTTCATATGTCCTACTTTCACATCTTCTTCTTCATTTTTTTTGGTGAAAAACAAGGTTGATACATATGCAGCTGCATTTAGCCAGAAGTGCCTAATGCCTCATTCATCGCTGCCTCCTCATGAGGTCCCCAAGATAGATACCTATGTTCCACCAATGTTATTCTCTCCACATTAGATAAAGGATTGTTGAAGACACTGCATATAGCAGATACTATGAGTCCTAACCAAATCTTAGCAGTGTTTCTGAAGACTTGTCCTGCACAATTAGATATCTCTGGAGACACATGCTGATTCCATGCACCGAGAATACTGATACTTGCCCAACCAAATGGAAAATTGTGCAGTCCACAAAAAAAGGTCAAATCCAACAAGACCAATACCTCCCAAAAAGCAAAAGAAATCAGTAAAACTAATGAATGAAACATATTGGTCCAACCTATATTGCATTTTTCAAAATGAAGGTCCAGTAAATCCACTGTATTGATTGCCAAGTATGGGGTTGAGAATGCTTTTCCGTCTGGGCTAGCAAAATTGAAGTAAATGGAAATCAGGGGAGCAACTCACTACTAGTTGGAGTAATAAACACTACAAAGATAGATGATTCTGTTTATTGGAAACCCATCCTCTCAGTTCCAGGACATGATTATAGGAGTTTCTCAGCCGCTCCAGCTCTTCTTCGTACAGTCAAAAGTGGGAATGATCGCTAATTGTTAGCGTTCAGTGCCATCATTCTGAAGCAACCTGTGTCCATATAAAGAAAATTCCCAAACAACACTTAGATTTGTTCTGAAAAATGCTAAACTACATTCCCACCAGACAAGTGCCTGTCTCTGCCAAAAGTGAAATTTTGTGTTTTATCTGATCTCCTTCCTAAACTACCCACAACTGATAGAGGACTAAAACTATTGCCAAATTATGGATTTATAAAAAGGAATTCTGATGGTAAGAAGTGGACTGCAGAGAGGGCAGTCCTTTGAATGATGTTCTTTTATAAAAGGTGTCTTGAATCTGCTTAGAATCTCCATGTAGCTCATACCTTTATTCAATTACGGTATTGTTTCACAGATAAAAATTACCTTCCTGAAATGGGGCATGATATACGTGAATAATCAGATCCAGAGTCTACCATTCCTGAAAGGTAAATGATCACCAATTCAGTATTGTTAACCTAGCAAAGTGTCCTTCAATACCTCCACAAGTAACCAAGTACTGATCTGAAATGAGAGATGGTAAAGGGAGCTGACTAAAAGCAATGTTACAGAGTGTTTAAAGAGACTTTTGTTTGGGGAAGGCATTCCAGGACCTCTGAGTTTAAATAAGGAGTTGCAGAGCCATGGAACCAGATTTCATCAAGGAGGTGGGTATCAGGAGTCAAAATTTTCCAGATCCATAATCCATGGGGGAAGCTTACTCTATTCTTGTGCCAGGGAGGGAGCATGGGCTGGAGATGGACTGCTACCTCCTGAAGCACACCTGAGGCAGAAATGGATGTGAGCAGATGGTTAGGATGATAGGTTAAGTTACAGTCCCATTATATTCATGAATATTACTCTCTACCACACACACCCATCCCGTCCCATGTGCCTCATATTTCCCATACTCTCTTCGTGTACACATGTCCCCTTTTCTCTCCATGCCCACTTATTCAGTATGTATTTAGTACATTTAATGAGCTGTATAATAATACTGGCAAGTCTTTGAAATTATCTTGACAATAAAAGCAGCCACTTAAAAGTCCTTCAAATCTATCTCCATTTGAATTGACTAAATCTGTGCTCTCAGATCCAACCCCAACATTGTTTAGCATTTAAAAGTCCTTTTAAACAGTGTTGTTCCTCTTACGTTCACATAAAACTGTCAGTCATGGAAATCCCATTGAAGAAATTTTTAATTCAATTTACATCTCTCAGTTTTGTCCAGTTTAACACATTATTACGAAAGGTTCTTCAAAGAATAATCAGGAAAGCTGTCAATCAAAATTTTCATTTTCACCTCAGTTAAGGAGACCCTTGCTGGACTTCTTGCATGTCCACCAACTATTCAGAGTGAGTTCATTATTAATTTTTGGTGAACGTGCAAGAATGACTAATGGACACAGTGTCTGCAAAAAAAAACCCAAATGTCTGGATGTCAAACTGCTACTGTTGGTACAATTGCCATTTCTACCTTGTCACCACCCCTCAGAATCTTATGTTTCAATCAACTCACTTATTAACTTTCTAATCTCCAGCAAATACAATCCTAGCCTGTTCAATCTTCCTTTATAAACAACACACCCATTTCAGGTAAGCCTTTTTCTGAACTGTTTTCAGTGTATTTGCATCCTTCCTTAAATAAGGTGACCAGAGCAGTATGGAGCATTCTTGATGTGGTTATAACACATTAGTCCTTATGGCACTCTTCTAGTCACAGCCTGCCAACTTGAAAATGCCCCACTTATCATTATTCCTCATCAGTTAAATTAATTTTCTGTCAATGTTATGAGTCATTTTCTTGTATACTAATGTTGAGTGCGGTACCTTAGTGCTTGCTTTATGGAAATCAAATATCTTTTGGTTATCTTTTATCTATCTTACTAGCTATGTCCTTAAAGACTCTAATAGATTTATCAAATAAGATTTGCCTTTTGTAATACCTTAATCATGTATGATTTTCTAAATGCATCGTTCCAACTTCCTTAAAACCAGATTTCAGTATTGCCCCAATAATTGATATGAGGTTAACCAATCTACAATTTCCTCTTTTCTCTCCCAGTTCTTGAATATTGGTGTTACATTTGCTAGTTCTAATCTACTTGCACTATTTTAAAATCTAGGGTATTTTGGAAAATCATAACCAACACATTCACTATCTTTGAAGCTATCTCGGTTAAAACCCTATGCTGCTGAAACTTCGACCTCAACCTTTTGTGATTAAGCATTGGGGACTTCCTGCCCTGGCTGTAGAGGAAGGGTATTTTTTTTTTACTAAAGCCAGTCAAATCTTCCATAACTGGTGGTCGATATCATAGGGATTTAAATAAGATCACTTCATACTTCTTTGAGGAGGTAACAAGCATGTTAGATAATAGTTAAGTCATGGGTATAATAAATTTTGATTCCCAGAAAGCATTTGAAGAAGTGCCGTATGTTAGCCAACATAATCAGATAAGATCCCATGGTGTTGGAGATAGACAATTAGCATGGATTCACTATTAGCTAAATAATAGAAGAGAGAGTGTTGGGATAAAAGAGCATTTTCAGAGGGGCAAACTGTAGCTAGTGGAGTGCCACAGGGATCAGTGCTGGGGCCATAAGTATTTATCACGTTTATTTATGACTTGAATGAGGGAAGGTAATGCAGCAGAGACACGTTTGTGGATGACTCA
Source organism: Chiloscyllium plagiosum (assembly GCF_004010195.1). Lineage (NCBI taxonomy): Eukaryota > Metazoa > Chordata > Chondrichthyes > Orectolobiformes > Hemiscylliidae > Chiloscyllium > Chiloscyllium plagiosum. The sequence continues at coordinate 66,830,504 of NC_057725.1, forward strand.
AATATAAGTGGGAAGGCGAGTCATAGAGATGTACAGCACAGAAACAGATCCTTCGGTCCAAATGATCATGCCGACCAGATATCCCAACCCAATCTCGTCCCACTTGCCAGTATCCGGCCATAATTCTCCAAACTCTTCCTATTCATATACCCGTCCAAGTGCCTTTTAAATACTGCAATTGTACCAGCCTCCACCATTTCTTCTGGCAGCCCATTCCACGCAAGCACCACCCTCCATGTGAAAAGGTTGCCCCTTAGTTCTCTTTTATATCTTTCCCTTCTCACCCTAAACCTATGACCTCTAGTTCTGGACTCCCCCACCCCAGTGAAAAGACCTTGTCTATATACCCTATCCATGCTCCACATATTTTTATAAACCTCTATAAGTCACCCCTCAGCCTCCAATGGTCCAGGGAAAAGAGCCCTAGCCTATTCAATCTCTCCCGATAGCTCAAATCCTCCAGCCCTGGCAACATCCTTGTAAATCTTTTCTGAACCTTTTCAAGTTTCACAACATCCTTCCAACAGGAAGGAGACCAGAATTGCATGCAATATTCCAAAAGTGGCCTAACCAATGTCCTGTACAGCCCCAACATGACCTCCCAACTCCTGTACTCATACTCTGACCAATAAAGGAAAGCGTACCAAACACTTTTTTCACTCTCCTATCTACCTGCAACTCCACTTTCAAAAATCTATGAACCTGCACTCCAAGATCTCTTTGTTCAGCAACATTCCCTCGGACCTTACCATTAAGTATATAAATTCTGCTAAGATTTGCTTTCCCAAAATACAGCACCTTGAATTTATCTAAATTAAATTCTATCTGCCACTCCTCACCCCATTGGCTCATCTGATCAAGGTCCCATTGTAATCCGAGGTAACCTTCTTGGCTGTCCACGAGACCTCCAATTTTACTAACTATACCTCTTAAGCTCACATCCAAATCATTAATATAAATGATGAAAAGTAGTGGACCCAGCACTGATCCTTGTGGCACTCCACTGGTCACAGGCCTCCAATCTGAAAAACAACCCTCTACCACCACCCTCTTTGAGCCAGTTCTGTATCCAAATGGCTACTTCTCCCTTTAATCCATGAGATTTGATCTTGCTAACTAGTCTCCCATGTTGAATGCCTTACTGAAGTCCATATAGATCACATCTACTGCTCTACCCTCATCAATCTTCTTTGTTACTACTTCAAAAAACTCAGTCAAGTTTGTGAGATGTGATTTCCCACGCACAAAGCTATGTTGACGATCCTTAATCAGACCTTGCCTTTAAATACATCGAGAAAGTGAGGACTGCAGATGCTGGAGATCAGAGCCGAAAATGTGTTGCTGGAAAAGCGCAGCAGGTCAGGCAGCACCCAAGGAACAGGAGAATCGACGTTTCAGGCATAAGCCCTTCTTCAGGAATGAGGAAAGTGTGTCCAGCAGGCTAAGATAAAAGGTAGGGAGGAGGGACTTGGGGGAGGGGCTTTGGAAATGCGATAGGTGGAGGGAGGTCAAGGTGAGGGTGATAGGCCGGAGTGTGGTGGGGGCGGAGAGGTCAGGAAGATGATTGCAGGTTAGGAAGGTGAACTCGAACCCAGCACCGCCTCCCTAACCTGCAATCACCTTCCTGACCTCTCCGCCCCCACCCCA
>NC_057725.1:66832596-66833537 GCF_004010195.1 Chiloscyllium plagiosum
TGGCGGTTGGAGGGACGGGGCTCAAGGGTGGAGGAGCGGGAAGTGGAAGAGATGTGGTGGAGGGCATCGTCGACCACGTCTGGGGGGAAATTGCGGTCCTTGAAGAAGGAGGCCATCTGGGTTGTACGGATTTGGAACTGGTCCTCCTGGGAGCAGATGCGGCGGAGATGAAGGAATTGGGAAGATGGGGTGGCGTTTTTACAGGGGGCAGGATGGGAGGAGGTGTAGGCCAGGTAGCTGTGGGAGTCGGTCGGTTCATAGTAAATGTCCATGTTGATTCGGTCGCCCGAGATAGAAATGGAAAGGTCTAGGATGGGGAGGGAGGAGTCTGAGACGGTCCAGGTGAACTTGAGGGCGTGATGGAAGGTGTTGGTAAAGTGGATGAACTGTTCAACCTCTCGTGGGAGCACGAGGCAGCGCCAATACAGTCATCGATGTAGCGGAAGAAAAGGTGGGGGGTGGTGCCAGTGTAGCTGTGGAAGATGGACTGTTCCACTTATCCTACGAAGAGGCAGGCATAGCTGGGGCCCATGCGGGTGCCTATGGCTACTCCTTTGGTTTAGAGGAAGTGGGAGGATTGGAAAGAGAAGTTGTTCAGGGTGAGGACCAGTTCAGTCAATCGAAGGAGGGTGTCAGTGGAAGGGTACTGGTTGGTACGGCGGGAAAGGAGGAAGCGGAGGGCTTTGAGTGCTTCGTGATGGGGGATGGAGGTGTACAGGGACTGGATGTCCATGGTGAAGATAAGGCATTGGGGACCAGGGAAGCGAAAATCATGGAGGAGGTGGAGGGCGTGAGTGGTGTCCTGAACGTAGGTGGGGAGTTCTTGGACTAACGGGGACAGGACCGTGTCGAGGTATGCAGAGATGGGATCGGTGGGGCAGGAGCAGGCGGAAACAATGGGTCGGCTGGGGCAGTCAGGTTTGTGGATTTTGGGCAGGAGG
>NC_057725.1:66833886-66835591 GCF_004010195.1 Chiloscyllium plagiosum
GGCCAGCACGGGGTGTCCAGGTGGATGGGGTGTGTTGGAGGCGGGAGAAGGGGTCATCAGAGGGTGGGCGAGAGTCTTGGTTGGAGAAGTAGGCGCGGAGGCGAAGGCGGTGGAAGAATTGTTCGATGTCACGCCGCATGTTGAACTCGTTGATCCGAGAGCATAGGAGAATGAAGGTGAGGCCTCTGCTGAGGACTGATCTTTCATCCTCAGAGAGGCGTAGTTCTGGAGGGATAGTGAAAACACGGCAGGGCTGGGAGCTAGGACCTGGGACCTGGTGTGGGGCTGGAGCTGGGAGTGGGGGCGGGGTTGGGCGTGGTGACGGAGATCGGCGTGGGGATGGGGTTAGACGTGATGGAGATCGACATGGGGGCGGGGTTAGACGTGGTGACAAAGATCGGCGTGGGGGTGGAGTTAAGCATGGTGACGGAGATCGGCGTGGGGGCGGAGACACATGCGGCGTTGTGGTCGTGCAGGTTAGTGATGTCACTAGGGGCAGAAGTGGCTGCGGCGACAGCAACCCCGGGGGCAGAAGTGGCTGTGGCGACAGTGTAATTCCCGATAGCCGCGGAGGCCACGAATCTGTCGGCAATGGTTTTCCTGGCGAACATGGAGGCGGTTGTCTGGGCGGCGATCGCGGAGGCTGCGAGGTCGGTGGGGGCTGAAGTGATGTCATGGTCCGCGGCGGCGGTTGTTGCCGCGGGCGCTGTAGCAGACGCGTGGTTAATGGCGCATGACTGATTTCGGAGGCCGATGGAAGATTCTGGAACAGTTGAGGAACCCAGAGTGTGAGGGTAAGTACATGAAAGTTTTTGGTACTTACTGTCTTTAATTTCCGATATGGCTAGGAAGAACTGTTTATTTAGTGTATGGATTCTTCTGTGGATGAAGAACAGTAGAGGTCCTTTGCAGGTCTGTGAGAGTGTTGTCCTGAGCTGGGGTAGGTCTAATTGCAGGGAATGTAGGTTGCGGCGCATGGCTGCAAGTGTGGAGCAGAGGATCCGGAGGGAGGTCTGTTGCTGGAAGCTTCGGATTTGTTGTAGATACTGGTTGTCCTGGTTGGGTCCAAATTTTGTTGGTCGGAACGTAGTCCGGAGTCCGTGCGGGATCAGTTGGTTCCGTAGGCAGGTGCTGAGGAAGGAGATGTGGCTGTGGTAGCGAGTCTGTTTGAGAACGTGGCTGAAGAGCTTCTGTGCAGAGGAGTTGACCTGGGGTGTGCAGTGAGAGAGGGACTCACTGAAATCCTTGTAGAGGAAGGAAGAGAGCTTCTTCAAGGAAGGCATCCTTGTAAGAGGATTCGAAGTAGGTTAAAATCTTCGAGGAGAATACTTACTGTCTTTAATTTCCGATATGGTACTTACTGTCTCACCCTCTCAGCCTCGGAACGTGCAGCCCTCCACTCCCTCCGTTCCAACCTCAGACCGGCAGACAAGAGAGGCACGGTAGTAGTTTGGCGCACCGACCTTTACACCGCTGAGGCTAAACGCCAGCTCGCAGACACCTCCTCCTACTGCCCCCTTGACCATGACCCCACCTCCCACCACCAAACCATCATCTCCCAGACCATCCATAACCTCATCACCTCAGGGGATCTCCCATCCACCGCCTCCAACCTCATAGTCCCACAACCCCGCACCGCCCGTTTCTACCTCCTGCCCAAAATCCACAAACCTGACTGCCCCGGCCGACCCATTGTCCCAGCCTG
>NC_057725.1:66836408-66854733 GCF_004010195.1 Chiloscyllium plagiosum
AGGGCGGAGGATCGGGAAGTGGAAGAGATGCGGTGGAGGGCATCGTCGACCACGTCGGGGGGGAAATTGCGGTCCTTCCCCTGCAACCGCAGGAGGTGCCAGACTTGCGCCCACACCTCCCCCCTCACCTCCCTCCAAGGCCCCAAAGGAAACTTCCATATCCGCCACAGATTCACCTGCACCTCCACACACATCATCTATTGCATCCGCTGCACCCGCTGTGGCCTCCTCTATATTGGGGAGACAGGCTGCCTACTTGCGGAACATTTCAGAGAACACCTCTGGGACACCCGGACCAACCAACCCAACCACCCTGTGGCTCAACACTTCAACTCCCCCTCCCACTCCACCAAAGACATGCAGGTCCTTGGACTCCTCCTTCGCCAGACCATAGCAACACGACGGAAGAGGTTGGAGGAAGAGCGCCTCATCTTCCGCCTAGGAACCCTCCAACCACAAGGGATGAACTCAGATTTCTCCAGTTTCCTCCTTTCCCATCCCCCCACCTTGTCTCAGTCAAATCCCTCAAACTCAGCACCGCCTTCCTAACCTGCAATCTTCCTCCTGACCTCTCCGCCCCCATCCCACTCCAGCCTATCACCCTCACCTTGATCTCTTTCCACCTATCGCATTTCCAACGCCCCTCCCCCAAGTCCCTCCTCCCTACCTTTTATCTTAGCCTGCTGGATACACTTTCCTCATTCCTGAAGAAGGGCTTATGCCTGAAACGTCGATTTTCCAAATACGTGTACATCTTGTCCTTCAGGATTCCCCCCAACAACTTGCCCACCACCGACGTCAGGCTCACTGATTGAGAGTGCCCTGACTTGTCTTTCTCAACTTTCTTAAACAATGGTACCACGTTAGCCAACTTCCAGTCTGCCGGCACCTGACCTTTGGCTATCGATGATACAAATATCTCAGCAAGAGGCCCAGCAGTCACTTCCCTAGCTTCCCACAGAATACTGGGGTACACCTGATCAGGTCCTGGGATTTATTCACTTTTATGCATTTCAAGACATCCAACACATCCTTCTGTGTAATATGGACGTTTTTTAAAGTGTCACCATCTATTTCCCGACACTCTATATCTTCCATCCTTTTCCACAGTAAACACTGATGCAAAAACTCATTTAATACCTTCCCCATCTCCAGTGGCTCCACACACAAAGATTCTGCAGTGGAATGGGATGTCTATGCAGGTTAAACCAGTGGGCTAAAACCTCACAAAGTGGAATACACTGTGGGAAAATGTAAGGTTGTGTACTTTGGTAGGAGAGCTGAATGTTATTGAAATGGAGAAAGACTGCAGAAAACTACAATATAGAGGGATTTGGAGTCCTTGTATATAAATCACAAAAATTTGGTGACCAACTTCAGAGATAAAAGGGAAGGGAAATGGAATGTTGACATTTATGTCAAGGGAAATGGATATAAAAATAGGTGGGTCTTGTTAAAACTATACAAGTCCATAGGAGGATTACGAGGTTAATCTCTTAGGTATTGAGGTATTGTCTTAAAACGAGAGTAGGTTGGCTCTGGACTCGTTAGAATTTAGAAGAATGAAATGCAACATTATTATACCATAAGACATAGGACTGGAAGTAAGGCCATTTGGCCCATCGAGTCCACTCTGCCATTCAATCATGGCTGAATGGGCATTTCAACACCACTTACCTGCATTCTCCCCGTTTCCCTCAATTCCTTTAGAGATTAAGATTTATCAATCTTTGCCTTGAAGATATTTAATGCCCTGGCCTCCACTGCGCTCTGTGACAATGAATTCCACAGACCCACCACTCTCTGGCTCAAGAAATATCTCCTCATTTCTATTTTAAATTAACCACCTCTAATTCTAAAGCTGTGCCCATGGGTCCTAATATTTCCGCCTGACGGAAACAAATTCCCAGCGCCCACCCTTTCTAAGCCATGCATTATCTTGTAAGTTCCTATTAGATCTCCCCTCAACCTTCTAAACTCTAATGAATACAATCCCAGGATCCTCAGCCGTTCATCGTATGTTAGGCCCACCATTCCAGGGATCATCCATGTGAATCTCTACTAGACATGCTCCAGTGCCAGTATGTCCTTCCTGAGGTCTGAGGCCCAAAACTGGAAACAGTATTCTAAATGGGGCCTAACTAGAGCTTTATAAAGTCTCAGTAGCACATCGCTGCTTTTACATTCCAACCCTCTTGAGATAAATGACAACATTATATTTGCTTTCTTAACCACGGACTCAACCTGCAAGTCAACCTTTAGAGAATCCTGGACTAACACTCCCAGATACCTTTGTACTCTGGCTTCAGGAATTTTCTGACCATTTAGAAAATAGTCTGTCCCTGTATTCTTTTTTCTGAAGTGCAAGACCTCGCATTTGCTCAGATTGAATTTCATCAGCCATTTCTTGGACCACTGTCCTAAACGGCCTAAATCTTTCTGCAGCCTCCCCACCTTCTCAGAACGACCTGCCTGTCTACCTGACTTCACATCATCGGTGAACTTCACCAGAATACCCTCAGTCTCTTCATCCAGATCATTAATATATAAAGTGAACAGCTGCAGCTCCAACACTGAACCCTGCGGGACACCACTTGTCACTAGCTGCCATTCCAAAAAAGAACCTTTTATCCCAATTCTCTGCCTTCTGTCAGACAGCCAATCCTCAATCCATGCCAGTAGCTCACCACGAACACCATGGGCCCTCAACTTGCTCAGTAGTCTGCCGTGAGGCATTTTATCAAAGGCCTTGTGGAAGTCTAGGAAGATAACATGCCCCAGGTTTCCCTGGTCTAACCTACTTGTTACCTTTTCAAAGAATTCCATCGGGTTTGTCAGGCACGACCTCCCCTTACTAAATCCATGCTGACTTGTTCTAATCCGACCCTGAACTTCCAAGAATTTAGAAATCTCATCCTTAACGATGGATTCTAGAATTTTACTTACAACCGAGGTTAGTCTAATTGGCCTATAATTTTCCATCTTTTGATCCTTTCTTAAACAAGGGGTTTACAACAGCGATTTTCCAAACATCTGGGACTTGCCCTGAGTCCAGTGATTTTTGAAAGATTACAACCAACGTCTCTGCTATGTCTTCAGCCACCTCTCTCAGAACTCTAGGATGTAGCCCATTTTAGAAACAATTTTTAGACCTTTTAGCTTTTCTTGCACTTCCTCTTTTGTAATGGCTACCATATTCAACTCTGCTTCTCGACTCTCCTTAATTGTTGGGACATTGCTCAGGTCTTCCAATGTGAAGACTGACAAAAGTATTTATTACATTCTTCAGCTATTTCCTTATCACCCATCACTAGCCTTCCTGCACCAATTTGGAGCAGCCCAATTTCTACTTTTGCCTCACATTTGTTTCTTATGTATTGAAAGAAACTTTTATTATCACTTCAGATATTACTGGCTATCTTACCTTCATATTTGATCCTCTGCTTCCTTATTTCTCTCTTTGTTATACTCTGTTTTTCTAGTCTTCCCAATCTTCTGATTTCCCAGTGCTATTAGCCACTTTATAGGCTCTCTCTTTTTCTATGATAGATTTCCTGACTTCCTTTATCAGCCATGGTTGTCTAACCCCCCACCCCCACCCAGATTATCTTTCTTTTCTTGGGGATGAACCTCTGTACTGTGTCCTCAATTACACCCAGAAACTCCTGCCATTGTTGCTCTACTGTCTTCCCCACTAGGCTCTGCTTCCAGTCGATTTTCGTCAGTTTCCCTCTCATGCCCTGTAATTACCTTTATTTAACTGTAACACCATTATATCCGATTTGCCTTCTCTCTTTCAAACTGCAGACTGAACTCTACCATATAATGATCACTGCCTCCTAAGTGCTCCTTTAAGATCTTTTATAAAGTCTGGCTCATTACATAGCCCTAAGTCCAGAATACCCTGCTCCCTTGTAGGCTCCATCACGAGCTGTTCCAAAAAGTCAGGCAACACACCGTGCGGGTCTCCTGATCCGGCTCACAAAGGATACTATCTGTCCCCCTAATTATAGAATCCCCATAACAACTACTTGTCTTTTTGCTCCCCCCTCTTGAATGGCCTTCTGCACCATGGTGCTGTGGTCAACTGGCTCATCCTGTTGTCAGCAGCTGTCAAAATATATACCAAAACTCCTGAGGTAAGTTTTTATATTTAAAAATTACCTTCCTGTCGGGCCACTGGTTCTGGGTGTCGCTCCTCCCACTCCAACTGTCACCGAAGAAATGAAGAAGACTGAAACCCCCGAGGTAAGTTTTTATATTTAGAAATTACATTCCTGTCGGGCCACTGGTTCTCACTCCTCCGACTCCAACTGCCACCGAAGAAATGAAGAAGGCTGAAACTCCGGAGGTGAGCATACAAAATTCTTAGGACACTTGATATTATAGATGTTGAGGAATTATTTCCCCCTATGGATTGAGGATCAGAGGGCATAATTTCAGATTAGGAATTTCAGATAGTGGTGAAGCTGTAGAATTCTTTACTGTAGAATTTCTTCATTGTCCAAGAGGGGTTCGGTCGCTGAATATATTCAAGATTGAGATAAATAGAGGTAATATCAGTAAGGGAACCAAGGGTTATGAGGAAAATGTGGGAAAGTGGAGTTGAATATTATCAAATCAGTCATGATCTCATTGAATGGTGGAGCTGACTCAACAAACTCAACTCCTGCTCCTGCCTCTTATTATATTATGGCCACCTATCCCCATTCCCGCTATTAGACCAGACTATCTTCCTGTTCCACGTGCTGTTCTACTCACCTAAAACACTTAGCTATGTCACCCATTGGCACTCCATCTCCTATCATTTACCTCATATACCCTAGCCTCTTATTCAGTCCACCTACCTACCTCACCACTACCTACTAGCACACTTACCTTCATTTTATACCTATTGAAAGAAGCTTTGGGACATATAAGCTACTAAAAATAGCAACCACTGATGCAAAAAAGGGTGCACAGCTGTTTAGATTAGATTACATTACAGTGTGGAAACAGGCCCTTCGGCCCAACAAGTCCACACCGACCCGCCAAAGCACAACCCACCCATACCCCTAACCTAACACTACAGGCAATTTAGCATGGCCAATTCACCTTACCTGCACACCTTTGGACTGTGGGAGGAAACCCATGCATACACGGGGAGAATGTGCAAACTCCACACAGTCAGTCGCCTGAGGCGGGAATTGAACCCGGGTCTCTGGCGCTGTGAGGCAGCAGTGCTAACCACTGTGCCATCGTGCCGCCACTGTTGTGCTGCTCATTTAGAGAATTCCTGCAACGAGTTGGTTCGAAGCAGTTCTGAATAGGAAAATGGCTCAGATAAATGACAGAAATGTATGTATATGATTTTTTGGCTGGTCAGGGTCAGAAATAGGGTCTGAAACTTCCTATTTTATTTGGTTGTGTGAATTGCGTTGAGAATGTTCGAGGGATTCTCACCACAAGGTCCAGATTTCTCTCTCTATCTTGCCAAAGTGCTTCATCAAGCACCTATCTCAGGTAAAACTTAAATGCTGCATTATTAGTGAGTGGCATTATCAAAAAGATATATAACTATTATAAAAGTGATGTTTAGCTTGATTATGTGATGTAAACCTTGGCAAAAGAAAAGTGATTTGTAACTCACTGTAGGATAGTGATGTGCAGCTCCATCAAAGGAGTGATGTGGAATCCTATCAGGGAGGAGTAATTTGTAATTCTATCAATAAGGAGTATATGTAACTTTATTTGAAATTCATGATGTGTATCCTTTGTTATGGACCAGACCAGAATGTACCGTAGACCCTAACTTTTCTTCCTTTAAGGGTAAATGTTAGATGCTGTGTTCCGGATGCAATTTGATTCATCAAACTACTCAATGTTAAGCTAAACACAATGTATTCAAACACTGTACTTAAAATACACCAACAGAAAGACGAGCTTGGAATAATTTAACTCTATGAGAAAACTTAACAGAATGATTATTTTACTACTAAACAGTAACTATTTTAATATGATAACATCCCATAAACAGACCCTTGGGAAAAAGCAATTTCAGAAAGCAAATTTTGTCCCATATGCAATCCAGCAGAGTAGGGAGAGAACCCTCAGCTTTTGGCTGTGATCAAGAGAGAGAAAAATAGCTTCCAATTCTTCAAGGCCCCAATAGCAACTGCTGAAAGCTAACGCAAAGTCCTAGATTTGGGAAAATTTGACCACATCCACTGAATTGTTCCAACTTTTAAAAAAAACACCCAAGGCTTCACAAATTATTTAACTTCTCACAGATTGCTTGGCAGCTCTGTCCCCCAATATCTGTTCCTGAAAGAAACAAGGACAAAGCAAACCTCTTAAGCAAACCTCTTAAAACCACAGCATTGTCACACAGTGCACACATATAAGGGAGAATTTGATTTTGCAGAATTACATTTTATTTTGCTCAAAAACTGTATGAATCCATATAAAACTCTGTAAAACTATACAGAGAGCTTGTCAGTCTGACTCAACATTGGGACACAGACTTCACATCTATTGTGAGAAAAGCTGAGCTGTCTTGAGAATGTAATTTAAAAGAAGTTCTGGGAGTTATATATCAAAGAACAGAAACCAGTATGTTCCATTATAAAAGATGGAAGATTTGATCGAAAATTGTTTAATATATCACATCTCCATGACTCTGGAATCCTTTGCGATAAATTCTGTGATCATGATCTTATTCTCCACAACCACTTGATGAAGGAGCAGTGCTCTGAAAGCTAGTGCTTCCATATAAACCTGTTGGACCATTACCTGGTGTTGTGTAATTTTTAACTTTGTTCACCCCAGTCCAGCACCAGCATTTCCAAGTCATGGCTCATTGAGAAGGAGTGACTTGTAGTCTCTTCGGAAAGGAGTGATTCATAGCTCTATCCAAGACTGTTATTTTAGCCAGTTACACATAATTATGCATTCTCAAGTATGACTGTATGAAACTATTATTGTATTAATGTATTTTCACTTATCGATATAAATTCTGATTGATCTAATTGACAAAGAGCTTCCAACATTCTTTTTCTCTGTTAGAAACATGGAAAATAGGTTTCAGACTAGGTGAATTGGCCCTTCGAGCCTGCATCACCATTCAATGCAATCATGGCTGATCATGGAAATTCAGGATCCCATTCACGCCCTCTCCCCAGAGCCTTTTATTCCTTTGGCTGCCAGGGCCACGTCTAGCTCCCTCTTGATTATATCTAATGAACTGGCCTCACTAGCTTCCTTTGGTAGAAAATTCCACAGGTTCACAACGCTGGATGAAGAATTTCTTCCTCATAGAGTCATAGAGATGTACAACACAGAAACAGACCCTTCGGTCCAACTCTTCCATGCTGACCAGATATCCCAACCCAATTTAGTCCCACGTACCAGCAACAGTTATAATAACCTCCACCACTTCCTCTGGCAGCACATTCCAAACACACACCACCACCCTCTGTGTGAAAAAGGTTGCCCCTTAGGTCACTTTTCTATCTTTCCCCTCTCACCCTAAACCTATGCCCTCTAGTTCTGGACTCCCCGACCCTAGTGAAAAGACCTTGTCTTTTTACCCTATCCATGCCCCTCATGATTTTATATACCTCTATAAGGTCACCCCACAGCCTCCGATGCTCCAAGGAAAACAGCCTTAGCTTATTCAACCTCTCCCTATAGCTCAAATCCTCTAACCCAGGCAACATCCTTGTAAATCTTTTCTGAACCCTTTCAAGTTTCACAACATCCTTTCGATAGGAAGGAGACCAGAATTGCACGCAGCATTCCAAAAGTGGCCTAACCAATGTCCTGTACAGTCGCAACATGACCGCCCAACTCCTGTACTCAATACTCTGGCCAATAAAGGAAAGCATACCAAATGCCGCCTTCACTATCCTATCTACCCGCAACTTGAAGGAGCTATGAACCTGCATTCCAAGGTCTCTTTGTTCAGCGACACTCTCTCAGACCTTACCATTAAGTCCCGCTAAGATTTGCTTTCCAAAAATGCAGCATCTCGCATTTATCTAAATTAAACTCCATCTGCCACTCCTCAGCCCATTGGCTCATCTGATCAAGATCCCGTTGTAATCTGAGGTAACCTTCTTGGCTGTTCACTACACCTCCAATTTTGGTGTCATCTGCAAATTTACTAACTATATCTCTTAAGCTCACATCCAAATTATTAATATGAATGACGAAAAGTAGAGGACCCAGCACCAATCCTTGTGGCACTCCACTGGTCACAGGCCTCCAGTCTGAAAAACAACCCTGCACCACCACCCTCTCGTTCTGGACTCCTCGACCCCAGTGAAAATACCTTGTCTTTTTACCCTATCCATGCCCCTCATGATTTCTAACTTTGAGCCATTTCTGTATCCAAATGACTAGTTCTCCCTGTATTCCAAAGATGTAACCTTGCTAACTAGTCTCCCATGGGGAACCTTGTTGAACGCCTTACTGAACTCCATATAGGTCACGTCCACCGCTCTACCCTCATCAATCCTCTTTGTCACTTCTTCAAAAAACTCAATCAAGTTTGTGAGACATGATTTCCCACGCACAAAGCCATGTTGACTATCCCTAATTAGTCCTTGCCTTTCCAAATACAAGTACATCTTGTCCCTCAGGATTCCCTTCAACAACTTAACCCACCACCGATGTCAGGCTGACTGGTCTGTCGTTCCCTGGCTTGTCCTTACCACCTCCTTAAATAGTGGCACCATGTTAGCCAACTTCCAGTCTTCTGGCACCTCACCTGTGACTATCAATGACATAAATATCTCAGCAAGAGATCCAGCAATCACTTCCCTAGCATCCCATGGAGTTCTAGGGTACACTTGATCACATCCTGGAGATTTATTAACTTTTATGCTTTTCAAGACATCCAGCACTTCCTCCTGTGTAATATGCATATTTTTCAAGATGTCGCATCCAGCTAGTCCAGCCCCATCCGGAGTTTATATATTTCTATGAGATTTCCACACCTCCCCTATTCTTCTAAATTCCAGTGAATACAAGCCCAGTCGACCTGATCTTTTCTCCTACGTCAGTTCTGCCATCCCATGATTCAGTCTGGTGAACCTTCGCTTGACTCCCTTTATTACTTTATTTTTAGAGATACGTTAACATTTTAACTCTTTTAAAAAAGACGTGTATGTTGAGAATTACAACACCAGTGTATTAAGAGTTTGTTTGTGAACTTCACTGATGGTAATTTCTAGGAGAAAGTGAGGAATGCTGAAATCTGCCCTTTAATCCCACTTGCCTCTGTTCATCCCTCAAGCGTTTTACAGTTCAGCTGATTTTAAAATGGTTAGAGAAAATCAAGTGTGTTCATATCACCAGACTCATTGTGTATTTCACCAGTATCTTTCCTTTGTTACCACTCCTGTCTAAAGAGTAACCCATTGTTAGTTTGCCAATAATATCTTTCTTTTTGTTAATTTGCTCATCTGACAAAGGTAATGGATTTTAATGATCTGTATTGTTTTCAGCGGGTGTTAAGGTTGAGAGAAAATCTACCACATGGGTTCAGATGTCTACCAGATTTGGCCTGAAAATGCAGATCTACTTCAGTCCAGTTTTCCAAGTGTACATTACTGTACAGATGAAATTTTTTGACACCACAGATGGTAAGAGATTGTTTCTATACAATATTGGTGCTTGGAAAGACAGTCACAAATTAGATTAAAAATATGAAAGAAAGCTTCAGGTTTCAAGTCATTCTTCACTTGTCTCTTATGATCTGTCAATCACATCGATACCAGTATTTGAGGAAGCTGTACGGTGAGGGTTTAGCCATTTCAGTTAGCAACAGAAAAGATTCCAGTGGTTTGAAGTCAAACATCAATTTTGCCAGAAATAGTGGATTGATATTAATTGTACAGCAAAACCGAAAAGACTTATTCCAAACTTGTCTCATTAGCTACCTATGTTTCCTCTTTTGTCTGAAGCTGACTCACTGTTAACACTTGCTGTAGCTAGAAGAACTTGCTGCTAGAATAGGCCATCCTTGTAGCAAGTGCTTATCTTTAAATCCCACCCAAACATATGGCCAAGCATTGGTATTCTGGAATTGCCCTTTGCTGACAACATAGTGAGACAGTGGACACAAAGCCCATGTTGCTCACAATGCATAGCTGGAATGACTGACACTTCCTGATGCATGCAGCTCCATTCCTTGCCACTCCTGCTGTCAAAACCACCCAGCAACAAGCCTGCCTGTCCATAGCCAAACTCATCAAATTACTAAGTCACTGCTAATCTATCTCCAAAGCCCAATGCTAAGCAGCGTCTTGTCATTATCAAGAGAAGGACCGTCATGAACAGGCAAGCGCTTGGAGAATTCTATAGATTTGCTTTTTCTTTATTTACAGTCACCAAAAGTGAAAGCAAACTAATATGGCTGCAGTTTGCAAATGAAATGTTAGCATGCTGACCAGTGACAGTCCACAATTGCTGCACCCAGCTGATTTCTGCACCTGATGCTTCTGAGTACTGTCATGCACAAGGAGAGATTTCTCCTCCTCAATGTCCTTATCCTCCTCCAGAGAAGACTCCTCCTGTTTTCCCAGTTTGTCAGCAACGAGCACATCACCTTGTTGCCTGCTTCAGTTGTGCAGAGCACAGAACATGACAATGATGTGGTGCACTCTGAGCAGAGTACATTGCAGCACCCTCTCCCCAGACTAGTCCAAACAGCAGAACTGCAGCTCCGCAACCATGTTTTCTGCTCCATCATTGCCCTAGTCAACATATGGGCAGCATATCATTGCAGTCTTCATCACTGGGGCAGTTGTTCAGTAATTGTCACAGAAGATAGATCTTGTCCCCCATTAACCATCCTTGTTAGGCAGCTGGAGCTTGAAACACTTAAGTAGATAAGATTGCACCAGGATGTAGGAGTTGTGGCAGCTAACAGGGTCGCAAGCACATACCTCTAGGAAGTGGAGCCAGTGATCACAGATAATCTGAGCATTGATGGAATGGAAGCCCATTCTATTAATGAACTCTGCAGTATTGTGATGTGCATGTATGTACATTTGATGGCACCTGTGGGAAGCAAGGTAAATGTCTGAATCCTGCTGTCCAACAGCAGCACTGACATCTTGGGGAAAGAAAATAAACATGCGACACAAAGGTCACTCTCCTGATGCATCTGTGGATGCATGACTAAAATATTCCACACAAATCCTTCATCTCTCCCTGGATTGAGGCAGATACATAGAAGTTCAACACAGCTTTCACATTTATAACCACTGGGAGGGAATGGCCTCTTCTGCAGACCTCAGGTCCCAGTCCTATCACAATATCATGTGACAAACAGAGCCTGCACATCACTCATTCCCAAGGAAATGGAATCAGTGGTGAAAGACTTTGGTTCTTCTGTGGCCCCAAACTATCCTGAAGGTCCCTCCAACTACTCCCTATGCCTGAGATGATTGCTTTTCACCCTCCACAGCAGCTTGCTGTCAGATCTGCTCCTGCTGTATCTGCCTTTGCCTTCCTAGCAATGCAGTCATTGTGACCAATATCACACTTCTGGCTGAATCTATGATTCCTTCTGGAAACATAAGGAACAAAACAGATTCTTAGTTCAGAGAAAAGTCAGTGATAGCATACTGCAGATAACTGCTACACACATTCCATCCAAGCAATGAGATATGCAGTGCCCAGACTACAAAGACCATGTTTACATTCCTCATGGCTCTTTGGGAGAGCTACCTATGTAATAGTGGTGCTGCACTGACCAGCAGATAACAGTACAACTACATTCCATGTAGTTTGAATCCTTCCAAGTCTCACATAACTTTGGATGGTTTAATTGCATGCATTTATATCATTATTCTGTTGGTGCAGGTATAGATGGGATTGGTTCCATGTTCCACAGCACCTTTGGAAATGGAACCCCTACACTGTACTGGTTGCAGCCAATATCAGCCTCTGAAATTTGTGGCAATGAAATCTGTTTCATTTAGATCTCAATGTGCAGTTTGCAAGGGCCAATAACTTGGTGGATATTGCCTGCAACCAGCATTTGAACCCCTAATTTTTTCAGATTGTATGTATTTCGCATGGTCAGTAATATGATTGCAAATTAAATGTAGATGTATTTTGTACGTGCATGATTAATGCTTTTGCCCCTTCAGTGCCTTCCTATCCAGAAGCGAAGCCTGCGCTTATTCCCATCAAACTGACACTTCCTTCGCTCGGCCCGAGCATTGTCCCAGCACATTATCATTGTAGTTAGCATCTAGTGAACAGTAGATGATGGCAGAAAACAGCTCACAGTGGACACTGTCAACACTGGCCTCCACCTGATTTCAAGTTATCCCCGGGCCTCCTTTTACTTTGCTGGACCCGGAGAAAGTATTTCCATTGATCTCACTCATGTTTAAACCTACTGCATTGAGTTACAACTTTTCTGTGTGCCTCCGGAGCCCCAACATTTCAGTTTAACAGTCCAGGATGTTCCCACCATGGAGGTCATAGAGATGGTCACTATCAATAGCACTCCTTCTGTCGCCTTCCATTTCCTCCCATTCCATATCATTTATTCCCACATTCCATAGTTCAAATTACTCCTGTCACCATCCTTGTCCTCACTTCAAGTCTTGCTTCTGCGTTCACCCCAACCTTAAATGCCCTCACCTCTTATTGTCATAGGGCACATCTTTCCCCTCCCAAGCCCGTTTTCTCCTCTCCACTGGTCAGTATATGGACGTCCAGATCTGACTGCTCTCCAGCACCATGATTGATTTTCAAGTATTGGTCCAAGAAAGGAGTGACCAGACTGCTGACTACAGATCTTTCAGCTCTGCCAACTGATGGTATACAGTTCTTAGGTTCTTATAATGGCCAACATTATTGACTACAGGCCACTCCTTGGACAATATTCCCTCACTGTGACTACCCCAAATGGACAATTGATCACAGCCGAGCCCCTTCACTTAGTGCAGATTCCATCCTTGACCGACTGTACCAAGATCTGTCTGAGTGACAGCAGCTCCCGGATTTGACAGAGCACTGCTCCCAAAGACTTGAGACATGACCATTTAATTTAAAAAATCAGGCAGTGTGTTTGTCACCTAGGCAACCAGCACTGTTAATTATCTAATTCTTTCTACACTTTGATTTCATTCGGAAATGCAGGTGTTGGACTGGGGTGTACAAAGTTACAAATCACACAACACCAGGTTATAGTCCAACAGGTTTAATTGGAAGCACTAGCTTTTGGAGCACCGCTCCTTCATCAGGTGGTTGTCAATTGGAAAGCTAGTGCTTCCAATTAAACTTGTTGGACTATAACCTGGTGTTGTGTGATTTGATTTCATTCATTAGATTCCATTTAAATACACCTAAAATGGGTCAGATTATAAGTTATAACGGATTCAGGAACTCTGAAGAAAACTTTACTGTCCAGAAAAGAAGCTTTTATTTTACAATAGCTTGAAAGAAACAAACAAGCATTATTACTTTGTGTTTCAAGCATTGCCAAATCTTGTTCGTTTGGACATCCTTACTAAAAAAAAAGTGCAAACAATTTTCTCAAATTTAACTTGCTAGGCTATACTCTACTTTTCTTTCAAATAAATTCCAAATTCACAATTGACAATAACAGACTCTTGTTTCTTTATGTGTCCAACCACAGCCATGTTGTTCGACTGGCACCTTTCATTTGTGGTCAATTAGTTTCTTCTCAACCAATCTGTCCCATTTTATTCTGATAGGAAATAAAACCACCCGGACTGTTTCCATGGGCTCTGGCGTTAAATTAAAATTTGAAGATTCAAGTTTATTTACCATTTAAACTTCATTGGAATTTCTCATTGCGTGCTTGAACTCACAATTTGTGATTTTTATCAATTCCAGTTTCATGAAGTTACTTTCAGACTTGGTGGTTTTAAACAGTGATCCTGCATGGCGATTTCAATGATCGTATCAGTTCAGAGCTCTACTGATTTCAAAGACTTTGTCTTTGCATGACTTCCAGCTCTCTTGCTGGGTTTTTGAAACTTGTTCAAAAACAAAACAAAAAAATTCACTGTGGCTCTAGAAGAAGCCCCGTGGATTATTTATATCATCCAACACATCTGACCACACAGACGTTGCGTAAAAAGATTTAAAATTGTCAGCAGGAAGTGTTAACTCTGTTGGTCTCAAAAATGGGCAGGACCCAAGTCACCTGGCGACGTCATGTTGAACTTCTCCATACTCAGTTCAAATAATCTTTTGATTATCTCAGACTGGCATTTTAAATCTCTTATATTAAACAAAGATTTTTTAGATCTTCCTTTTAAGACCATCTTCAAAAAGAAGCACAAGTGTACTGACAAAACATGACTCATTCCAAATTCTGAATTCAAATCGGATGTCTTTGAAAAAGGTTTTGAGAACAAGCTTAACCATTTTTTCACAGGAGTTCCAAACAAAAATATTTTTTAAACTTTCCACTGTGATTATTATAAATGACTTGGATGAGGAAGTGGAAGGATGGATTAGTAAGTGTGCTGATGATATGAACATTGATGGAGTCGTGGATAGTGTAGAGGGCTGTTGTAGGTTGCAACAAGACATTTGACAGGATGCAGAAATGACCTGTTAAGTGGCAAATGGGGTTCAACTTGGAAAAGAATGAAGTTATTCACTTAGGAAGATCGAATTTGAATGCAGATTACAGGGTTAAAAACAGAATTCTTGGCAGTGCGAAGGAACAGAGGGATCTTGGGGTCTATGTCCATAGACCCTTCAAAGTTGCCACCCAGGTTGATAGGGTTGTTCAGAAGGCATGTAGTGTGTTGGCTTTCATTAACCGGGGATTGAGCTTAAGAGCTGCAAGGCTATGCTGCAGCTCTACAGAGTCCTGGTTAGACCACACTTGAAATATTGTGTTCAGTTCTGGTTGCTTTATTATAGGAATGATGTGGAAGCTTGAGAGAGGGTGCAGAGGAGATTTACCAGAATGCTACCTGGACTGGAGGAGATGACTTATGAAGAAAGTTTGAGGGAGCTAGGGCTTGTCTCATTGGAGCAAAGAAGGATGAGAGGTGACTTAATGAAGAGCTTATGCTTGAAACAACATCTCTTCTGCTCCTCGGATGTTGCCTGACCGACTGTGGTTTTGCAGCACCACACTTTTTGACTCTGATCTCCAGCATCTGCAGTCCACACTTTCTCCCAGAGAAATATATAGAGTGGATAGAGAGAGACTTTTTTTCCCATGGTGTAAATGTCTATCACGAGGGGACATAATTTTAAGGTAATTTAAGGAAGGTTTAGGGGAGATGTCAGAGATAGGTTCTTTTCTCAGGGAGTGGTGGCTGTGTGGAATGTACTGCCAGCAGTGGTAGTAGAGTCAGACACAATAGGGACATTTTAGCGACTCTTGGATAGGCACATGAAAGATAGTACAATGAAGGGTATGTAGGTTAGTCTGATCTTAGAGTAGAATAAAAGGCCGGCATAACTTCGAGAGCGGAAGGGCCTGTACTGTGCTATACTGTTCTATGCTCTATGAAATAAGATTTCAAAGTTTTTGAACCTATGATGCTTTAGGACTCTTCCCTGTTTTGGTACTGATTTTAGCCAAATTTAAGGAATGCTATCATTTTACTGTCATGGGAACTCTGAATACAATCCAATTTTCATAGTGGGCTTCTTTAACTTCACCGGGGGGAAGGGACTTGTTGAGCTCTTCCTTAAGAAGAAGGGCCTGTGCCCGAAACGTCGAATCTCCTGTCCCCTGGATGCTGCCTGACCTGCTGTGCTGTTCCAGCAATAAAGTTTCAACTTTGATCTCCAGCATCTGCAGACCTCACTTTCTCCTCGAGCTCTTCCTTAACTGTGTCTAAGAGTCCTATTCTTTCACTCACTTTTTCCAGCTCCTGGGTGATATTACACACCGGCTTTGTCTCACTACAGAGACAGGATAGTTGAGTAAACACTAAAATCCATTCTCAAGGTTATCTGTCTTGTCTTTCAAGGTAATAGCCCAGCGGTTGTCTGTTGGTGGATTTCTGCCTGGCATATGTTAATTTTTGCTACATAAAAGGGGAGAAATCCATCTTGTCAGCAGCTCCAACATCCACATGCAGCCTGGATAGCTGCAATGCTGGAGGTCTGCAGACAAATTTAAAAATTCAAATCTGTTGAGAAAAAAAACCTTCTGTATCTGCCAAAACAAAACAGTATCCATCGATCCTACTTTGAGCAAAACGGGTTAATTAGTCAAAGTTTGATACGAATTTTATATATATAGAATATATAAAATTCTCCAAGCTGATGCAAATAGTTTACTGCTGATCCAAAGGGATAGCATGAAGGCTGTTGGACAAAGTTAAGTCAACACTTCACCTTCCTCCTGGAGGGAGATAAGGACCATATTATATTTCCTTTCTAAATAAAAGAAAAATCTACCACCTTTGTTATCTTTTATCTTCTTCAAAGTCTTTGACATTAGTTTTCTCAAATTCAAGAGAGCGAATTCCCTTTATAAAATTCCAATTTTCCCTATTTTTTTCATAGCACTAATTCACATCAAACATTTAGGATGAGCAAATCTTACTGGCTAGAATTAAAGATTCTTTAAAAATTACAGTAAAATTTGAAAGTTCACTCTGGTCAGTAAATGAAATTGTAAACTCAAATATACTGTGAAAAACCATTTACCACTTGCCCAGGACTCTTTCCTTAAACAAAATGCAGCATGCATATACAGCATTTAACTTAGTGTTTTTTCTTCAATTGGTTTCATATGATTGCAGCCAATTCCAAGAGGTAAATAAGAGCTTAAGAAACTAATTCCACATAAGCACTCCATGTCAAAGTCTTTAAAAAAAAACACTGATAATTTCTTGAAGGGGACATCAACAAAGCCTCACCAGACCGAGCTCCAGGGAAGAAAACACAAATGACATAAGAAAGCATTTTGACAGCCAATGAACGAAAACACAAATGGACCAGACCACAAAATGTCAGCAGTTAGTCCAAAGACTGTGGATACAGGAGGAATTTAACCTGTCTCTGTGGCGCAACTGGTTAGCGCGTTCGGCTATCAACCGGAAGGTTGGTGGTTCGAGACCACCCAGGGACGGAGCGTTTGTTGTTCTCGCTCCTACCACTTTCTGTGGGCGGCATGGTAGCACAGTGGTTAGCACTGCTGCCTCACAGCGCCGGAGACCCGGGTTCAATTCCCGCCTCAGGCGACTGACTGTGTGGAGTTTGCACGTTCTCCCCGTGTCTGCGTGGGTTTCCTCCGGGTGCTCCGGTTTCCTCCCACAGTCCAAAGATGTGCAGGTTAGGTGAATTGGCCATGCTAAATTGCCCGTAGTGTTCGGTAAGGGGTAAATATAGGGATATGGGTGGGTTGCGCTTCGGCGGGTCAGTGTGGACTTGTTGGGCCGAAGGGCCTGTTTCCACACTGTAATGTAATCTAATCTAATTTGACATCTAGATAGAAAAGTCAAACACAAAAACTGGTCTCCCCCCACTCCTGCAACTTGAGAATATTTTCTTCCTTTACTTGTAGTGCATTTGAAACGTCTAAATAATTTTACATCCAATGATTTACACTACAGAACCAGATATGGAAAGAAAAGATTTATTACCTTTTATTCAACAGTTATATTGGCTAGGCAACCACTATCAGGGGTCCATCTCTCAAGATCTGTAGCTGCCATGTCTAGTTAACTTATAACCATCCAAAATGTCATGACTATGCCCTGTAGCTTCACACAAATAATGTGCTACCACCCTTTGACAGAGCATGGACGAATGGAATGACGAAATTAATTCACTCACTCAGAGTCTACTTACAGTATCAAAGCGGTTCATTGTAGATCAGACCATAAGACATAGGAGCAGAAATTAGGCCATTCAGTCCATCTAGTCTGCTCTGCCATTCAGTAATGGCAGATATCTCTGTCTTAATTAGCTGAAGCTAATAAAGAGCAGGCTTTTATTACATTCATCTTCCAAGTTTCGCCCACTTGTTATGCAAAGTGGTGGTCAACTAGCACAACCTCTACAGTTCTGCAGCAGTCAATGTAGCAGTTATTCATCTCCTTTCATACTAGTACCTCCCAAAATAGCATACAGAGACTGGTCAGCAGAATCCATTCTTTGAGCAACGCCCTTGGTTTGCTTGGGAAACTTAACTTGCTCCAGGCAGTCTTTCTTGGTATGGAGTAGCTCCTTTGGGATTTTGCTCTAAATCATTCCAAAACTGCGGGAGCCTAACCCACCCAACCAGCTCATTAGCAGACTGATTCATTAGAGGACCAACCTGAGATACAAAATGTTTCAGGAGAAAGTGAGGGCTGCAGATGCTGGA